>NC_091197.1:23279372-23445705 GCF_040958095.1 Procambarus clarkii | reverse complement strand
CGATGATATTTTGTTTAAGTCACATAAAGGAAAAGGGGATGATAAACGTCAAAATATTGCTAAATTCGATGATTTTTCGTACGAAACAAAATGCAAGAAAACTTGCTATATCAAACTACATGAAAAACGTGAAAAAGTCAATATTTAACCATATTTGAGGATTTTAACTTCAAATCATAGAGCGAGGTTTCGTATTATTTAGATCCAAGAAAAGACATATGACAATGTTGTTTCCAATACAAATGATAAAAATCAATGTTTTTTCATTAGTATTAACTAAAATGTTCCTGATTTTCCGTTTATATTACTGATGGAAGATGTACACGAAAATCGCTCTATTCCGGCTGAAACGTCGATATATGCAATAAAAACAGAACTTCTCCCCTTTTCAATATCTTACTCAGTATTTTAACGAGAAACAAATAGATGATTGAAAATGAAGTATTTAAGTTATTATCTAATCAATTATGTGTTTCCATCATTTTTATCGTATATATATGAATTAATACCCATAGACTGTAAATTCACAAAAACGTAGAAAACGGCAAAATATTGCCTTATTCGATGATATTTTGTTTAAGTCACATAAAGGAAAAGGGGATGATAAACGTCAAAATATTGCTAAATTCGATGATTTTTCGTACGAAACAAAATGCAAGAAAACTTGCTATATCAAACTACATGAAAAACGTGAAAAAGTCAATATTTAACCATATTTGAGGATTTTAACTTCAAATCATAGAGCGAGGTTTCGTATTATTTAGATCCAAGAAAAGACATATGACAATGTTGTTTCCAATACAAATGATAAAAATCAATGTTTTTTCATTAGTATTAACTAAAATGTTCCTGATTTTCCGTTTATATTACCGATGGAAGATGTACACGAAAATCGCTCTATTCCGGCTGAAACGTCGATATATGCAATAAAAACAGAACTTCTCCCCTTTTCAATATCTTACTCAGTATTTAACGAGAAACAAATAGATGATTGAAAATGAAGTATTTAAGGTTATTATCTAATCAATTATGTGTTTGCGTCATTTTTATCATATATGTATGAATTAATACCCATAAACTGTAAATTCACAAAAACGTGGAAAACGGCAAAATATTGCCTAATTCGATGATATTTTGTTTAAGTCACATCAAGGAAAATGGGATGATAAACGTCAAAATATTGCTAAATTCGATGATTTTTCGTACGAAACAAAATGCAAGAAAACTTGCTTAAAATGCAATATTATGCAAAATTCTGAGATTTGAAGGCCAAATCACATATCGTGATATTACATGAAATAAAATCGAAATATTGGTAAAAATGAATATATTTACGTAGTATCAAACTACATGAAAAACGTGAAAAAATTCACCATTTAACCATATTTGAGGATTTTACTTTAAATCATAGAGCAAGGTTTCGTATTATTTAGATCCAAGAAAAGACATATGACAATGTTGTTTCCAATACAAATGATAAAAATCATTATGTTTTCATTAGAATTAACTAAAATGTTCTTGATTTTCCGTTTATATTACCGAGGGAAGATGTACACGTAAAACCGCTCTAATCCGGCTGAAACGTCGATATATGCAATAAAAACCGAACTTCTCCCCTTTTCGATATCTTACTCAGTATTTTAACGAGAAACAAATAGATGATTGAAAATGAAGTATTTAAGGTTATTATCTAATCAATTATGTGTTTGTATCACTTTTATCATATATGTATGAATTAATACCCATAAACTGTAAATTCACAAAAACGTGGAAAACGCCAAAATATTGCCTAATTCGATGATATTTTGTTTAAGTCACATCAAGGAAAATGGGATGATAAACGTCAAAATATTGCTAAATTCGATGATTTTTCGTACGAAACAAAATGCAAGAAAACTTGCTTAAAATGCAATATTATGCAAAATTCTGAGATTTGAAGGCCAAATCACATATCGTGATACTACATGAAATAGAATCGAAATATTGGTAAAAATGAATATATTTACGTAATATCAAACTACATGAAAAACGTGAAAAAGTCAATATTTAACCATATTTGAGGATTTTAACTTCAAATCATAGAGCGAAGTTTCGTATTATTTAGATCCAAGAAAAGACATATGACAATGTTGTTTCCAATACAAATGATAAAAATCAATGTTTTTTCATTAGTATTAACTAAAATGTTCCTGATTTTCCGTTTATATTACTGATGGAAGATGTACATGAAAATCGCTCTATTCCGGCTGAAACGTCGATATATGCAATAAAAACAGAACTTCTCCCCTTTTCAATATCTTACTCAGTATTTTAACGAGAAACAAATAGATGATTGAAAATGAAGTATTTAAGTTATTATCTAATCAATTATGTGTTTCCATCATTTTTATCGTATATATATGAATTAATACCCATAGACTGTAAATTCACAAAAACGTAGAAAACGGCAAAATATTGCCTTATTCGATGATATTTTGTTTAAGTCACATAAAGGAAAAGGGGATGATAAACGTCAAAATATTGCTAAATTCGATGATTTTTCGTACGAAACAAAATGCAAGAAAACTTGCTATATCAAACTACATGAAAAACGTGAAAAAGTCAATATTTAACCATATTTGAGGATTTTAACTTCAAATCATAGAGCGAGGTTTCGTATTATTTAGATCCAAGAAAAGACATATGACAATGTTGTTTCCAATACAAATGATAAAAATCATTGTGTTTTCATTAGAATTAACTAAAATGTTCTTGATTTTCCGTTTATATTACCGAGGGAAGATGTACACGTAAAACCGCTCTAATCCGGCTGAAACGTCGATATATGCAATAAAAACCGAACTTCTCCCCTTTTCGATATCTTACTCAGTATTTTAACGAGAAACAAATAGATGATTGAAAATGAAGTATTTAAGGTTATTATCTAATCAATTATGTGTTTGTATCACTTTTATCGTATATGTATGAATTAATACCCATAGACTGTAAATTCACAAAAACGTGGAAAACGGCAAAATATTGCCTAATTCGATGATATTTTGTTTAAGTCACATCAAGGAAAATGGGATGATAAACGTCAAAATATTGCTAAATTCGATGATTTTTCGTACGAAACAAAATGCAAGAAAACTTGCTTAAAATGCAATATTATGCAAAATTCTGAGATTTGAAGGCCAAATCACATATCGTGATACTACATGAAATAGAATTGAAATATTGGTAAAAATGAATATATTTACGTAATATCAAACTACATGAAAAACGTGAAAAAGTCAATATTTAACCATATTTGAGGATTTTAACTTCAAATCATAGAGCGAAGTTTCGTATTATTTAGATCCAAGAAAAGACATATGACAATGTTGTTTCCAATACAAATGATAAAAATCAATGTTTTTTCATTAGTATTAACTAAAATGTTCCTGATTTTCCGTTTATATTACTGATGGAAGATGTACATGAAAATCGCTCTATTCCGGCTGAAACGTCGATATATGCAATAAAAACAGAACTTCTCCCCTTTTCAATATCTTACTCAGTATTTTAACGAGAAACAAATAGATGATTGAAAATGAAGTATTTAAGTTATTATCTAATCAATTATGTGTTTCCATCATTTTTATCGTATATATATGAATTAATACCCATAGACTGTAAATTCACAAAAACGTAGAAAACGGCAAAATATTGCCTTATTCGATGATATTTTGTTTAAGTCACATAAAGGAAAAGGGGATGATAAACGTCAAAATACTGCTAAATTCGATGATTTTTCGTACGAAACAAAATGCAAGAAAACTTGCTATATCAAACTACATGAAAAACGTGAAAAAGTCAATATTTAACCATATTTGAGGATTTTAACTTCAAATCATAGAGCGAGGTTTCGTATTATTTAGATCCAAGAAAAGACATATGACAATGTTGTTTCCAATACAAATGATAAAAATCAATGTTTTTTCATTAGTATTAACTAAAATGTTCCTGATTTTCCGTTTATATTACTGATGGAAGATGTACACGAAAATCGCTCTATTCCGGCTGAAACGTCGATATATGCAATAAAAACAGAACTTCTCCCCTTTTCAATATCTTACTCAGTATTTTAACGAGAAACAAATAGATGATTGAAAATGAAGTATTTAAGTTATTATCTAATCAATTATGTGTTTCCATCATTTTTATCGTATATATATGAATTAATACCCATAGACTGTAAATTCACAAAAACGTAGAAAACGGCAAAATATTGCCTTATTCGATGATATTTTGTTTAAGTCACATAAAGGAAAAGGGGATGATAAACGTCAAAATATTGCTAAATTCGATGATTTTTCGTACGAAACAAAATGCAAGAAAACTTGCTATATCAAACTACATGAAAAACGTGAAAAAGTCAATATTTAACCATATTTGAGGATTTTAACTTCAAATCATAGAGCGAGGTTTCGTATTATTTAGATCCAAGAAAAGACATATGACAATGTTGTTTCCAATACAAATGATAAAAATCAATGTTTTTTCATTAGTATTAACTAAAATGTTCCTGATTTTCCGTTTATATTACCGATGGAAGATGTACACGAAAATCGCTCTATTCCGGCTGAAACGTCGATATATGCAATAAAAACAGAACTTCTCCCCTTTTCAATATCTTACTCAGTATTTAACGAGAAACAAATAGATGATTGAAAATGAAGTATTTAAGGTTATTATCTAATCAATTATGTGTTTGCGTCATTTTTATCGTATATATAATGAAATAATACCCATAGACTGAAAATTCACAAAAACGTGGAAAAACGGCAAAATATTGCCTAATTCGATGATATTTTGTTTAAATCAAATAAAGGAAAAGGGGATGATAAGCGTCAAAATATTGCTAAATTCGATGATTTTTCGTATGAAACAAAATGCAAGAAAACTTGCTTAAAATGCAATATTATGCGAAATTCTGAGATTTGAAGGCCAAATCACATATCGTGATATTACATGAAATAAAATCGAAATATTGGTAAAAATGAATATATTTACGTAGTATCAAACTACATGAAAAACGTGAAAAAATTCACCATTTAACCATATTTGAGGATTTTACTTTAAATCATAGAGCAAGGTTTCGTATTATTTAGATCCAAGAAAAGACATATGACAATGTTGTTTCCAATACAAATGATAAAAATCATTGTGTTTTCATTAGAATTAACTAAAATGTTCTTGATTTTCCGTTTATATTACCGAGGGAAGATGTACACGTAAAACCGCTCTAATCCGGCTGAAACGTCGATATATGCAATAAAAACCGAACTTCTCCCCTTTTCGATATCTTACTCAGTATTTTAACGAGAAACAAATAGATGATTGAAAATGAAGTATTTAAGGTTATTATCTAATCAATTATGTGTTTGTATCACTTTTATCATATATGTATGAATTAATACCCATAAACTGTAAATTCACAAAAACGTGGAAAACGGCAAAATATTGCCTAATTCGATGATATTTTGTTTAAGTCACATCAAGGAAAATGGGATGATAAACGTCAAAATATTGCTAAATTCGATGATTTTTCGTACGAAACAAAATGCAAGAAAACTTGCTTAAAATGCAATATTATGCAAAATTCTGAGATTTGAAGGCCAAATCACATATCGTGATACTACATGAAATAGAATCGAAATATTGGTAAAAATGAATATATTTACGTAATATCAAACTACATGAAAAACGTGAAAAAGTCAATATTTAACCATATTTGAGGATTTTAACTTCAAATCATAGAGCGAAGTTTCGTATTATTTAGATCCAAGAAAAGACATATGACAATGTTGTTTCCAATACAAATGATAAAAATCAATGTTTTTTCATTAGTATTAACTAAAATGTTCCTGATTTTCCGTTTATATTACTGATGGAAGATGTACATGAAAATCGCTCTATTCCGGCTGAAACGTCGATATATGCAATAAAAACAGAACTTCTCCCCTTTTCAATATCTTACTCAGTATTTTAACGAGAAACAAATAGATGATTGAAAATGAAGTATTTAAGTTATTATCTAATCAATTATGTGTTTCCATCATTTTTATCGTATATATATGAATTAATACCCATAGACTGTAAATTCACAAAAACGTAGAAAACGGCAAAATATTGCCTTATTCGATGATATTTTGTTTAAGTCACATAAAGGAAAAGGGGATGATAAACGTCAAAATATTGCTAAATTCGATGATTTTTCGTACGAAACAAAATGCAAGAAAACTTGCTATATCAAACTACATGAAAAACGTGAAAAAGTCAATATTTAACCATATTTGAGGATTTTAACTTCAAATCATAGAGCGAGGTTTCGTATTATTTAGATCCAAGAAAAGACATATGACAATGTTGTTTCCAATACAAATGATAAAAATCAATGTTTTTTCATTAGTATTAACTAAAATGTTCCTGATTTTCCGTTTATATTACTGATGGAAGATGTACACGAAAATCGCTCTATTCCGGCTGAAACGTCGATATATGCAATAAAAACAGAACTTCTCCCCTTTTCAATATCTTACTCAGTATTTTAACGAGAAACAAATAGATGATTGAAAATGAAGTATTTAAGTTATTATCTAATCAATTATGTGTTTCCATCATTTTTATCGTATATATATGAATTAATACCCATAGACTGTAAATTCACATAAACGTAGAAAACGGCAAAATATTGCCTTATTCGATGATATTTTGTTTAAGTCACATAAAGGAAAAGGGGATGATAAACGTCAAAATATTGCTAAATTCGATGATTTTTCGTACGAAACAAAATGCAAGAAAACTTGCTATATCAAACTACATGAAAAACGTGAAAAAGTCAATATTTAACCATATTTGAGGATTTTAACTTCAAATCATAGAGCGAGGTTTCGTATTATTTAGATCCAAGAAAAGACATATGACAATGTTGTTTCCAATACAAATGATAAAAATCAATGTTTTTTCATTAGTATTAACTAAAATGTTCCTGATTTTCCGTTTATATTACTGATGGAAGATGTACACGAAAATCGCTCTATTCCGGCTGAAACGTCGATATATGCAATAAAAACAGAACTTCTCCCCTTTTCAATATCCTACTCAGTATTTTAACGAGAAACAAATAGATGATTGAAAATGAAGTATTTAAGTTATTATCTAATCAATTATGTGTTTCCATCATTTTTATCGTATATATATGAATTAATACCCATAGACTGTAAATTCACAAAAACGTAGAAAACGGCAAAATATTGCCTTATTCGATGATATTTTGTTTAAGTCACATAAAGGAAAAGGGGATGATAAACGTCAAAATATTGCTAAATTCGATGATTTTTCGTACGAAACAAAATGCAAGAAAACTTGCTATATCAAACTACATGAAAAACGTGAAAAAGTCAATATTTAACCATATTTGAGGATTTTAACTTCAAATCATAGAGCGAGGTTTCGTATTATTTAGATCCAAGAAAAGACATATGACAATGTTGTTTCCAATACAAATGATAAAAATCAATGTTTTTTCATTAGTATTAACTAAAATGTTCCTGATTTTCCGTTTATATTACCGATGGAAGATGTACACGAAAATCGCTCTATTCCGGCTGAAACGTCGATATATGCAATAAAAACAGAACTTCTCCCCTTTTCAATATCTTACTCAGTATTTAACGAGAAACAAATAGATGATTGAAAATGAAGTATTTAAGGTTATTATCTAATCAATTATGTGTTTGCGTCATTTTTATCGTATATATAATGAAATAATACCCATAGACTGAAAATTCACAAAAACGTGGAAAAACGGCAAAATATTGCCTAATTCGATGATATTTTGTTTAAATCAAATAAAGGAAAAGGGGATGATAAGCGTCAAAATATTGCTAAATTCGATGATTTTTCGTATGAAACAAAATGCAAGAAAACTTGCTTAAAATGCAATATTATGCGAAATTCTGAGATTTGAAGGCCAAATCACATATCGTGATATTACATGAAATAAAATCGAAATATTGGTAAAAATGAATATATTTACGTAGTATCAAACTACATGAAAAACGTGAAAAAATTCACCATTTAACCATATTTGAGGATTTTACTTTAAATCATAGAGCAAGGTTTCGTATTATTTAGATCCAAGAAGAGACATATGACAATGTTGTTTCCAATACAAATGATAAAAATCATTGTGTTTTCATTAGAATTAACTAAAATGTTCTTGATTTTCCGTTTATATTACCGAGGGAAGATGTACACGTAAAACCGCTCTAATCCGGCTGAAACGTCGATATATGCAATAAAAACCGAACTTCTCCCCTTTTCGATATCTTACTCAGTATTTTAACGAGAAACAAATAGATGATTGAAAATGAAGTATTTAAGGTTATTATCTAATCAATTATGTGTTTGTATCACTTTTATCATATATGTATGAATTAATACCCATAAACTGTAAATTCACAAAAACGTGGAAAACGGCAAAATATTGCCTAATTCGATGATATTTTGTTTAAGTCACATCAAGGAAAATGGGATGATAAACGTCAAAATATTGCTAAATTCGATGATTTTTCGTACGAAACAAAATGCAAGAAAACTTGCTTAAAATGCAATATTATGCAAAATTCTGAGATTTGAAGGCCAAATCACATATCGTGATACTACATGAAATAGAATCGAAATATTGGTAAAAATGAATATATTTACGTAATATCAAACTACATGAAAAACGTGAAAAAGTCAATATTTAACCATATTTGATGATTTTAACTTCAAATCATAGAGCGAAGTTTCGTATTATTTAGATCCAAGAAAAGACATATGACAATGTTGTTTCCAATACAAATGATAAAAATCAATGTTTTTTCATTAGTATTAACTAAAATGTTCCTGATTTTCCGTTTATATTACTGATGGAAGATGTACATGAAAATCGCTCTATTCCGGCTGAAACGTCGATATATGCAATAAAAACAGAACTTCTCCCCTTTTCAATATCTTACTCAGTATTTTAACGAGAAACAAATAGATGATTGAAAATGAAGTATTTAAGTTATTATCTAATCAATTATGTGTTTCCATCATTTTTATCGTATATATATGAATTAATACCCATAGACTGTAAATTCACAAAAACGTAGAAAACGGCAAAATATTGCCTTATTCGATGATATTTTGTTTAAGTCACATAAAGGAAAAGGGGATGATAAACGTCAAAATATTGCTAAATTCGATGATTTTTCGTACGAAACAAAATGCAAGAAAACTTGCTATATCAAACTACATGAAAAACGTGAAAAAGTCAATATTTAACCATATTTGAGGATTTTAACTTCAAATCATAGAGCGAGGTTTCGTATTATTTAGATCCAAGAAAAGACATATGACAATGTTGTTTCCAATACAAATGATAAAAATCAATGTTTTTTCATTAGTATTAACTAAAATGTTCCTGATTTTCCGTTTATATTACTGATGGAAGATGTACACGAAAATCGCTCTATTCCGGCTGAAACGTCGATATATGCAATAAAAACAGAACTTCTCCCCTTTTCAATATCTTACTCAGTATTTTAACGAGAAACAAATAGATGATTGAAAATGAAGTATTTAAGTTATTATCTAATCAATTATGTGTTTCCATCATTTTTATCGTATATATATGAATTAATACCCATAGACTGTAAATTCACAAAAACGTAGAAAACGGCAAAATATTGCCTTATTCGATGATATTTTGTTTAAGTCACATAAAGGAAAAGGGGATGATAAACGTCAAAATATTGCTAAATTCGATGATTTTTCGTACGAAACAAAATGCAAGAAAACTTGCTATATCAAACTACATGAAAAACGTGAAAAAGTCAATATTTAACCATATTTGAGGATTTTAACTTCAAATCATAGAGCGAGGTTTCGTATTATTTAGATCCAAGAAAAGACATATGACAATGTTGTTTCCAATACAAATGATAAAAATCAATGTTTTTTCATTAGTATTAACTAAAATGTTCCTGATTTTCCGTTTATATTACCGATGGAAGATGTACACGAAAATCGCTCTATTCCGGCTGAAACGTCGATATATGCAATAAAAACAGAACTTCTCCCCTTTTCAATATCTTACTCAGTATTTAACGAGAAACAAATAGATGATTGAAAATGAAGTATTTAAGGTTATTATCTAATCAATTATGTGTTTGCGTCATTTTTATCGTATATATAATGAAATAATACCCATAGACTGAAAATTCACAAAAACGTGGAAAAACGGCAAAATATTGCCTAATTCGATGATATTTTGTTTAAATCAAATAAAGGAAAAGGGGATGATAAGCGTCAAAATATTGCTAAATTCGATGATTTTTCGTATGAAACAAAATGCAAGAAAACTTGCTTAAAATGCAATATTATGCGAAATTCTGAGATTTGAAGGCCAAATCACATATCGTGATATTACATGAAATAAAATCGAAATATTGGTAAAAATGAATATATTTACGTAGTATCAAACTACATGAAAAACGTGAAAAAATTCACCATTTAACCATATTTGAGGATTTTACTTTAAATCATAGAGCAAGGTTTCGTATTATTTAGATCCAAGAAAAGACATATGACAATGTTGTTTCCAATACAAATGATAAAAATCATTGTGTTTTCATTAGAATTAACTAAAATGTTCTTGATTTTCCGTTTATATTACCGAGGGAAGATGTACACGTAAAACCGCTCTAATCCGGCTGAAACGTCGATATATTCAATAAAAACCGAACTTCTCCCCTTTTCGATATCTTACTCAGTATTTTAACGAGAAACAAATAGATGATTGAAAATGAAGTATTTAAGGTTATTATCTAATCAATTATGTGTTTGTATCACTTTTATCATATATGTATGAATTAATACCCATAAACTGTAAATTCACAAAAACGTGGAAAACGCCAAAATATTGCCTAATTCGATGATATTTTGTTTAAGTCTCATCAAGGAAAATGGGATGATAAACGTCAAAATATTGCTAAATTCGATGATTTTTCGTACGAAACAAAATGCAAGAAAACTTGCTTAAAATGCAATATTATGCAAAATTCTGAGATTTGAAGGCCAAATCACATATCGTGATACTACATGAAATAGAATCGAAATATTGGTAAAAATGAATATATTTACGTAATATCAAACTACATGAAAAACGTGAAAAAGTCAATATTTAACCATATTTGAGGATTTTAACTTCAAATCATAGAGCGAAGTTTCGTATTATTTAGATCCAAGAAAAGACATATGACAATGTTGTTTCCAATACAAATGATAAAAATCAATGTTTTTTCATTAGTATTAACTAAAATGTTCCTGATTTTCCGTTTATATTACTGATGGAAGATGTACACGAAAATCGCTCTATTCCGGCTGAAACGTCGATATATGCAATAAAAACAGAACTTCTCCCCTTTTCAATATCTTACTCAGTATTTTAACGAGAAACAAATAGATGATTGAAAATGAAGTATTTAAGTTATTATCTAATCAATTATGTGTTTCCATCATTTTTATCGTATATATATGAATTAATACCCATAGACTGTAAATTCACATAAACGTAGAAAACGGCAAAATATTGCCTTATTCGATGATATTTTGTTTAAGTCACATAAAGGAAAAGGGGATGATAAACGTCAAAATATTGCTAAATTCGATGATTTTTCGTACGAAACAAAATGCAAGAAAACTTGCTATATCAAACTACATGAAAAACGTGAAAAAGTCAATATTTAACCATATTTGAGGATTTTAACTTCAAATCATAGAGCGAGGTTTCGTATTATTTAGATCCAAGAAAAGACATATGACAATGTTGTTTCCAATACAAATGATAAAAATCAATGTTTTTTCATTAGTATTAACTAAAATGTTCCTGATTTTCCGTTTATATTACTGATGGAAGATGTACACGAAAATCGCTCTATTCCGGCTGAAACGTCGATATATGCAATAAAAACAGAACTTCTCCCCTTTTCAATATCCTACTCAGTATTTTAACGAGAAACAAATAGATGATTGAAAATGAAGTATTTAAGTTATTATCTAATCAAATATGTGTTTCCATCATTTTTATCGTATATATATGAATTAATACCCATAGACTGTAAATTCACAAAAACGTAGAAAACGGCAAAATATTGCCTTATTCGATGATATTTTGTTTAAGTCACATAAAGGAAAATGGGATGATAAACGTCAAAATATTGCTAAATTCGATGATTTTTCGTACGAAACAAAATGCAAGAAAACTTGCTATATCAAACTACATGAAAAACGTGAAAAAGTCAATATTTAACCATATTTGAGGATTTTAACTTCAAATCATAGAGCGAGGTTTCGTATTATTTAGATCCAAGAAAAGACATATGACAATGTTGTTTCCAATACAAATGATAAAAATCAATGTTTTTTCATTAGTATTAACTAAAATGTTCCTGATTTTCCGTTTATATTACCGATGGAAGATGTACACGAAAATCGCTCTATTCCGGCTGAAACGTCGATATATGCAATAAAAACAGAACTTCTCCCCTTTTCAATATCTTACTCAGTATTTAACGAGAAACAAATAGATGATTGAAAATGAAGTATTTAAGGTTATTATCTAATCAATTATGTGTTTGCGTCATTTTTATCGTATATATAATGAAATAATACCCATAGACTGAAAATTCACAAAAACGTGGAAAAACGGCAAAATATTGCCTAATTCGATGATATTTTGTTTAAATCAAATAAAGGAAAAGGGGATGATAAGCGTCAAAATATTGCTAAATTCGATGATTTTTCGTATGAAACAAAATGCAAGAAAACTTGCTTAAAATGCAATATTATGCGAAATTCTGAGATTTGAAGGCCAAATCACATATCGTGATATTACATGAAATAAAATCGAAATATTGGTAAAAATGAATATATTTACGTAGTATCAAACTACATGAAAAACGTGAAAAAATTCACCATTTAACCATACTTGAGGATTTTACTTTAAATCATAGAGCAAGGTTTCGTATTATTTAGATCCAAGAAAAGACATATGACAATGTTGTTTCCAATACAAATGATAAAAATCATTGTGTTTTCATTAGAATTAACTAAAATGTTCTTGATTTTCCGTTTATATTACCGAGGGAAGATGTACACGTAAAACCGCTCTAATCCGGCTGAAACGTCGATATATTCAATAAAAACCGAACTTCTCCCCTTTTCGATATCTTACTCAGTATTTTAACGAGAAACAAATAGATGATTGAAAATGAAGTATTTAAGGTTATTATCTAATCAATTATGTGTTTGTATCACTTTTATCATATATGTATGAATTAATACCCATAAACTGTAAATTCACAAAAACGTGGAAAACGCCAAAATATTGCCTAATTCGATGATATTTTGTTTAAGTCTCATCAAGGAAAATGGGATGATAAACGTCAAAATATTGCTAAATTCGATGATTTTTCGTACGAAACAAAATGCAAGAAAACTTGCTTAAAATGCAATATTATGCAAAATTCTGAGATTTGAAGGCCAAATCACATATCGTGATACTACATGAAATAGAATCGAAATATTGGTAAAAATGAATATATTTACGTAATATCAAACTACATGAAAAACGTGAAAAAGTCAATATTTAACCATATTTGAGGATTTTAACTTCAAATCATAGAGCGAAGTTTCGTATTATTTAGATCCAAGAAAAGACATATGACAATGTTGTTTCCAATACAAATGATAAAAATCAATGTTTTTTCATTAGTATTAACTAAAATGTTCCTGATTTTCCGTTTATATTACTGATGGAAGATGTACATGAAAATCGCTCTATTCCGGCTGAAACGTCGATATATGCAATAAAAACAGAACTTCTCCCCTTTTCAATATCTTACTCAGTATTTTAACGAGAAACAAATAGATGATTGAAAATGAAGTATTTAAGTTATTATCTAATCAATTATGTGTTTCCATCATTTTTATCGTATATATATGAATTAATACCCATAGACTGTAAATTCACAAAAACGTAGAAAACGGCAAAATATTGCCTTATTCGATGATATTTTGTTTAAGTCACATAAAGGAAAAGGGGATGATAAACGTCAAAATATTGCTAAATTCGATGATTTTTCGTACGAAACAAAATGCAAGAAAACTTGCTATATCAAACTACATGAAAAACGTGAAAAAGTCAATATTTAACCATATTTGAGGATTTTAACTTCAAATCATAGAGCGAGGTTTCGTATTATTTAGATCCAAGAAAAGACATATGACAATGTTGTTTCCAATACAAATGATAAAAATCAATGTTTTTTCATTAGTATTAACTAAAATGTTCCTGATTTTCCGTTTATATTACTGATGGAAGATGTACACGAAAATCGCTCTATTCCGGCTGAAACGTCGATATATGCAATAAAAACAAAACTTCTCCCCTTTTCAATATCTTACTCAGTATTTTAACGAGAAACAAATAGATGATTGAAAATGAAGTATTTAAGTTATTATCTAATCAATTATGTGTTTCCATCATTTTTATCGTATATATATGAATTAATACCCATAGACTGTAAATTCACAAAAACGTAGAAAACGGCAAAATATTGCCTTATTCGATGATATTTTGTTTAAGTCACATAAAGGAAAAGGGGATGATAAACGTCAAAATATTGCTAAATTCGATGATTTTTCGTACGAAACAAAATGCAAGAAAACTTGCTATATCAAACTACATGAAAAACGTGAAAAAGTCAATATTTAACCATATTTGAGGATTTTAACTTCAAATCATAGAGCGAGGTTTCGTATTATTTAGATCCAAGAAAAGACATATGACAATGTTGTTTCCAATACAAATGATAAAAATCAATGTTTTTTCATTAGTATTAACTAAAATGTTCCTGATTTTCCGTTTATATTACCGATGGAAGATGTACACGAAAATCGCTCTATTCCGGCTGAAAGGTCGATATATGCAATAAAAACAGAACTTCTCCCCTTTTCAATATCTTACTCAGTATTTAACGAGAAACAAATAGATGATTGAAAATGAAGTATTTAAGGTTATTATCTAATCAATTATGTGTTTGCGTCATTTTTATCGTATATATAATGAAATAATACCCATAGACTGAAAATTCACAAAAACGTGGAAAAAAGGCAAAATATTGCCTAATTCGATGATATTTTGTTTAAATCAAATAAAGGAAAAGGGGATGATAAGCGTCAAAATATTGCTAAATTCGATGATTTTTCGTATGAAACAAAATGCAAGAAAACTTGCTTAAAATGCAATATTATGCGAAATTCTGAGATTTGAAGGCCAAATCACATATCGTGATATTACATGAAATAAAATCGAAATATTGGTAAAAATGAATATATTTACGTAGTATCAAACTACATGAAAAACGTGAAAAAAATCACCATTTAACCATATTTGAGGATTTTACTTTAAATCATAGAGCAAGGTTTCGTATTATTTAGATCCAAGAAAAGACATATGACAATGTTGTTTCCAATACAAATGATAAAAATCATTGTGTTTTCATTAGAATTAACTAAAATGTTCTTGATTTTCCGTTTATATTACCGAGGGAAGATGTACACGTAAAACCGCTCTAATCCGGCTGAAACGTCGATATATTCAATAAAAACCGAACTTCTCCCCTTTTCGATATCTTACTCAGTATTTTAACGAGAAACAAATAGATGATTGAAAATGAAGTATTTAAGGTTATTATCTAATCAATTATGTGTTTGTATCACTTTTATCATATATGTATGAATTAATACCCATAAACTGTAAATTCACAAAAACGTGGAAAACGCCAAAATATTGCCTAATTCGATGATATTTTGTTTAAGTCTCATCAAGGAAAATGGGATGATAAACGTCAAAATATTGCTAAATTCGATGATTTTTCGTACGAAACAAAATGAAAGAAAACTTGCTTAAAATGCAATATTATGCAAAATTCTGAGATTTGAAGGCCAAATCACATATCGTGATACTACATGAAATAGAATCGAAATATTGGTAAAAATGAATATATTTACGTAATATCAAACTACATGAAAAACGTGAAAAAGTCAATATTTAACCATATTTGAGGATTTTAACTTCAAATCATAGAGCGAAGTTTCGTATTATTTAGATCCAAGAAAAGACATATGACAATGTTGTTTCCAATACAAATGATAAAAATCAATGTTTTTTCATTAGTATTAACTAAAATGTTCCTGATTTTCCGTTTATATTACTGATGGAAGATGTACATGAAAATCGCTCTATTCCGGCTGAAACGTCGATATATGCAATAAAAACAGAACTTCTCCCCTTTTCAATATCTTACTCAGTATTTTAACGAGAAACAAATAGATGATTGAAAATGAAGTATTTAAGTTATTATCTAATCAATTATGTGTTTCCATCATTTTTATCGTATATATATGAATTAATACCCATAGACTGTAAATTCACAAAAACGTAGAAAACGGCAAAATATTGCCTTATTCGATGATATTTTGTTTAAGTCACATAAAGGAAAAGGGGATGATAAACGTCAAAATATTGCTAAATTCGATGATTTTTCGTACGAAACAAAATGCAAGAAAACTTGCTATATCAAACTACATGAAAAACGTGAAAAAGTCAATATTTAACCATATTTGAGGATTTTAACTTCAAATCATAGAGCGAGGTTTCGTATTATTTAGATCCAAGAAAAGACATATGACAATGTTGTTTCCAATACAAATGATAAAAATCAATGTTTTTTCATTAGTATTAACTAAAATGTTCCTGATTTTCCGTTTATATTACTGATGGAAGATGTACACGAAAATCGCTCTATTCCGGCTGAAACGTCGATATATGCAATAAAAACAGAACTTCTCCCCTTTTCAATATCTTACTCAGTATTTTAACGAGAAACAAATAGATGATTGAAAATGAAGTATTTAAGTTATTATCTAATCAATTATGTGTTTCCATCATTTTTATCGTATATATATGAATTAATACCCATAGACTGTAAATTCACAAAAACGTAGAAAACGGCAAAATATTGCCTTATTCGATGATATTTTGTTTAAGTCACATAAAGGAAAAGGGGATGATAAACGTCAAAATATTGCTAAATTCGATGATTTTTCGTACGAAACAAAATGCAAGAAAACTTGCTATATCAAACTACATGAAAAACGTGAAAAAGTCAATATTTAACCATATTTGAGGATTTTAACTTCAAATCATAGAGCGAGGTTTCGTATTATTTAGATCCAAGAAAAGACATATGACAATGTTGTTTCCAATACAAATGATAAAAATCAATGTTTTTTCATTAGTATTAACTAAAATGTTCCTGATTTTCCGTTTATATTACCGATGGAAGATGTACACGAAAATCGCTCTATTCCGGCTGAAACGTCGATATATGCAATAAAAACAGAACTTCTCCCCTTTTCAATATCTTACTCAGTATTTAACGAGAAACAAATAGATGATTGAAAATGAAGTATTTAAGGTTATTATCTAATCAATTATGTGTTTGCGTCATTTTTATCGTATATATAATGAAATAATACCCATAGACTGAAAATTCACAAAAACGTGGAAAAACGGCAAAATATTGCCTAATTCGATGATATTTTGTTTAAATCAAATAAAGGAAAAGGGGATGATAAGCGTCAAAATATTGCTAAATTCGATGATTTTTCGTATGAAACAAAATGCAAGAAAACTTGCTTAAAATGCAATATTATGCGAAATTCTGAGATTTGAAGGCCAAATCACATATCGTGATATTACATGAAATAAAATCGAAATATTGGTAAAAATGAATATATTTACGTAGTATCAAACTACATGAAAAACGTGAAAAAATTCACCATTTAACCATATTTGAGGATTTTACTTTAAATCATAGAGCAAGGTTTCGTATTATTTAGATCCAAGAAAAGACATATGATAATGTTGTTTCCAATACAAATGATAAAAATCATTGTGTTTTCATTAGAATTAACTAAAATGTTCTTGATTTTCCGTTTATATTACCGAGGGAAGATGTACACGTAAAACCGCTCTAATCCGGCTGAAACGTCGATATATTCAATAAAAACCGAACTTCTCCCCTTTTCGATATCTTACTCAGTATTTTAACGAGAAACAAATAGATGATTGAAAATGAAGTATTTAAGGTTATTATCTAATCAATTATGTGTTTGTATCACTTTTATCATATATGTATGAATTAATACCCATAAACTGTAAATTTACAAAAACGTGGAAAACGCCAAAATATTGCCTAATTCGATGATATTTTGTTTAAGTCTCATCAAGGAAAATGGGATGATAAACGTCAAAATATTGCTAAATTCGATGATTTTTCGTACGAAACAAAATGCAAGAAAACTTGCTTAAAATGCAATATTATGCAAAATTCTGAGATTTGAAGGCCAAATCACATATCGTGATACTACATGAAATAGAATCGAAATATTGGTAAAAATGAATATATTTACGTAATATCAAACTACATGAAAAACGTGAAAAAGTCAATATTTAACCATATTTGAGGATTTTAACTTCAAATCATAGAGCGAAGTTTCGTATTATTTAGATCCAAGAAAAGACATATGACAATGTTGTTTCCAATACAAATGATAAAAATCAATGTTTTTTCATTAGTATTAACTAAAATGTTCCTGATTTTCCGTTTATATTACTGATGGAAGATGTACATGAAAATCGCTCTATTCCGGCTGAAACGTCGATATATGCAATAAAAACAGAACTTCTCCCCTTTTCAATATCTTACTCAGTATTTTAACGAGAAACAAATAGATGATTGAAAATGAAGTATTTAAGTTATTATCTAATCAATTATGTGTTTCCATCATTTTTATCGTATATATATGAATTAATACCCATAGACTGTAAATTCACAAAAACGTAGAAAACGGCAAAATATTGCCTTATTCGATGATATTTTGTTTAAGTCACATAAAGGAAAAGGGGATGATAAACGTCAAAATATTGCTAAATTCGATGATTTTTCGTACGAAACAAAATGCAAGAAAACTTGCTATATCAAACTACATGAAAAACGTGAAAAAGTCAATATTTAACCATATTTGAGGATTTTAACTTCAAATCATAGAGCGAGGTTTCGTATTATTTAGATCCAAGAAAAGACATATGACAATGTTGTTTCCAATACAAATGATAAAAATCAATGTTTTTTCATTAGTATTAACTAAAATGTTCCTGATTTTCCGTTTATATTACTGATGGAAGATGTACACGAAAATCGCTCTATTCCGGCTGAAACGTCGATATATGCAATAAAAACAGAACTTCTCCCCTTTTCAATATCTTACTCAGTATTTTAACGAGAAACAAATAGATGATTGAAAATGAAGTATTTAAGTTATTATCTAATCAATTATGTGTTTCCATCATTTTTATCGTATATATATGAATTAATACCCATAGACTGTAAATTCACAAAAACGTAGAAAACGGCAAAATATTGCCTTATTCGATGATATTTTGTTTAAGTCACATAAAGGAAAAGGGGATGATAAACGTCAAAATATTGCTAAATTCGATGATTTTTCGTACGAAACAAAATGCAAGAAAACTTGCTATATCAAACTACATGAAAAACGTGAAAAAGTCAATATTTAACCATATTTGAGGATTTTAACTTCAAATCATAGAGCGAGGTTTCGTATTATTTAGATCCAAGAAAAGACATATGACAATGTTGTTTCCAATACAAATGATAAAAATCAATGTTTTTTCATTAGTATTAACTAAAATGTTCCTGATTTTCCGTTTATATTACCGATGGAAGATGTACACGAAAATCGCTCTATTCCGGCTGAAACGTCGATATATGCAATAAAAACAGAACTTCTCCCCTTTTCAATATCTTACTCAGTATTTAACGAGAAACAAATAGATGATTGAAAATGAAGTATTTAAGGTTATTATCTAATCAATTATGTGTTTGCGTCATTTTTATCGTATGTATAATGAAATAATACCCATAGACTGAAAATTCACAAAAACGTGGAAAAACGGCAAAATATTGCCTAATTCGATGATATTTTGTTTAAATCAAATAAAGGAAAAGGGGATGATAAGCGTCAAAGTATTGCTAAATTCGATGATTTTTCGTATGAAACAAAATGCAAGAAAACTTGCTTAAAATGCAATATTATGCGAAATTCTGAGATTTGAAGGCCAAATCACATATCGTGATATTACATGAAATAAAATCGAAATATTGGTAAAAATGAATATATTTACGTAGTATCAAACTACATGAAAAACGTGAAAAAATTCACCATTTAACCATATTTGAGGATTTTACTTTAAATCATAGAGCAAGGTTTCGTATTATTTAGATCCAAGAAAAGACATATGACAATGTTGTTTCCAATACAAATGATAAAAATCATTGTGTTTTCATTAGAATTAACTAAAATGTTCTTGATTTTCCGTTTATATTACCGAGGGAAGATGTACACGTAAAACCGCTCTAATCCGGCTGAAACGTCGATATATGCAATAAAAACCGAACTTCTCCCCTTTTCGATATCTTACTCAGTATTTTAACGAGAAACAAATAGATGATTGAAAATGAAGTATTTAAGGTTATTATCTAATCAATTATGTGTTTGTATCACTTTTATCATATATGTATGAATTAATACCCATAAACTGTAAATTCACAAAAACGTGGAAAACGGCAAAATATTGCCTAATTCGATGATATTTTGTTTAAGTCACATCAAGGAAAATGGGATGATAAACGTCAAAATATTGCTAAATTCGATGATTTTTCGTACGAAACAAAATGCAAGAAAACTTGCTTAAAATGCAATATTATGCAAAATTCTGAGATTTGAAGGCCAAATCACATATCGTGATACTACATGAAATAGAATCGAAATATTGGTAAAAATGAATATATTTACGTAATATCAAACTACATGAAAAACGTGAAAAAGTCAATATTTAACCATATTTGAGGATTTTAACTTCAAATCATAGAGCGAAGTTTCGTATTATTTAGATCCAAGAAAAGACATATGACAATGTTGTTTCCAATACAAATGATAAAAATCAATGTTTTTTCATTAGTATTAACTAAAATGTTCCTGATTTTCCGTTTATATTACTGATGGAAGATGTACATGAAAATCGCTCTATTCCGGCTGAAACGTCGATATATGCAATAAAAACAGAACTTCTCCCCTTTTCAATATCTTACTCAGTATTTTAACGAGAAACAAATAGATGATTGAAAATGAAGTATTTAAGTTATTATCTAATCAATTATGTGTTTCCATCATTTTTATCGTATATATATGAATTAATACCCATAGACTGTAAATTCACAAAAACGTAGAAAACGGCAAAATATTGCCTTATTCGATGATATTTTGTTTAAGTCACATAAAGGAAAAGGGGATGATAAACGTCAAAATATTGCTAAATTCGATGATTTTTCGTACGAAACAAAATGCAAGAAAACTTGCTATATCAAACTACATGAAAAACGTGAAAAAGTCAATATTTAACCATATTTGAGGATTTTAACTTCAAATCATAGAGCGAGGTTTCGTATTATTTAGATCCAAGAAAAGACATGACAATGTTGTTTCCAATACAAATGATAAAAATCAATGTTTTTTCATTAGTATTAACTAAAATGTTCCTGATTTTCCGTTTATATTACTGATGGAAGATGTACACGAAAATCGCCCTATTCCGGCTGAAACGTCGATATATGCAATAAAAACAGAACTTCTCCCCTTTTCAATATCTTACTCAGTATTTTAACGAGAAACAAATAGATGATTGAAAATGAAGTATTTAAGTTATTATCTAATCAATTATGTGTTTCCATCATTTTTATCGTATATATATGAATTAATACCCATAGACTGTAAATTCACAAAAACGTAGAAAACGGCAAAATATTGCCTTATTCGATGATATTTTGTTTAAGTCACATAAAGGAAAAGGGGATGATAAACGTCAAAATATTGCTAAATTCGATGATTTTTCGTACGAAACAAAATGCAAGAAAACTTGCTATATCAAACTACATGAAAAACGTGAAAAAGTCAATATTTAACCATATTTGAGGATTTTAACTTCAAATCATAGAGCGAGGTTTCGTATTATTTAGATCCAAGAAAAGACATATGACAATGTTGTTTCCAATACAAATGATAAAAATCAATGTTTTTTCATTAGTATTAACTAAAATGTTCCTGATTTTCCGTTTATATTACCGATGGAAGATGTACACGAAAATCGCTCTATTCCGGCTGAAACGTCGATATATGCAATAAAAACAGAACTTCTCCCCTTTTCAATATCTTACTCAGTATTTAACGAGAAACAAATAGATGATTGAAAATGAAGTATTTAAGGTTATTATCTAATCAATTATGTGTTTGCGTCATTTTTATCGTATATATAATGAAATAATACCCATAGACTGAAAATTCACAAAAACGTGGAAAAACGGCAAAATATTGCCTAATTCGATGATATTTTGTTTAAATCAAATAAAGGAAAAGGGGATGATAAGCGTCAAAATATTGCTAAATTCGATGATTTTTCGTATGAAACAAAATGCAAGAAAACTTGCTTAAAATGCAATATTATGCGAAATTCTGAGATTTGAAGGCCAAATCACATATCGTGATATTACATGAAATAAAATCGAAATATTGGTAAAAATGAATATATTTACGTAGTATCAAACTACATGAAAAACGTGAAAAAATTCACCATTTAACCATATTTGAGGATTTTACTTTAAATCATAGAGCAAGGTTTCGTATTATTTAGATCCAAGAAAAGACATATGACAATGTTGTTTCCAATACAAATGATAAAAATCATTGTGTTTTCATTAGAATTAACTAAAATGTTCTTGATTTTCCGTTTATATTACCGTGGGAAGATGTACACGTAAAACCGCTCTAATCCGGCTGAAACGTCGATATATGCAATAAAAACCGAACTTCTCCCCTTTTCGATATCTTACTCAGTATTTTAACGAGAAACAAATAGATGATTGAAAATGAAGTATTTAAGGTTATTATCTAATCAATTATGTGTTTGTATCACTTTTATCATATATGTATGAATTAATACCCATAAACTGTAAATTCACAAAAACGTGGAAAACGGCAAAATATTGCCTAATTCGATGATATTTTGTTTAAGTCACATCAAGGAAAATGGGATGATAAACGTCAAAATATTGCTAAATTCGATGATTTTTCGTACGAAACAAAATGCAAGAAAACTTGCTTAAAATGCAATATTATGCAAAATTCTGAGATTTGAAGGCCAAATCACATATCGTGATACTACATGAAATAGAATCGAAATATTGGTAAAAATGAATATATTTACGTAATATCAAACTACATGAAAAACGTGAAAAAGTCAATATTTAACCATATTTGAGGATTTTAACTTCAAATCATAGAGCGAAGTTTCGTATTATTTAGATCCAAGAAAAGACATATGACAATGTTGTTTCCAATACAAATGATAAAAATCAATGTTTTTTCATTAGTATTAACTAAAATGTTCCTGATTTTCCGTTTATATTACTGATGGAAGATGTACATGAAAATCGCTCTATTCCGGCTGAAACGTCGATATATGCAATAAAAACAGAACTTCTCCCCTTTTCAATATCATACTCAGTATTTTAACGAGAAACAAATAGATGATTGAAAATGAAGTATTTAAGTTATTATCTAATCAATTATGTGTTTCCATCATTTTTATCGTATATATATGAATTAATACCCATAGACTGTAAATTCAAAAAAACGTAGAAAACGGCAAAATATTGCCTTATTCGATGATATTTTGTTTAAGTCACATAAAGGAAAAGGGGATGATAAACGTCAAAATATTGCTAAATTCGATGATTTTTCGTACGAAACAAAATGCAAGAAAACTTGCTATATCAAACTACATGAAAAACGTGAAAAAGTCAATATTTAACCATATTTGAGGATTTTAACTTCAAATCATAGAGCGAGGTTTCGTATTATTTAGATCCAAGAAAAGACATATGACAATGTTGTTTCCAATACAAATGATAAAAATCAATGTTTTTTCATTAGCATTAACTAAAATGTTCCTGATTTTCCGTTTATATTACTGATGGAAGATGTACACGAAAATCGCTCTATTCCGGCTGAAACGTCGATATATGCAATAAAAACAGAACTTCTCCCCTTTTCAATATCTTACTCAGTATTTTAACGAGAAACAAATAGATGATTGAAAATGAAGTATTTAAGTTATTATCTAATCAATTATGTGTTTCCATCATTTTTATCGTATATATATGAATTAATACCCATAGACTGTAAATTCACAAAAACGTAGAAAACGGCAAAATATTGCCTTATTCGATGATATTTTGTTTAAGTCACATAAAGGAAAAGGGGATGATAAACGTCAAAATATTGCTAAATTCGATGATTTTTCGTACGAAACAAAATGCAAGAAAACTTGCTATATCAAACTACATGAAAAACGTGAAAAAGTCAATATTTAACCATATTTGAGGATTTTAACTTCAAATCATAGAGCGAGGTTTCGTATTATTTAGATCCAAGAAAAGACATATGACAATGTTGTTTCCAATACAAATGATAAAAATCAATGTTTTTTCATTAGTATTAACTAAAATGTTCCTGATTTTCCGTTTATATTACCGATGGAAGATGTACACGAAAATCGCTCTATTCCGGCTGAAACGTCGATATATGCAATAAAAACAGAACTTCTCCCCTTTTCAATATCTTACTCAGTATTTAACGAGAAACAAATAGATGATTGAAAATGAAGTATTTAAGGTTATTATCTAATCAATTATGTGTTTGCGTCATTTTTATCGTATATATAATGAAATAATACCCATAGACTGAAAATTCACAAAAACGTGGAAAAACGGCAAAATATTGCCTAATTCGATGATATTTTGTTTAAATCAAATAAAGGAAAAGGGGATGATAAGCGTCAAAATATTGCTAAATTCGATGATTTTTCGTATGAAACAAAATGCAAGAAAACTTGCTTAAAATGCAATATTATGCGAAATTCTGAGATTTGAAGGCCAAATCACATATCGTGATATTACATGAAATAAAATCGAAATATTGGTAAAAATGAATATATTTACGTAGTATCAAACTACATGAAAAACGTGAAAAAATTCACCATTTAACCATATTTGAGGATTTTACTTTAAATCATAGAGCAAGGTTTCGTATTATTTAGATCCAAGAAAAGACATATGACAATGTTGTTTCCAATACAAATGATAAAAATCATTGTGTTTTCATTAGAATTAACTAAAATGTTCTTGATTTTCCGTTTATATTACCGTGGGAAGATGTACACGTAAAACCGCTCTAATCCGGCTGAAACGTCGATATATGCAATAAAAACCGAACTTCTCCCCTTTTCGATATCTTACTCAGTATTTTAACGAGAAACAAATAGATGATTGAAAATGAAGTATTTAAGGTTATTATCTAATCAATTATGTGTTTGTATCACTTTTATCATATATGTATGAATTAATACCCATAAACTGTAAATTCACAAAAACGTGGAAAACGGCAAAATATTGCCTAATTCGATGATATTTTGTTTAAGTCACATCAAGGAAAATGGGATGATAAACGTCAAAATATTGCTAAATTCGATGATTTTTCGTACGAAACAAAATGCAAGAAAACTTGCTTAAAATGCAATATTATGCAAAATTCTGAGATTTGAAGGCCAAATCACATATCGTGATACTACATGAAATAGAATCGAAATATTGGTAAAAATGAATATATTTACGTAATATCAAACTACATGAAAAACGTGAAAAAGTCAATATTTAACCATATTTGAGGATTTTAACTTCAAATCATAGAGCGAAGTTTCGTATTATTTAGATCCAAGAAAAGACATATGACAATGTTGTTTCCAATACAAATGATAAAAATCAATGTTTTTTCATTAGTATTAACTAAAATGTTTCTGATTTTTCGTTTATATTACTGATGGAAGATGTACATGAAAATCGCTCTATTCCGGCTGAAACGTCGATATATGCAATAAAAACAGAATTTCTCCCCTTTTCAATATCATACTCAGTATTTTAACGAGAAACAAATAGATGATTGAAAATGAAGTATTTAAGTTATTATCTAATCAATTATGTGTTTCCATCATTTTTATCGTATATATATGAATTAATACCCATAGACTGTAAATTCACAAAAACGTAGAAAACGGCAAAATATTGCCTTATTCGATGATATTTTGTTTAAGTCACATAAAGGAAAAGGGGATGATAAACGTCAAAATATTGCTAAATTCGATGATTTTTCGTACGAAACAAAATGCAAGAAAACTTGCTATATCAAACTACATGAAAAACGTGAAAAAGTCAATATTTAACCATATTTGAGGATTTTAACTTCAAATCATAGAGCGAGGTTTCGTATTATTTAGATCCAAGAAAAGACATATGACAATGTTGTTTCCAATACAAATGATAAAAATCAATGTTTTTTCATTAGCATTAACTAAAATGTTCCTGATTTTCCGTTTATATTACTGATGGAAGATGTACACGAAAATCGCTCTATTCCGGCTGAAACGTCGATATATGCAATAAAAACAGAACTTCTCCCCTTTTCAATATCTTACTCAGTATTTTAACGAGAAACAAATAGATGATTGAAAATGAAGTATTTAAGTTATTATCTAATCAATTATGTGTTTCCATCATTTTTATCGTATATATATGAATTAATACCCATAGACTGTAAATTCACAAAAACGTAGAAAACGGCAAAATATTGCCTTATTCGATGATATTTTGTTTAAGTCACATAAAGGAAAAGGGGATGATAAACGTCAAAATATTGCTAAATTCGATGATTTTTCGTACGAAACAAAATGCAAGAAAACTTGCTATATCAAACTACATGAAAAACGTGAAAAAGTCAATATTTAACCATATTTGAGGATTTTAACTTCAAATCATAGAGCGAGGTTTCGTATTATTTAGATCCAAGAAAAGACATATGACAATGTTGTTTCCAATACAAATGATAAAAATCAATGTTTTTTCATTAGTATTAACTAAAATGTTCCTGATTTTCCGTTTATATTACCGATGGAAGATGTACACGAAAATCGCTCTATTCCGGCTGAAACGTCGATATATGCAATAAAAACAGAACTTCTCCCCTTTTCAATATCTTACTCAGTATTTAACGAGAAACAAATAGATGATTGAAAATGAAGTATTTAAGGTTATTATCTAATCAATTATGTGTTTGCGTCATTTTTATCGTATATATAATGAAATAATACCCATAGACTGAAAATTCACAAAAACGTGGAAAAACGGCAAAATATTGCCTAATTCGATGATATTTTGTTTAAATCAAATAAAGGAAAAGGGGATGATAAGCGTCAAAATATTGCTAAATTCGATGATTTTTCGTATGAAACAAAATGCAAGAAAACTTGCTTAAAATGCAATATTATGCGAAATTCTGAGATTTGAAGGCCAAATCACATATCGTGATATTACATGAAATAAAATCGAAATATTGGTAAAAATGAATATATTTACGTAGTATCAAACTACATGAAAAACGTGAAAAAATTCACCATTTAACCATATTTGAGGATTTTACTTTAAATCATAGAGCAAGGTTTCGTATTATTTAGATCCAAGAAAAGACATATGACAATGTTGTTTCCAATACAAATGATAAAAATCATTGTGTTTTCATTAGAATTAACTAAAATGTTCTTGATTTTCCGTTTATATTACCGTGGGAAGATGTACACGTAAAACCGCTCTAATCCGGCTGAAACGTCGATATATGCAATAAAAACCGAACTTCTCCCCTTTTCGATATCTTACTCAGTATTTTAACGAGAAACAAATAGATGATTGAAAATGAAGTATTTAAGGTTATTATCTAATCAATTATGTGTTTGTATCACTTTTATCATATATGTATGAATTAATACCCATAAACTGTAAATTCACAAAAACGTGGAAAACGGCAAAATATTGCCTAATTCGATGATATTTTGTTTAAGTCACATCAAGGAAAATGGGATGATAAACGTCAAAATATTGCTAAATTCGATGATTTTTCGTACGAAACAAAATGCAAGAAAACTTGCTTAAAATGCAATATTATGCAAAATTCTGAGATTTGAAGGCCAAATCACATATCGTGATACTACATGAAATAGAATCGAAATATTGGTAAAAATGAATATATTTACGTAATATCAAACTACATGAAAAACGTGAAAAAGTCAATATTTAACCATATTTGAGGATTTTAACTTCAAATCATAGAGCGAAGTTTCGTATTATTTAGATCCAAGAAAAGACATATGACAATGTTGTTTCCAATACAAATGATAAAAATCAATGTTTTTTCATTAGTATTAACTAAAATGTTTCTGATTTTTCGTTTATATTACTGATGGAAGATGTACATGAAAATCGCTCTATTCCGGCTGAAACGTCGATATATGCAATAAAAACAGAACTTCTCCCCTTTTCAATATCATACTCAGTATTTTAACGAGAAACAAATAGATGATTGAAAATGAAGTATTTAAGTTATTATCTAATCAATTATGTGTTTCCATCATTTTTATCGTATATATATGAATTAATACCCATAGACTGTAAATTCACAAAAACGTAGAAAACGGCAAAATATTGCCTTATTCGATGATATTTTGTTTAAGTCACATAAAGGAAAAGGGGATGATAAACGTCAAAATATTGCTAAATTCGATGATTTTTCGTACGAAACAAAATGCAAGAAAACTTGCTATATCAAACTACATGAAAAACGTGAAAAAGTCAATATTTAACCATATTTGAGGATTTTAACTTCAAATCATAGAGCGAGGTTTCGTATTATTTAGATCCAAGAAAAGACATATGACAATGTTGTTTCCAATACAAATGATAAAAATCAATGTTTTTTCATTAGTATTAACTAAAATGTTCCTGATTTTCCGTTTATATTACCGATGGAAGATGTACACGAAAATCGCTCTATTCCGGCTGAAACGTCGATATATGCAATAAAAAAGAACTTCTCCCCTTTTCAATATCTTACTCAGTATTTAACGAGAAACAAATAGATGATTGAAAATGAAGTATTTAAGGTTATTATCTAATCAATTATGTGTTTGCGTCATTTTTATCGTATATATAATGAAATAATACCCATAGACTGAAAATTCACAAAAACGTGGAAAAACGGCAAAATATTGCCTAATTCGATGATATTTTGTTTAAGTCACATAAAGGAAAAGGGGATGATAAACGTCAAAATATTGCTAAATTCGATGATTTTTCGTACGAAACAAAATGCAAGAAAACTTGCTTAAAATGCAATATTATGCGAAATTCTGAGATTTGAAGGCCAAATCACATATCGTGATATTACATGAAATAAAATCGAAATATTGGTAAAAATGAATATATTTACGTAGTATCAAACTACATGAAAAACGTGAAAAAATTCACCATTTAACCATATTTGAGGATTTTACTTTAAATCATAGAGCAAGGTTTCGTATTATTTAGATCCAAGAAAAGACATATGACAATGTTGTTTCCAATACAAATGATAAAAATCATTGTGTTTTCATTAGAATTAACTAAAATGTTCTTGATTTTCCGTTTATATTACCGTGGGAAGATGTACACGTAAAACCGCTCTAATCCGGCTGAAACGTCGATATATGCAATAAAAACCGAACTTCTCCCCTTTTCGATATCTTACTCAGTATTTTAACGAGAAACAAATAGATGATTGAAAATGAAGTATTTAAGGTTATTATCTAATCAATTATGTGTTTGTATCACTTTTATCATATATGTATGAATTAATACCCATAAACTGTAAATTCACAAAAACGTGGAAAACGGCAAAATATTGCCTAATTCGATGATATTTTGTTTAAGTCACATCAAGGAAAATGGGATGATAAACGTCAAAATATTGCTAAATTCGATGATTTTTCGTACGAAACAAAATGCAAGAAAACTTGCTTAAAATGCAATATTATGCAAAATTCTGAGATTTGAAGGCCAAATCACATATCGTGATACTACATGAAATAGAATCGAAATATTGGTAAAAATGAATATATTTACGTAATATCAAACTACATGAAAAACGTGAAAAAGTCAATATTTAACCATATTTGAGGATTTTAACTTCAAATCATAGAGCGAAGTTTCGTATTATTTAGATCCAAGAAAAGACATATGACAATGTTGTTTCCAATACAAATGATAAAAATCAATGTTTTTTCATTAGTATTAACTAAAATGTTCCTGATTTTCCGTTTATATTACTGATGGAAGATGTACATGAAAATCGCTCTATTCCGGCTGAAACGTCGATATATGCAATAAAAACAGAACTTCTCCCCTTTTCAATATCATACTCAGTATTTTAACGAGAAACAAATAGATGATTGAAAATGAAGTATTTAAGTTATTATCTAATCAATTATGTGTTTCCATCATTTTTATCGTATATATATGAATTAATACCCATAGACTGTAAATTCACAAAAACGTAGAAAACGGCAAAATATTGCCTTATTCGATGATATTTTGTTTAAGTCACATAAAGGAAAAGGGGATGATAAACGTCAAAATATTGCTAAATTCGATGATTTTTCGTACGAAACAAAATGCAAGAAAACTTGCTATATCAAACTACATGAAAAACGTGAAAAAGTCAATATTTAACCATATTTGAGGATTTTAACTTCAAATCATAGAGCGAGGTTTCGTATTATTTAGATCCAAGAAAAGACATATGACAATGTTGTTTCCAATACAAATGATAAAAATCAATGTTTTTTCATTAGTATTAACTAAAATGTTCCTGATTTTCCGTTTATATTACTGATGGAAGATGTACATGAAAATCGCTCTATTCCGGCTGAAACGTCGATATATGCAATAAAAACAGAACTTCTCCCCTTTTCAATATCATACTCAGTATTTTAACGAGAAACAAATAGATGATTGAAAATGAAGTATTTAAGTTATTATCTAATCAATTATGTGTTTCCATCATTTTTATCGTATATATATGAATTAATACCCATAGACTGTAAATTCACAAAAACGTAGAAAACGGCAAAATATTGCCTTATTCGATGATATTTTGTTTAAGTCACATAAAGGAAAAGGGGATGATAAACGTCAAAATATTGCTAAATTCGATGATTTTTCGTACGAAACAAAATGCAAGAAAACTTGCTATATCAAACTACATGAAAAACGTGAAAAAGTCAATATTTAACCATATTTGAGGATTTTAACTTCAAATCATAGAGCGAGGTTTCGTATTATTTAGATCCAAGAAAAGACATATGACAATGTTGTTTCCAATACAAATGATAAAAATCAATGTTTTTTCATTAGTATTAACTAAAATGTTCCTGATTTTCCGTTTATATTACTGATGGAAGATGTACACGAAAATCGCTCTATTCCGGCTGAAACGTCGATATATGCAATAAAAACAGAACTTCTCCCCTTTTCAATATCTTACTCAGTATTTTAACGAGAAACAAATAGATGATTGAAAATGAAGTATTTAAGTTATTATCTAATCAATTATGTGTTTCCATCATTTTTATCGTATATATATGAATTAATACCCATAGACTGTAAATTCACAAAAACGTAGAAAACGGCAAAATATTGCCTTATTCGATGATATTTTGTTTAAGTCACATAAAGGAAAAGGGGATGATAAACGTCAAAATATTGCTAAATTCGATGATTTTTCGTACGAAACAAAATGCAAGAAAACTTGCTATATCAAACTACATGAAAAACGTGAAAAAGTCAATATTTAACCATATTTGAGGATTTTAACTTCAAATCATAGAGCGAGGTTTCGTATTATTTAGATCCAAGAAAAGACATATGACAATGTTGTTTCCAATACAAATGATAAAAATCAATGTTTTTTCATTAGTATTAACTAAAATGTTCCTGATTTTCCGTTTATATTACCGATGGAAGATGTACACGAAAATCGCTCTATTCCGGCTGAAACGTCGATATATGCAATAAAAACAGAACTTCTCCCCTTTTCAATATCTTACTCAGTATTTAACGAGAAACAAATAGATGATTGAAAATGAAGTATTTAAGGTTATTATCTAATCAATTATGTGTTTGCGTCATTTTTATCGTATATATAATGAAATAATACCCATAGACTGAAAATTCACAAAAACGTGGAAAAACGGCAAAATATTGCCTAATTCGATGATATTTTGTTTAAATCAAATAAAGGAAAAGGGGATGATAAGCGTCAAAATATTGCTAAATTTGATGATTTTTCGTATGAAACAAAATGCAAGAAAACTTGCTTAAAATGCAATATTATGCGAAATTCTGAGATTTGAAGGCCAAATCACATATCGTGATATTACATGAAATAAAATCGAAATATTGGTAAAAATGAATATATTTACGTAGTATCAAACTACATGAAAAACGTGAAAAAATTCACCATTTAACCATATTTGAGGATTTTACTTTAAATCATAGAGCAAGGTTTCGTATTATTTAGATCCAAGAAAAGACATATGACAATGTTGTTTCCAATACAAATGATAAAAATCATTGTGTTTTCATTAGAATTAACTAAAATGTTCTTGATTTTCCGTTTATATTACCGTGGGAAGATGTACACGTAAAACCGCTCTAATCCGGCTGAAACGTCGATATATGCAATAAAAACCGAACTTCTCCCCTTTTCGATATCTTACTCAGTATTTTAACGAGAAACAAATAGATGATTGAAAATGAAGTATTTAAGGTTATTATCTAATCAATTATGTGTTTGTATCACTTTTATCATATATGTATGAATTAATACCCATAAACTGTAAATTCACAAAAACGTGGAAAACGGCAAAATATTGCCTAATTCGATGATATTTTGTTTAAGTCACATCAAGGAAAATGGGATGATAAACGTCAAAATATTGCTAAATTCGATGATTTTTCGTACGAAACAAAATGCAAGAAAACTTGCTTAAAATGCAATATTATGCAAAATTCTGAGATTTGAAGGCCAAATCACATATCGTGATACTACATGAAATAGAATCGAAATATTGGTAAAAATGAATATATTTACGTAATATCAAACTACATGAAAAACGTGAAAAAGTCAATATTTAACCATATTTGAGGATTTTAACTTCAAATCATAGAGCGAAGTTTCGTATTATTTAGATCCAAGAAAAGACATATGACAATGTTGTTTCCAATACAAATGATAAAAATCAATGTTTTTTCATTAGTATTAACTAAAATGTTCCTGATTTTCCGTTTATATTACTGATGGAAGATGTACATGAAAATCGCTCTATTCCGGCTGAAACGTCGATATATGCAATAAAAACAGAACTTCTCCCCTTTTCAATATCATACTCAGTATTTTAACGAGAAACAAATAGATGATTGAAAATGAAGTATTTAAGTTATTATCTAATCAATTATGTGTTTCCATCATTTTTATCGTATATATATGAATTAATACCCATAGACTGTAAATTCACAAAAACGTAGAAAACGGCAAAATATTGCCTTATTCGATGATATTTTGTTTAAGTCACATAAAGGAAAAGGGGATGATAAACGTCAAAATATTGCTAAATTCGATGATTTTTCGTACGAAACAAAATGCAAGAAAACTTGCTATATCAAACTACATGAAAAACGTGAAAAAGTCAATATTTAACCATATTTGAGGATTTTAACTTCAAATCATAGAGCGAGGTTTCGTATTATTTAGATCCAAGAAAAGACATATGACAATGTTGTTTCCAATACAAATGATAAAAATCAATGTTTTTTCATTAGTATTAACTAAAATGTTCCTGATTTTCCGTTTATATTACTGATGGAAGATGTACATGAAAATCGCTCTATTCCGGCTGAAACGTCGATATATGCAATAAAAACAGAACTTCTCCCCTTTTCAATATCATACTCAGTATTTTAACGAGAAACAAATAGATGATTGAAAATGAAGTATTTAAGTTATTATCTAATCAATTATGTGTTTCCATCATTTTTATCGTATATATATGAATTAATACCCATAGACTGTAAATTCACAAAAACGTAGAAAACGGCAAAATATTGCCTTATTCGATGATATTTTGTTTAAGTCACATAAAGGAAAAGGGGATGATAAACGTCAAAATATTGCTAAATTCGATGATTTTTCGTACGAAACAAAATGCAAGAAAACTTGCTATATCAAACTACATGAAAAACGTGAAAAAGTCAATATTTAACCATATTTGAGGATTTTAACTTCAAATCATAGAGCGAGGTTTCGTATTATTTAGATCCAAGAAAAGACATATGACAATGTTGTTTCCAATACAAATGATAAAAATCAATGTTTTTTCATTAGTATTAACTAAAATGTTCCTGATTTTCCGTTTATATTACTGATGGAAGATGTACACGAAAATCGCTCTATTCCGGCTGAAACGTCGATATATGCAATAAAAACAGAACTTCTCCCCTTTTCAATATCTTACTCAGTATTTTAACGAGAAACAAATAGATGATTGAAAATGAAGTATTTAAGTTATTATCTAATCAATTATGTGTTTCCATCATTTTTATCGTATATATATGAATTAATACCCATAGACTGTAAATTCACAAAAACGTAGAAAACGGCAAAATATTGCCTTATTCGATGATATTTTGTTTAAGTCACATAAAGGAAAAGGGGATGATAAACGTCAAAATATTGCTAAATTCGATGATTTTTCGTACGAAACAAAATGCAAGAAAACTTGCTATATCAAACTACATGAAAAACGTGAAAAAGTCAATATTTAACCATATTTGAGGATTTTAACTTCAAATCATAGAGCGAGGTTTCGTATTATTTAGATCCAAGAAAAGACATATGACAATGTTGTTTCCAATACAAATGATAAAAATCAATGTTTTTTCATTAGTATTAACTAAAATGTTCCTGATTTTCCGTTTATATTACCGATGGAAGATGTACACGAAAATCGCTCTATTCCGGCTGAAACGTCGATATATGCAATAAAAACAGAACTTCTCCCCTTTTCAATATCTTACTCAGTATTTAACGAGAAACAAATAGATGATTGAAAATGAAGTATTTAAGGTTATTATCTAATCAATTATGTGTTTGCGTCATTTTTATCGTATATATAATGAAATAATACCCATAGACTGAAAATTCACAAAAACGTGGAAAAACGGCAAAATATTGCCTAATTCGATGATATTTTGTTTAAATCAAATAAAGGAAAAGGGGATGATAAGCGTCAAAATATTGCTAAATTCGATGATTTTTCGTATGAAACAAAATGCAAGAAAACTTGCTTAAAATGCAATATTATGCGAAATTCTGAGATTTGAAGGCCAAATCACATATCGTGATATTACATGAAATAAAATCGAAATATTGGTAAAAATGAATATATTTACGTAGTATCAAACTACATGAAAAACGTGAAAAAATTCACCATTTAACCATATTTGAGGATTTTACTTTAAATCATAGAGCAAGGTTTCGTATTATTTAGATCCAAGAAAAGACATATGACAATGTTGTTTCCAATACAAATGATAAAAATCATTGTGTTTTCATTAGGATTAACTAAAATGTTCTTGATTTTCCGTTTATATTACCGAGGGAAGATGTACACGTAAAACCGCTCTAATCCGGCTGAAACGTCGATATATGCAATAAAAACCGAACTTCTCCCCTTTTCGATATCTTACTCAGTATTTTAACGAGAAACAAATAGATGATTGAAAATGAAGTATTTAAGGTTATTATCTAATCAATTATGTGTTTGTATCACTTTTATCATATATGTATGAATTAATACCCATAAACTGTAAATTCACAAAAACGTGGAAAACGGCAAAATATTGCCTAATTCGATGATATTTTGTTTAAGTCACATCAAGGAAAATGGGATGATAAACGTCAAAATATTGCTAAATTCGATGATTTTTCGTACGAAACAAAATGCAAGAAAACTTGCTTAAAATGCAATATTATGCAAAATTCTGAGATTTGAAGGCCAAATCACATATCGTGCTACTACATGAAATAGAATCGAAATATTGGTAAAAATGAATATATTTACGTAATATCAAACTACATGAAAAACGTGAAAAAGTCAATATTTAACCATATTTGAGGATTTTAACTTCAAATCATAGAGCGAAGTTTCGTATTATTTAGATCCAAGAAAAGACATATGACAATGTTGTTTCCAATACAAATGATAAAAATCAATGTTTTTTCATTAGTATTAACTAAAATGTTCCTGATTTTCCGTTTATATTACTGATGGAAGATGTACACGAAAATCGCTCTATTCCGGCTGAAACGTCGACATATGCAATAAAAACAGAACTTCTCCCCTTTTCAATATCTTACTCAGTATTTTAACGAGAAACAAATAGATGATTGAAAATGAAGTATTTAAGTTATTATCTAATCAATTATGTGTTTCCATCATTTTTATCGTATATATATGAATTAATACCCATAGACTGTAAATTCACAAAAACGTAGAAAACGGCAAAATATTGCCTTATTCGATGATATTTTGTTTAAGTCACATAAAGGAAAAGGGGATGATAAACGTCAAAATATTGCTAAATTCGATGATTTTTCGTACGAAACAAAATGCAAGAAAACTTGCTATATCAAACTACATGAAAAACGTGAAAAAGTCAATATTTAACCATATTTGAGGATTTTAACTTCAAATCATAGAGCGAGGTTTCGTATTATTTAGATCCAAGAAAAGACATATGACAATGTTGTTTCCAATACAAATGATAAAAATCAATGTTTTTTCATTAGTATTAACTAAAATGTTCCTGATTTTCCGTTTATATTACTGATGGAAGATGTACACGAAAATCGCTCTATTCCGGCTGAAACGTCGATATATGCAATAAAAACAGAACTTCTCCCCTTTTCAATATCTTACTCAGTATATTAACGAGAAACAAATAGATGATTGAAAATGAAGTATTTAAGTTATTATCTAATCAATTATGTGTTTCCATCATTTTTATCGTATATATATGAATTAATACCCATAGACTGTAAATTCACAAAAACGTAGAAAACGGCAAAATATTGCCTTATTCGGTGATATTTTGTTTAAATCAAATAAAGGAAAAGGGGATGATAAACGTCAAAATATTGCTAAATTCGATGATTTTTCGTACGAAACAAAAGGCAATAAAACTTGCTTAAAATGCAATATTATGCGAAATTCTGAGATTTGAAGGCCAAATCACATATCGTGATACTACATGAAATAGTATCGAAATATTGGTAAAAATTAATATATTTACGCAATATCAAACTACATGAAAAATGTGAAAAAAGTCAATATTTAACCATATTTGAGGATTTTAACTTCAAATCATAGAGCGAGGTTTTGTATTATTTAGATCAAAGAATAGACATATGACAATGTTGTTTCCAATACAAATGATAAAAATCAATGTGTTTTCATTAGAATTAACTAAAATGTTCCTGATTTTCCGTTTATATTACCGAGGGAAGATGTACACGTAAAACCGCTCTAATCCGGCTGAAACGTCGATATATGCAATAAAAACCGAACTTCTCCCCTTTTCAATATCTTACTCAGTATTTTAACGAGAAACAAATAGATGATTGAAAATGAAGTATTTAGGTTATTATCTAATGAATTATGTGTTTGCATCATTTTTATCGTATATATATGAATTAATACCCATAGACTGTAAATTCACAAAAACGTTTAAAACGGCAAAATATTGCCTAATTCGATGATATTTTGTTTAAGGCACATAAAGGAAAATGAGATGATAAACGTCGAAATATTGCTAAATTCGATGATTTTTCGTACGAAACAAAATGCAAGAAAACTTGCTTAAAATGCAATATTATGCGAAATTCTGAGATTTGAAGGCCAAATCACATATCGTGATATTACATGAAATAAAATCGAAATATTGGTAGAAATGAATATATTTACGTAGTATCAAACTACATGAAAAACGTGAAAAAAGTCACTATTTAACCATATTTGAGGATTTTACTTTAAATCATAGACCGAGGTTTCGTATTATTTAGATCCAAGAAAAGACATATGACAATGTTGTTTCCAATACAAATGATAAAAATCAATGTTTTTTCATTAGTATTAACTAAAATGTTCCTGATTTTCCGTTTATATTACTAATGGAAGATGTACACGAAAATCGCTCTATTCCGGCTGAAACGTCGATATATGCAATAAAAACAGAACATCTCCCCTTTTCAATATCTTACTCAGTATTTTAACGAGAAACAAATAGATGATTGAAAATGAAGTATTTAAGTTATTATCTAATCAATTATGTGTTTCCATCATTTTTATCGTATATATATGAATTAATACCCATAGACTGTAAATTCACAAAAACGTAGAAAACGGCAAAATATTGCCTAATTCGATGATATTTTGTTTAAGTCACGTAAAGGAAAAGGGGATGATAAACGTCAAAATATTGCTAAATTCGATGATTTTTCGTACGAAACAAAATGCAAGAAAACTTGCTATATCAAACTACATGAAAAACGTGAAAAAGTCAATATTTAACCATATTTGAGGATTTTAACTTCAAATCATAGAGCGAGGTTTCGTATTATTTAGATCCAAGAAAAGAGATATGACAATGTTGTTTCCAATACAAATGATAAAAATCAATGTTTTTTCATTAGTATTAACTAAAATGTTCCTGATTTTCCGTTTATATTACCGATGGAAGATATACACGAAAATCGCTCTATTCCGGCTGAAACGTCGATATATGCAATAAAAACAGAACTTCTCCCTCTTTTCAATATCTTACTCAGTATTTTAACGAGAAACAAATAGTTGATTGAAAATGAAGTATTTAAGGTAATTGATAATCTAATCAATTATGTGTTTGCGTCATTTTTATCGTATATATAATGAATTAATACCCATAGACTGAAAATTCACAAATTCGTAGAAAACGGCAAAATATTGCCTAATTCGATGATATTTTGTTTAAATCAAGTAAAGGAAAAGGGGATGATAAACGTCAAAATATTGCTAAATTCGATGATTTTTCGTACGAAACAAAAGGCAAGAAAACTTGCTTAAAATGCAATATTATGCGAAATTCTGAGATTTGAAGGCCAAATCACATATCGTGATACTACATGAAATAGTATCGAAATATTGGTAAAAATGAATATATTTACGTAATATCAAACTACATGAAAAACGTGAAAAAAGTCAATATTTAACCATATTTGAGGATTTTAACTTCAAATCATAGAGCGAGGTTTTGTATTATTTAGATCCAAGAATAGACATATGACAATGTTGTTTCCAATACAAATGATAAAAATCAATGTGTTTTCATTAGAATTAACTAAAATGTTCCAGATTTTCCGTTTATATTACCGAGGGAAGATGTACACGTAAAACCGCTCTAATCCGGCTGAAACGTCGATATATGCAATAAAAACCGAACTTCTCCCCTTTTCAATATCTTACTCAGTATTTTAACGAGAAACAAATAGATGATTGAAAATGAAGTATTTAAGTTATTATCTAATCAATTATGTGTTTCCATCATTTTTATCGTATATATATGAATTAATACCCATAGACTGTAAATTCACAAAAACGTAGAAAACGGCAAAATATTGCCTAATTCGATGATATTTTGTTTAAGTCACATAAAGGAAAAGGGGATGATAAACGTCAAAATATTGCTAAATTCGATGATTTTTCGTACGAAACAAAATGCAAGAAAACTTGCTTAAAATGCAATATTATGCGAAATTCTGAGATTTAAAGGCCAAATCACATATCGTGATATTACATGAAATAAAATCGAAATATTGGTAAAAATGAATATATTTACGTAATATAAAACTACATGAAAAACGTGAAAAAAGTCAATATTTAACCATATTTGAGGATTTTACTTTAAATCATAGAGCGAGGTTTCGTATTATTTAGATCCAAGAAAAGACATATGACAATGTTGTTTCCAATACAAATGATAAAAATCATTGTGTTTTCAATAGAATTTACTAAAATGTTCTTGATTTTCCGTTTATATTGCCGAGGGAAGATGTACACGTAAAACCGCTCTAATCCGGCTGAAACGTCGATATATGCAATAAAAACCGAACTTCTCCCCTTTTCAATATCTTACTCAGTATTTTAACGAGAAACAAATAGATGATTGAAAATGAAGTATTTAAGTTATTATCTAATCAATTATGTGTTTCCATCATTTTTATCGTATATATATGAATTAATACCCATAGACTGTAAATTCACAAAAACGTAGAAAACGGCAAAATATTGCCTAATTCGATGATATTTTGTTTTAGTCACATAATGGAAAAGGGGATGATAAACGTCAGAATATTGCTAAATTCGATGATTTTTCGTACGAAACAAAATGGAAGAAAACTTGTTTAAAATGCAATATTATGCGAAATTCTGAGATTTGAAGGCCAAATCACATATCGTGATATTACATGAAATAAAATCGAAATATTGGTAAAAATGAATATATTTACGTAATATAAAACTACATGAAAAACGTGAAAAAAGTCAATATTTAACCATATTTGAGGATTTTAACTTCAAATCATAGAGCGAGGTTTTGTATTATTTAGATCCAAGAATAGACATATGACAATGTTGTTTCCAATACAAATGATAAAAATCAATGTGTTTTCATTAGAATTAACTAAAATGTTCCAGATTTTCCGTTTATATTACCGAGGGAAGATGTACACGTAAAACCGCTCTAATCCGGCTGAAACGTCGATATATGCAATAAAAACCGAACTTCTCCCCTTTTCAATATCTTACTCAGTATTTTAACGAGAAACAAATAGATGATTGAAAATGAAGTATTTAGGTTATTATCTAATCAATTATGTGTTTGCATCATTTTTATCGTATATATATGAATTAATACCCATAGACTGTAAATTCACAAAAACGTTGAAAACGGCAAAATATTGCCTAATTCGATGATATTTTGTTTAAGTCACATAAAGGAAAATGGGATGATAAACGTCAAAATATTGCTAAATTCGATGATTTTTCGTACGAAACAAAATGCATGAAAACTTGCTTAAAATGCAATATTATGCGAAATTCTGAGATTTGAAGGCCAAATCACATATCGTGATATTACATGAAATAAAATCGAAATATTGGTAAAAATGAATATATTTACGTAGTATTAAACTACATGAAAAACGTGAAAAAAGTCACTATTTAACCATATATGAGGATTTTACTTTAAATAATAGAGCGAGGTTTCGTATTATTTAGATCCAAGAAAAGACATATGACAATGTTGTTTCCAATACAAATGATAAAAATCATTGTGTTTTCATTAGAATTAACTAAAATGTTCTTGATTTTCCGTTTATATTACCGAGGGAAGATGTACACGTAAAACCGCTCTAATCCGGCGGAAACGTCGATATATGCAATAAAAACCGAACTTCTCCCCTTTTCAATATCTTACTCAGTATTTTAACGAGAAACAAATAGATGATTGAAAATGAAGTATTTAAGGATATTATCTAATCAATTATGTGTTTGTTTCACTTTTATCGTATATGTATGAATTAATACCCATAGACTGTAAATTCACAAAAACGTGGAAAACGGCAAAATATTGCCTAATTCGATGATATTTTGTTTAAGTCACATAAAGGAAAATGGGATGATAAACGTCAAAATATTGCTAAATTCGATGATTTTTCGTACGAAACAAAGTGCAAGAAAACTTGCTTAAAATGCAATATTATGCGAAATTCTGAGATTTGAAGGCCAAATCACATATCGTGATACGACATGAAATAGAATCGAAATATTGGTAAAAATGAATATATTTACGTAATATCAAACTACATGAAAAACGTGAAAAAGTCAATATTTAACCATATTTGAGGATTTTAACTTCAAATCATAGAGCGAGGTTTCGTATTATTTAGATCCAAGATAAGACATATGACAATGTTGTTTACAATACAAATGATAAAAATCAATGGTTTTTCATTAGTATTAACTAAAATGTTCCTGATTTTCCGTTTATATTACTGATGGAAGATGTACATGAAAATCGCTCTATTCCGGCTGAAACGTCGATATATGCAATAAAAACAGAACTTCTCCCCTTTTCAATATCTTACTCAGTATTTTAACGAGAAACAAATAGATGATTGAAAATGAAGTATTTAAGTTATTATCTAATCAATTATGTGTTTCCATCATTTTTATCGTTTATATATGAATTAATACCCATAGACTGTAAATTCACAAAAACGTAGAAAACGGCAAAATATTGCCTAATTCGATGATATTTTGTTTAAGTCACATAAAGGAAAAGGGGATGATAAACGTCAAAATATTGCTAAATTCGATGATTTTTCGTACGAAACAAAATGCAAGAAAACTTGCTTAAAATGCAATATTATGCGAAATTCTGAGATTTGAAGGCCAAATCACATATCGTGATACTACATGAAATAGAATCGAAATATCAAACTACATGAAAAACGTGAAAAAAAGTCAATATTTAACCATATTTGAGGATTTTAACTTCAAATCATAGAGCGAGGTTTCGTATTATTTAGATCCAAGAATAGACATATGACAATGTTGTTTCCAATACAAATGATAAAAATCAATGTTTTTTCATTAGTATTAACTAAAATGTTCCTGATTTTCCGTTTATATTACCGATGGAAGATGTACACGAAAATCGCTCTATTCCGGCTGAAACGTCGATATATGCAATATAAACAGAATTATTTATATTGAAGTATTTAAGGTTATTATCTAATCAATTATGTGTTTGCGTCATTTTTATTGTATATATAATGAATTAATACCCATAGACTGAAAATTCACAAAAACGTAGAAAACGGCAAAATATTGCCTTATTCGATGATATTTTGTTTAAATCAAATAAAGGAAAAGGGGATGATAAACGTCAAAATATTGCTAAATTCGATGATTTTTCGTACGAAACAAAAGGCAAGAAAACTTGCTTAAAATGCAATATTATGCGAAATTCTGAGATTTGAAGGCCAAATCACATATCGTGATACTACATGAAATAGATTCGAAATTTTGGTAAAAATGAATATATTTACGTAGTATCAAACTACATGAAAAACGTGAAAAAAGTCACTATATAACCATATTTGAGGATTTTAAATTCAAATCATAGAGCGAGGTTTCGTATTATTTAGATCCAAGAAAAGACATATGACAATGTTGTTTCCAATACAAATGATAAAAATCAATGTTTTTTCATTAGTATTAACTAAAATGTTCCTGATTTAGTATGGAAATATTGGTAAAAATGAATATATTTACGTAATATCAAACTACATGAAAAACGTGAAAAAGTCAATATTTAACCATAATATAGGATTGTAACTTCAAGTCATAGAGCGAGGCTTCGTATTATTTAGATCCAAGAAAAGACATATGACAATGTTGTTTCCAATACAAATGATAAAAATCAATGTTTTTTCATTACTATTAACTAAAATGTTCCTGATTTTCCGTTTATATTACTGATGGAAGATGTACACGAAAATCGCTCTATTCCGGCTGAAACGTCGATATATGCAATAAAAACAGAACTTCTCCCCTTTTTAATATCTTACTCAGTATTTTAACGATAAATAAATAGATGATTGAAAATGAAGTATTTAAGTTATTATCTAATCAATTATGTGTTTCCATCATTTTTATCGTTTATATATGAATATACCCATCGTTTATATACCCATAGACTGTAAATTCACAAAAACGTAGAAAACGGCAAAATATTGCCTAATTCGATGATATTTTGTTTAAGTCACATAAAGGAAAAGGGGATGATAAACGTCAAAATATTGCTAAATTCGATGATTTTTCGTACGAAACAAAATGCAAGAAAACTTGCTTAAAATGCAATATTATGCGAAATTCTGAGATTTGAAGGCCAAATCACATATCGTGATACTACATGAAATAGAATCGAAATATTGGTAAAAATGAATATATTTACGTAATATCAAACTACATGAAAAACGTGAAAAAGTCAATATTTAACCATATTTGAGGATTTTAACTTCAAATCATAGAGCGAGGTTTCGTATTATTTAGATCCAAGAAAAGACATATGACAATGTTGTTTCCAATACAAATGATAAAAATCAATGTTTTTTCATTAGTATTAACTAAAATGTTCCTGATTTTCCGTTTATATTACCGAAGGAAGATGTACACGAAAATCGCTCTATTCCGGCTGAAACGTCGATATATGCAATAAAAACAGAACTTCTCCCCTTTTCAATATCTTACTCAGTATTTTAACGAGAAACAAATAGATGATTGAAAATGAAGTATTTAAGGTTATTATCTAATCAATTATGTGTTTGCGTCATTTTTATCGTATATATAATGAATTAATACCCATAGACTGAAAATTCACAAAAACGTGGAAAAACGGCAAAATATTGCCTAATTCGATGATATTTTGAATAAATCAAATAAAGGAAAAGGGGATGATAAGCGTCAAAATATTGCTAAATTCGATGATTTTTCGTACGAAACAAAATGCAAGAAAACTTGCTTAAAATGCAATATTATGCGAAATTCTGAGATTTGAAGGCCAAATCACATATCGTGATACTACATGAAATAGTATCGAAATATTGGTAAAAATGAATATATTTACGTAATATCAAACTACATGAAAAACGTGAAAAAAGTCAATATTTAATCATATTTGAGGATTTTAACTTCAAATCATAGAGCAAGGTTTCGTATTATTTAGATCCAAGAATAGACATATGACAATGTTGTTTCCAATGCAAATGATAAAAATCAATGTTTTTTCATTAGTATTAACTAAAATGTTCCTGATTTTCCGTTTATATTACCGATGGAAGATGTACACGAAAATCGCTCTATTCCGGCTGAAACGTCGATATATGCAATAAAAACAGAACTTCTCCCTCTTTTCAATATCTTACTCAGTATTTTAACGAGAAACAAATAGTTGATTGAAAATGAAGTATTTAAGGTTATTATCTAATCAATTATGTGTTTGCGTCATTTTCATCGTATATATAATGAATTAATACCCATAGACTGAAAATTCACAAAAACGTAGAAAACGGCCAAATATTGCCTAATTCGATGATATTTTGTTTAAATCAAATAAAGGAAAAGGGGATGATAAACGTCAAAATATTGCTAAATTCGATGATTTTTCGTACGAAACAAAAGGCAAGACAACTTGCTTAAAATGCAATATTATGCGAAATTCTGAGATTTAAAGGCCAAATCACATATCGTGATACTACATGAAATAGATTCGAAATATTGGTAAAAATGAATATATTTACGTAGTATCAAACTACATGAAAAACGTGAAAAAAGTCACTATTTAACCATATTTGAGGATTTTAAATTCAAATCATAGAGCGAGGTTTCGTATTATTTAGATCCAAGAAAAGACATATGGCAATGTTGTTTCCAATACAAATGATAAAAATCAATGTTTTTTCATTAGTATTAACTAAAATGTTCCTGATTTAGTATGGAAATATTGGTAAAAATGAATATATTTACGTTATATCAAACTACATGAAAAACGTGAAAAAGTCAATATTTAACCATATATGAGGATTTTAACTTCAAATCATAGAGCGAGGTTTCGTATTATTTAGATCCAAGAAAAGACATATGACAGTGTTGTTACCAATACAAATGATAAAAATCAATGTGTTTTCATTAGAATTAACTAAAATGTTCCTGATTTTCCGTTTATATTACCGATGGAAGATGTACACGAAAATCGCTCTATTCCGGCTGAAACGTCGATATATGCAATAAAAACAGAACTTCTCCCCTTTTCAATATCTTACTCAGTATTTTAACGAGAAAGAAATAGTTGATTGAAAATGAAGTATTTAAGGTTATTATCTAATCTATTATGTGTTTGCATAATTTTTATCGTATATATATGAATATACCCATAGACTGAAAATTCACAAAAACGTGGAAAACGGCAAAATATTGCCTAATTCAATGATATTTTGTTTAAGTCACATAAAGGAAAAGGGGATGATAAACGTCAAAATATTGCTAAATTCGATGATTTTTCGTACGAAACAAAAGGCAAGAAAACTTGCTTAAAATGCAATATTATGCGAAATTCTGAGATTAGAAGGCCAAATCACATATCGTGATACTACATGAAATAGAATCGAAATATTGGTAAAAATGAATATATTTACGTAGTATCAAACTACATGAAAAACGTGAAAAAATTCACTATTTAACCATATTTGAGGATTTTAACTTCAAATCATAGAGCGAGGTTTCGCATTATTTAGATCCAAGAAAAGACATATGACAATGTTGTTTCCAATACAAATGATAAAAATCAATGTGTTTTCATTAGAATTAACTAAAATGTTCCTGATTTTCCGTTTATATTACCGAGGGAAGATGTACACGTAAAACCGCTCTAATCCGGCTAATCGTCGATATATGCAATAAAAACCGAACTTCTCCCCTTTTCAATATTATACTCAGTATTTTAACGAGAAACAAATAGATGATTGAAAATGAAGTATTTAAGTTATTATCTAATCAATTATGTGTTTGCATCATTTTTATCGTATATATATATGAATTAATACCCATAGACTGTAAATTCACAAAAACGTAGAAAACGGCAAAATATTGCCTAATTCGATGATATTTTGTTTAAGTCACATAAAGGAAAAGGGGATGATAAACGTCAAAATATTGCTAAATTCGATGATTTTTCGTACGAAACAAAATGCAAGAAAACTTGCTTAAAATGCAATATTATGCGAAATTCTGAGATTTGAAGGCCAAATCACATATCGTGATACTACATGAAATAGAATCGAAATATTGGTAAAAATCAATATATTTACGTAGTATCAAACTACATGAAAAACGTGAAAAAAGTCACTATTTAACCATATTTGAGGATTTTAACTTCAAATCATAGAGAGAGGTTTCGTATTATTTAAATCCAAGAAAAGACATATGACAATGTTGTTTCCAATACAAATGATAAAAATGAATGTGTTTTCATTAGAATGAACAAAAATGTTCCTGATTTTCCGTTTATATTACCGAGGGAAGATATACACGTAAAACCGCTCTAATCCGGGTGAAACGTCGATATATGCAATAAAAACCGAACTTCTCCCCTTTTCAATATCTTATTCAGTATTTTACGAGAAACAAATAGATGATTGAAAATGAAGTATTTAAGGTTATTATCTAATCAATTATGTGTTTGCATAATTTTTATCGTATATATATGAATTAATACCCATAGACTGAAAATTCACAAAAACGTGGAAAAACGGCAAAATATTGCCTAATTCGTTGATATTTTGTTTAAATCAAATAAAGGAAAAGGGGATGATAAACGTCAAAATATTGCTAAATTCGATTATTTTTCGTACGAAACAAAAGGCAAAAAAACTTGCTTAAAATGCAATATTATGCGAAATTCTGAGATTTGAAGGCCAAATCACATATCGTGATACGACATGAAATAGAATCGAAATATTGGTATAAATGAATATATTTACGTAATATCAAACTACATGAAAAACGTGAAAAAAGTCACTATTTTACCATATATGAGGATTTTAACTTCAAATCATAGAGCGAAGTTTCGTATTATTTAGATCCAAGAAAAGACATATGACAATGTTGTTTCCAATACAAATGATAAAAATCAATGTGATTTCATTAGAATTAACTAAAATGTTCTTGATTTTCCGTTTATATTACCGAGGGAAGATGTACACGTAAAACCGCTCAAATCCGGCTGAAACGTCGATATATGCAATAAAAACCGAACTTCTCCCCTTTTCTTACTCAGTATTTTAACGAGAAACAAATAGATGATTGAAAATGAAGTATTTAAGGTTATTATCTAATCAATTATGTGTTTGTATCATTTTTATCGTATATATATGAATTAATACCCATAGACTGTAAATTCACAAAAACGTGGAAAACGGCAAAATATTGCCTAATTCGATGATATTTTGTTTAAGTCACATAAAGGAAAATGGGATGATAAACGTCAAAATATTGCTAAATTCGATGATTTTTCGTACGAAACAAAATGCAAGAAAACTTGCTTAAAATGCAATATTATGCGAAATTCTGAGATTTGAAGGCCAAATCACATATCGTGATACTACATGAAATAGGATCGAAATATTGGTATAAATGAATATATTTACGTAATATCAAACTACATGAAAAACGTGAAAAAAGTCTATATTTTTACGTAATATCAAACTATATGAAAAACGTGAAAAAAGTCATTATTATACCAAATTTGAGGATTTTAACTTCGAATCATAAAGCGACGTTTCGTATTTTTTAGACCCTAGAAAAGACGTATAAAGATGTTGCTTCCAATACAAATGATAAAAATCAATGTGTTTTCATTAAAATTAACTAAAATGTTCCTGATTTTCGGTTTATATTACCGATGGAAAATGTACACGTAAAACCGTTCTAATCCGGCTGAAACGTCGATATATGCAATAAAAACAGAAATTCTCCCCTTTTCAATATATTATTCAGTACTGTAACGAGAAACAAACAGATGATTGAAAATGAAGTATTTAAGGTTATTTTCTGATCAATTATGTGTTTGCATATTTTTTACGTATATTTAATGAAATAATAACAATAAACTGAAAATTCACAAAAACGTGGAAAAACGGCAAAACATTGCCTAATTCGATGATATTTTGTTTAAATCACATAAAGGAAAAGGGGATGATAAAGGTCAAAATATTGATGAATTCGATGATTTTTATTACGAAACAAAATGCAAGAAAACTGGCTTAAAATGCAAAATTTGCGAAATTCTGAGATTTGAAGGCCAAATCACATATCGTGAAAAAACATGAAGTAGTATCGAAATATTGGTAAAAACGAATATATATACGTAAAATCACACTACATGAATAACGTGAAAAAAGTCACTATATTACCATATTTAAGGATATTAACTTCAAATCATAGAGCTAGGTTTCGTATTATTTAGATCAAAGAAAAGACATATGACAATGTTTTTTCAATTACAAATGATAAAAATCAATGTGTTTTCATTAGAATTAACTAAAATGTTACTGATTTTTCGTTTGTATTACCGATGGAAGATGTACACGTGAAACCGCTCTAATCCGGCTGAAACGTCGATATATGCAATAAGAACAGAACTTCTCCCCTTTCAAATATCTTACTCAGTATTTTAACGAGAAACAAATAGTTGATTGAAAATGAAGTGTATAAGGTTAATTTCTAATCAATTATGTTTTTGCATCATTTTTATCGTATATTTAATGAATTAATAGCAATAAACTGAAAATTCAAAAAACGTGGAAAAAGGGCAAAATGTTGCCTAATTCGATGATATTTTGTTTAAATCACATAAAGGAAAAGGGGATGATAAAGGTCAAAATATTGCTAAATTTGATGATCTTTAGTACGAAACAAAATGCAAGAAAACTTGCTTAAAATGCAATATAATGCGAAAATCTGAGATTTGAAGGTCAAATCACATATCGTGATACTACATGAAATAGTATCGAAATATTGGTAAAAATGAATATATTTACGTAATATCAAACTACATGAAAAACGTGAAAAAAGTCATTATTATACCAAATTTGAGGATTTTACCTTCGAATCATAGAGCGTCGTTTCGTATTTTTTGGACCCTAGAAAAGACGTATAAAGATGTTGCTTCCAATACAAATGATAAAAATAAATATGTTTTCATTAAAATTAACTAAAATGTTCCTGATTTTTGGTTTATATTACCGATGGAAGATGTACACGTAAAACCGTTCTAATCCGGCTGAAACGTCGATATATGCAATAAAAACAGAACTTCTCCCCTTTTCAATATCTTACTCGGCATTTTAACGAGAAACAAATTGGTGATTGAAAATGAAGTATTTAAGGTTATTTTCTAATCAATTATGTGTTTGCATCATTTTTATCGTATATTTAATGAATTAATAACAATAAACTGAAAATTCAAAAAACGTGGAAAAACGGCAAAATGTTGCCTAATTCGATGATATTTTGTTTAAATCACATAAAGGAAAAGGGGATGATAAAGGTCAAAATATTGCTAAATTCGATGATTTTTAGTACAAAACAAAATGCAAGAAAACTTGCGTAAAATGCAAAGTTTGCGAAATTCTGAGATATGAAGGCTAAATTACATATCGTGAGAAAACATGAAGTAGTATCGAAATATTGGTAAAACGAATATATATACGTAAAATCACACTACATGAATAACGTGAAAAAAGTTACTATATTACCATATTTGAGGATTTTAACTTCAAATCATAGAGCGAGGTTTCGTATTATTTAGATCCAAGAAAAAACATATGACAATGTTGTTTCAAATACAATTGATAAAAATCAATGTGTTTTCATTAGAATTAACTAAAATTATCCTGATTTTCTGTTTATATTACCGATGGAAGATGTACACGTGAAACCGATCTAATCCGGCTGAAACGTCGATATATGAAATAAAAACAGAACTCCCCTTTTCAATACCTTTCTCAGTATTTTAACGAGAAACAAATTTGTGATTGAAAATGAAGTATTTAAGGTTATTTTCTGATCAATTATGTGTTTGCATAATTTTTTCCGTATATTTAATGAAATAATAACAAAAAACTGAAAATTCACAAAAACGTGGAAAAACGGCAAAACATTGCCTAATTCGATGATATTTTGTTTAAATTGCATGAAGGAGAAGGGGATGATAAAGGTCAAAATATTGATGAATTCGATGATTTTTAGTACAAAACAAAGTGCAAGAAAACTTGCTTAAAATGCAAAATTTGCGAAATTCTGAGATTTGAAGGCCAAATCACATATCGCGAGAAAACATGAAGTAGTATCGAAATATAGGTAAAAACTAATATATATACGTAAAATCACACTACATGAATAACGTGAAATAAGTCACTATATTACCATATTTGAGGATTTTAACTTCAAATCATAGAGCGAGGTTTCGTATTATTTAGATCCAAGAAAAGACATATGACAATGTTTTTTCATATACAAATGATAAAAATCAATGTGTTTTCATTAGAATTAACTAAAATAATCCTGATTTTCTGTTTATATTACCGATGGAAGATGTACACGTGAAACCGATCTAATCCGGCTGAAACGTCGATATATGAAATAAAAACAGAACTCCCCTTTTCAATACCTTTCTCAGTATTTTAACGAGAAACAAATTGGTGATTGAAAATGAAGTATTTAAGGTTATTTTCTGATCAATTATGTGTTTGCATAATTTTTTCCGTATATTTAATGAAATAATAACAAAAAACTGAAAATTCACAAAAACGTGGAAAAACGGCAAAACATTGCCTAATTCGATGATATTTTGTTTAAATTGCATGAAGGAAAAGGGGATGATAAAGGTCAAAATATTGATGAATTCGATGATTTTTAGTACAAAACAAAGTGCAAGAAAACTTGCTTAAAATGCAAAATTTGCGAAATTCTGAGATTTGAAGGCCAAATCACATATCGTGAGAAAACATGAAGTAGTATCGAAATATAGGTAAAAACTAATATATATACGTAAAATCACACTACATGAATAACGTGAAATAAGTCACTATATTACCATATTTGAGGATTTTAACTTCAAATCATAGAGCGAGGTTTCGTATTATTTAGATCCAAGAAAAGACATATGACAATGTTTTTTCATATACAAATGATAAAAATCAATGTGTTTTCATTAGAATTAACTAAAATAATCCTGATTTTCTGTTTATATTACCGATGGAAGATGTACACGTGAAACCGATCTAATCCGGCTGAAACGTCGATATATGAAATAAAAACAGAACTCCCCTTTTCAATACCTTTCTCAGTATTTTAACGAGAAACAAATTGGTGATTGAAAATGAAGTATTTAAGGTTATTTTCTGATCAATTATGTGTTTGCATAATTTTTTCCGTATATTTAATGAAATAATAACAAAAAACTGAAAATTCACAAAAACGTGGAAAAACGGCAAAACATTGCCTAATTCGATGATATTTTGTTTAAATTGCATGAAGGAAAAGGGGATGATAAAGGTCAAAATATTGATGAATTCGATGATTTTTAGTACAAAACAAAGTGCAAGAAAACTTGCTTAAAATGCAAAATTTGCGAAATTCTGAGATTTGAAGGCCAAATCACATATCGTGAGAAAACATGAAGTAGTATCGAAATATAGGTAAAAACTAATATATATACGTAAAATCACACTACATGAATAACGTGAAAAAAGTCACTATATTACCATATTTGAGGATTTTAACTTCAAATAATAGAGCGAGGTTTCGTATTATTTAGATCCAAGAAAAGACATATGACAATGTTGTTTCAAATACAAATGATAAAAATCAATGTGTTTTCATTAGAATTAACTAAAATAATCCTGATTTTCTGTTTATATTACCGATGGAAGATGTACACGTGAAACCGATCTAATCCGGCTGAAACGTCGATATATGAAATAAAAACAGAACTCCCCTTTTCAATACCTTTCTCTGTATTTTAACGAAAAACAAATTGGTGATTGAAAATGAAGTATTTAAGGTTATTTTCTGATCAATTATGTGTTTGCATAATTTTTTCCGTATATTTAATGAAATAATAACAATAAACTGAAAATTCACAAAAACGTGGAAAAACGGCAAAACATTGCCTAATTCGATGATATTTTGTTTAAATTGCATGAAGGAAAAGGGGATGATAAAGGTCAAAATATTGATGAATTCGATGATTTTTAGTACAAAACAAAGTGCAAGAAAACTTGCTTAAAATGCAAAATTTGCGAAATTCTGAGATTTGAAGGCCAAATCACATATCGTGAGAAAACATGAAGTAGTATCGAAATATAGGTAAAAACTAATATATATACGTAAAATCACACTACATGAATAACGTGAAAAAAGTCACTATATTACCATATTTGAGGATTTTAACTTCAAATAATAGAGCGAGGTTTCGTATTATTTAGATCCAAGAAAAGACATATGACAATGTTGTTTCAAATACAAATGATAAAAATCAATGTGTTTTCATTAGAATTAACTAAAATAATCCTGATTTTCTGTTTATATTACCGATGGAAGATGTACACGTGAAACCGATCTAATCCGGCTGAAACGTCGATATATGAAATAAAACAGAACTCCCCTTTTCAATACCTTTCTCAGTATTTTAACGAGAAACAAATTGGTGATTGAAAATGAAGTATTTAAGGCTATTTTCTGATCAATTATGTGTTTGCATAATTTTTTCCGTATATTTAATGAAATAATAACAATAAACTGAAAATTCACAAAAACGTGGAAAAACGGCAAAACATTGCCTAATTCGATGATATTTTGTTTAAATTGCATGAAGGAAAAGGGGATGATAAAGGTCAAAATATTGATGAATTCGATGATTTTTAGTACAAAACAAAGTGCAAGAAAACTTGCTTAAAATGCAAAATTTGCGAAATTCTGAGATTTGAAGGCCAAATCACATATCGTGAGAAAACATGAAGTAGTATCGAAATATTGGTAAAAACTAATATATATACGTAAAATCACACTACATGAATAACGTGAAAAAAGTCACTATATTACCATATTTGAGGATTTTAACTTCAAATCATAGAGCGAGGTTTCGTATTATTTAGATCCAAGAAAAGACATGACAATGTTTTTTCAATTACAAATGATAAAAATCAATGTGTTTTCATTAGAATTAACTAAAATGTTACTGATTTTTCGTTTGTATTACCGATGGAAGATGTACACGTGAAACCGCTCTAATCCGGCTGAAACGTCGATATATGCAATAAGAACAGAACTTCTCCCCTTTCAAATATCTTACTCAGTATTTTAACGAGAAACAAATAGTTGATTGAAAATGAAGTGTATAAGGTTAATTTCTAATCAATTATGTTTTTGCATCATTTTTATCGTATATTTAATGAATTAATAGCAATAAACTGAAAATTCAAAAAACGTGGAAAAAGGGCAAAATGTTGCCTAATTCGATGATATTTTGTTTAAATCACATAAAGGAAAAGGGGATGATAAAGGTCAAAATATTGCTAAATTTGATGATCTTTAGTACGAAACAAAATGCAAGAAAACTTGCTTAAAATGCAATATAATGCGAAAATCTGAGATTTGAAGGTCAAATCACATATCGTGATACTACATGAAATAGTATCGAAATATTGGTAAAAATGAATATATTTACGTAATATCAAACTACATGAAAAACGTGAAAAAAGTCATTATTATACCAAATTTGAGGATTTTACCTTCGAATCATAGAGCGTCGTTTCGTATTTTTTGGACCCTAGAAAAGACGTATAAAGATGTTGCTTCCAATACAAATGATAAAAATAAATATGTTTTCATTAAAATTAACTAAAATGTTCCTGATTTTTGGTTTATATTACCGATGGAAGATGTACACGTAAAACCGTTCTAATCCGGCTGAAACGTCGATATATGCAATAAAAACAGAACTTCTCCCCTTTTCAATATCTTACTCGGCATTTTAACGAGAAACAAATTGGTGATTGAAAATGAAGTATTTAAGGTTATTTTCTAATCAATTATGTGTTTGCATCATTTTTATCGTATATTTAATGAATTAATAACAATAAACTGAAAATTCAAAAAACGTGGAAAAACGGCAAAATGTTGCCTAATTCGATGATATTTTGTTTAAATCACATAAAGGAAAAGGGGATGATAAAGGTCAAAATATTGCTAAATTCGATGATTTTTAGTACAAAACAAAATGCAAGAAAACTTGCGTAAAATGCAAAGTTTGCGAAATTCTGAGATATGAAGGCTAAATTACATATCGTGAGAAAACATGAAGTAGTATCGAAATATTGGTAAAACGAATATATATACGTAAAATCACACTACATGAATAACGTGAAAAAAGTTACTATATTACCATATTTGAGGATTTTAACTTCAAATCATAGAGCGAGGTTTCGTATTATTTAGATCCAAGAAAAAACATATGACAATGTTGTTTCAAATACAATTGATAAAAATCAATGTGTTTTCATTATAATTAACTAAAATTGTCCTGATTTTCTGTTTATATTACCGATGGAAGATGTACACGTGAAACCGATCTAATCCGGCTGAAACGTCGATATATGCAATAAAAACAGAACTCCCCTTTCCAATATCTTACTCAGTATTTTAACGAGAAACAAATTGGTGATTGAAAATGAAGTATTTAAGGTTATTTTCTGATCAATTATGTGTTTGCATATTTTTTTACGTATATTTAATGAAATAATAACAATAAACTGAAAATTCACAAAAACGTTGAAAAACGGCAAAACATTGCCTAATTCGATGATATTTTGTTTAAATTGCATAAAGGAAAAGGGGATGATAAAGGTCAAAATATTGATGAATTCGATGATTTTTAGTACAAAACAAAGTGCAAGAAAACTTGCTTAAAATGCAAAATTTGCGAAATTCTGAGATTTGAAGGCCAAATCACATATCGCGTGAAAACATGAAGTAGTATCGAAATATTGGTAAAAACTAATATATATACGTAAAATCACACTACATGAATAACGTGAAATAAGTCACTATATTACCATATTTGAGGATTTTAACTTCAAATCATAGAGCGAGGTTTCGTATTATTTAGATCCAAGAAAAGACATATGACAATGTTTTTTCATATACAAATGATAAAAATCAATGTGTTTTCATTAGAATTAACTAAAATAATCCTGATTTTCTGTTTATATTACCGATGGAAGATGTACACGTGAAACCGATCTAATCCGGCTGAAACGTCGATATATGAAATAAAAACAGAACTCCCCTTTTCAATACCTTTCTCAGTATTTTAACGAGAAACAAATTGGTGATTGAAAATGAAGTATTTAAGGTTATTTTCTGATCAATTATGTGTTTGCATAATTTTTTCCGTATATTTAATGAAATAATAACAAAAAACTGAAAATTCACAAAAACGTGGAAAAACGGCAAAACATTGCCTAATTCGATGATATTTTGTTTAAATTGCATGAAGGAAAAGGGGATGATAAAGGTCAAAATATTGATGAATTCGATGATTTTTAGTACTAAACAAAGTGCAAGAAAACTTGCTTAAAATGCAAAATTTGCGAAATTCTGAGATTTGAAGGCCAAATCACATATCGTGAGAAAACATGAAGTAGTATCGAAATATAGGTAAAAACTAATATATATACGTAAAATCACACTACATGAATAACGTGAAATAAGTCACTATATTACCATATTTGAGGATTTTAACTTCAAATCATAGAGCGAGGTTTCGTATTATTTAGATCCAAGAAAAGACATATGACAATGTTTTTTCATATACAAATGATAAAAATCAATGTGTTTTCATTAGAATTAACTAAAATAATCCTGATTTTCTGTTTATATTACCGATGGAAGATGTACACGTGAAACCGATCTAATCCGGCTGAAACGTCGATATATGAAATAAAAACAGAACTCCCCTTTTCAATACCTTTCTCAGTATTTTAACGAGAAACAAATTGGTGATTGAAAATGAAGTATTTAAGGTTATTTTCTGATCAATTATGTGTTTGCATAATTTTTTCCGTATATTTAATGAAATAATAACAAAAAACTGAAAATTCACAAAAACGTGGAAAAACGGCAAAACATTGCCTAATTCGATGATATTTTGTTTAAATTGCATGAAGGAAAAGGGGATGATAAAGGTCAAAATATTGATGAATTCGATGATTTTTAGTACAAAACAAAGTGCAAGAAAACTTGCTTAAAATGCAAAATTTGCGAAATTCTGAGATTTGAAGGCCAAATCACATATCGTGAGAAAACATGAAGTAGTATCGAAATATAGGTAAAAACTAATATATATACGTAAAATCACACTACATGAATAACGTGAAAAAAGTCACTATATTACCATATTTGAGGATTTTAACTTCAAATAATAGAGCGAGGTTTCGTATTATTTAGATCCAAGAAAAGACATATGACAATGTTGTTTCAAATACAAATGATAAAAATCAATGTGTTTTCATTAGAATTAACTAAAATAATCCTGATTTTCTGTTTATATTACCGATGGAAGATGTACACGTGAAACCGATCTAATCCGGCTGAAACGTCGATATATGAAATAAAAACAGAACTCCCCTTTTCAATACCTTTCTCTGTATTTTAACGAAAAACAAATTGGTGATTGAAAATGAAGTATTTAAGGTTATTTTCTGATCAATTATGTGTTTGCATAATTTTTTCCGTATATTTAATGAAATAATAACAATAAACTGAAAATTCACAAAAACGTGGAAAAACGGCAAAACATTGCCTAATTCGATGATATTTTGTTTAAATTGCATGAAGGAAAAGGGGATGATAAAGGTCAAAATATTGATGAATTCGATGATTTTTAGTACAAAACAAAGTGCAAGAAAACTTGCTTAAAATGCAAAATTTGCGAAATTCTGAGATTTGAAGGCCAAATCACATATCGTGAGAAAACATGAAGTAGTATCGAAATATAGGTAAAAACTAATATATATACGTAAAATCACACTACATGAATAACGTGAAAAAAGTCACTATATTACCATATTTGAGGATTTTAACTTCAAATAATAGAGCGAGGTTTCGTATTATTTAGATCCAAGAAAAGACATATGACAATGTTGTTTCAAATACAAATGATAAAAATCAATGTGTTTTCATTAGAATTAACTAAAATAATCCTGATTTTCTGTTTATATTACCGATGGAAGATGTACACGTGAAACCGATCTAATCCGGCTGAAACGTCGATATATGAAATAAAACAGAACTCCCCTTTTCAATACCTTTCTCAGTATTTTAACGAGAAACAAATTGGTGATTGAAAATGAAGTATTTAAGGCTATTTTCTGATCAATTATGTGTTTGCATAATTTTTTCCGTATATTTAATGAAATAATAACAATAAACTGAAAATTCACAAAAACGTGGAAAAACGGCAAAACATTGCCTAATTCGATGATATTTTGTTTAAATTGCATGAAGGAAAAGGGGATGATAAAGGTCAAAATATTGATGAATTCGATGATTTTTAGTACAAAACAAAGTGCAAGAAAACTTGCTTAAAATTCCAAATTTGCGAAATTCTGAGATTTGAAGGCCAAATCACATATCGTGAGAAAACATGAAGTAGTATCGAAATATAGGTAAAAACTAATATATATACGTAAAATCACACTACATGAATAACGTGAAAAAAGTCACTATATTACCATATTTGAGGATTTTAACTTCAAATAATAGAGCGAGGTTTCGTATTATTTAGATCCAAGAAAAGACATATGACAATGTTGTTTCAAATACAAATGATAAAAATCAATGTGTTTTCATTAGAATTAACTAAAATAATCCTGATTTTCTGTTTATATTACCGATGGAAGATGTACACGTGAAACCGATCTAATCCGGCTGAAACGTCGATATATGAAATAAAAACAGAACTCCCCTTTTCAATACCTTTCTCAGTATTTTAACGAGAAACAAATTGGTGATTGAAAATGAAGTATTTAAGGTTATTTTCTGATCAATTATGTGTTTGCATAATTTTTTCCGTATATTTAATGAAATAATAACAATAAACTGAAAATTCACAAAAACGTGGAAAAACGGCAAAACATTGCCTAATTCGATGATATTTTGTTTAAATTGCATGAAGGAAAAGGGGATGATAAAGGTCAAAATATTGATGAATTCGATGATTTTTAGTACAAAACAAAGTGCAAGAAAACTTGCTTAAAATGCAAAATTTGCGAAATTCTGAGATTTGAAGGCCAAATCACATATCGTGAGAAAACATGAAGTAGTATCGAAATATAGGTAAAAACTAATATATATATGTAAAATCACACTACATGAATAACGTGAAAAAAGTCACTATATTACCATATTTGAGGATTTTAACTTCAAATAATAGAGCGAGGTTTCGTATTATTTAGATCCAAGAAAAGACATATGACAATGTTGTTTCAAATACAAATGATAAAAATCAATGTGTTTTCATTAGAATTAACTAAAATAATCCTGATTTTCTGTTTATATTACCGATGGAAGATGTACACGTGAAACCGATCTAATCCGGCTGAAACGTCGATATATGAAATAAAAACAGAACTCCCCTTTTCAATACCTTTCTCAGTATTTTAACGAGAAACAAATTGGTGATTGAAAATGAAGTATTTAAGGTTATTTTCTGATCAATTATGTGTTTGCATAATTTTTTCCGTATATTTAATGAAATAATAACAATAAACTGAAAATTCACAAAAACGTGGAAAAACGGCAAAACATTGCCTAATTCGATGATATTTTGTTTAAATTGCATGAAGGAAAAGGGGATGATAAAGGTCAAAATATTGATGAATTCTATGATTTTTAGTACAAAACAAAGTGCAAGAAAACTTGCTTAAAATGCAAAATTTGCGAAATTCTGAGATTTGAAGGCCAAATCACATATCGTGAGAAAACATGAAGTAGTATCGAAATATAGGTAAAAACTAATATATATACGTAAAATCACACTACATGAATAACGTGAAAAAAGTCACTATATTACCATATTTGAGGATTTTAACTTCAAATAATAGAGCGAGGTTTCGTATTATTTAGATCCAAGAAAAGACATATGACAATGTTTTTTCAAATACAAATGATAAAAATCAATGTGTTTTCATTAGAATTAACTAAAATAATCCTGATTTTCTGTTTATATTACCGATGGAAGATGTACACGTGAAACCGATCTAATCCGGCTGAAACGTCGATATATGCAATAAAAACAGAACTCCCTTTTTCAATACCTTTCTCAGTATTTTAACGAGAAACAAATTGGTGATTGAAAATGAAGTATTTAAGGTTATTTTCTGATCAATTATGTGTTTGCATATTTTTTTACGTATATTTAATGAAATAATAACAATAAACTGAAAATTCACAAAAACGTTGAAAAACGGCAAAACATTGCCTAATTCGATGATATTTTGTTTAAATTGCATAAAGGAAAAGGGGATGATAAAGGTCAAAATATTGATGAATTCGATGATTTTTAGTACAAAACAAAGTGCAAGAAAACTTGCTTAAAATGCAAAATTTGCGAAATTCTGAGATTTGAAGGCCAAATCACATATCGCGTGAAAACATGAAGTAGTATCGAAATATTGGTAAAAACTAATATATATACGTAAAATCACACTACATGAATAACGTGAAATAAGTCACTATATTACCATATTTGAGGATTTTAACTTCAAATCATAGAGCGAGGTTTCGTATTATTTAGATCCAAGAAAAGACATATGACAATGTTTTTTCATATACAAATGATAAAAATCAATGTGTTTTCATTAGAATTAACTAAAATAATCCTGATTTTCTGTTTATATTACCGATGGAAGATGTACACGTGAAACCGATCTAATCCGGCTGAAACGTCGATATATGAAATAAAAACAGAACTCCCCTTTTCAATACCTTTCTCAGTATTTTAACGAGAAACAAATTGGTGATTGAAAATGAAGTATTTAAGGTTATTTTCTGATCAATTATGTGTTTGCATAATTTTTTCCGTATATTTAATGAAATAATAACAAAAAACTGAAAATTCACAAAAACGTGGAAAAACGGCAAAACATTGCCTAATTCGATGATATTTTGTTTAAATTGCATGAAGGAAAAGGGGATGATAAAGGTCAAAATATTGATGAATTCGATGATTTTTAGTACAAAACAAAGTGCAAGAAAACTTGCTTAAAATGCAAAATTTGCGAAATTCTGAGATTTGAAGGCCAAATCACATATCGCGAGAAAACATGAAGTAGTATCGAAATATAGGTAAAAACTAATATATATACGTAAAATCACACTACATGAATAACGTGAAATAAGTCACTATATTACCATATTTGAGGATTTTAACTTCAAATCATAGAGCAAGGTTTCGTATTATTTAGATCCAAGAAAAGACACATGACAATGTTTTTTCATATACAAATGATAAAAATCAATGTGTTTTCATTAGAATTAACTAAAATAATCCTGATTTTCTGTTTATATTACCGATGGAAGATGTACACGTGAAACCGATCTAATCCGGCTGAAACGTCGATATATGAAATAAAAACAGAACTCCCCTTTTCAATACCTTTCTCAGTATTTTAACGAGAAACAAATTGGTGATTGAAAATGAAGTATTTAAGGTTATTTTCTGATCAATTATGTGTTTGCATAATTTTTTCCGTATATTTAATGAAATAATAACAAAAAACTGAAAATTCACAAAAACGTGGAAAAACGGCAAAACATTGCCTAATTCGATGATATTTTGTTTAAATTGCATGAAGGAAAAGGGGATGATAAAGGTCAAAATATTGATGAATTCGATGATTTTTAGTACAAAACAAAGTGCAAGAAAACTTGCTTAAAATGCAAAATTTGCGAAATTCTGAGATTTGAAGGCCAAATCACATATCGTGAGAAAACATGAAGTAGTATCGAAATATAGGTAAAAACTAATATATATACGTAAAATCACACTACATGAATAACGTGAAAAAAGTCACTATATTACCATATTTGAGGATTTTAACTTCAAATAATAGAGCGAGGTTTCGTATTATTTAGATCCAAGAAAAGACATATGACAATGTTTTTTCAAATACAAATGATAAAAATCAATGTGTTTTCATTAGAATTAACTAAAATAATCCTGATTTTCTGTTTATATTACCGATGGAAGATGTACACGTGAAACCGATCTAATCCGACTGAAACGTCGATATATGCGATAAAAACAGAACTTCCCCCCTTTTCAATATCTTACTCGGCATTTTAACGAGAAACAAATTGGTCATTGAAAATGAAGTATTTAAGGTTATTTTCTAATCAATTATGTGTTTGCATCATTTTTATCGTATTTTTAATGAATTAATAACAATAAACTGAAAATTCAAAAAACGTGGAAAAACGGCAAAATGTTGCCTAATTCGATGATATTTTGTTTAAATCACATAAAGGAAAAGGGGATGATAAAGGTCAAAATATTGCTAAATTCGATGATTTTTAGTACAAGACAAAATGCAAGAAAACTTGCGTAAAATGCAAATTTTTTCGAAATTCTGAGATATGAAGGCTAAATCACATATCGTGAGAAAACATGAAGTAGTATCGAAATATTGGTAAAAAGAATATATATACGTAAAATCACACTACATGAATAACGTGAAAAAAGTTACTATATTACCATATTTGAGGATTTTAACTTCAAATCATAGAGCGAGGTTTCGTATTATTTAGATCCAAGAAAAAACATATGACAATGTTGTTTCAATGTTGTTTCAGGCTCTTGAGAGTGATGCAAAGGCTCAAGAGAGGGATGCAGAGGCTCATGAGAGGGATGCAGGAGTTCAAGAGAGAGATGAAGAGGCTCAAGAGAGTGATTCAGAGGCTTACGAGAGCGATGCAGAGGCTTAAGAGAGTGATGCTTAAGCCTCTGCAACCCTCTCTTCAGCATCTACATCACTCTCTTGAGCCTTTGCATCACTCTGTTGAGCCTCTGCATCCCTCTCTTAAGCCTCTGCAACACTCTCATCAGCCTCTGCATCACCCTCTTGATCCTCTGCATCCCTCTCTTAAGCCTCTGCATCCCTCTCTTGAGCCTCTGCATCTCTCTCTTAAGCCTCTGCATCACTCTCTTGAGCCTTTGCATCACTCTCTTGAGCCTCTGCATCCCTCTCTTAAGCCTCTGCAACACTCTCTTCCGCCTCTGCATCACTCTCTTGAGCCTCTGCATCACTCTCTTAAGCCTCTGCAACACTCTCTTCAGCCTCTGCATCACTCTCTTAAGCCTCTGCATCCCACTCTTGAGCCTCTGCATCCCTCTCTTAAGCCTCTAGATCACTCTCTTGAGCCTTTGCATCACTCTCTTGAGCCTCTGCATCCCTCTCTTAAGCCTCTGCAACACTCTCTTCAGCCTCTGCATCACTCTCTTAAGCCTCTGCATCCCACTCTTGAGCCTCTGCATCCCTCTCTTAAGCCTCTAGATCACGCTCTTGAGCCTTTGCATCACTCTCTTAAGCCTCTGCAACACTCTCTTCAGCTTCTGCATCACTCTCTTAAGCCTCTGCATCCCTTTTTTGAGCCTGTGCATCACTTTCTTAAGCCTCTGCATCCCTTTCTTTAGCCTCTGCATCACTCTCTTGAACTCCTGGATCCCTCAAATGAGCCTCTGCATCCCTCTCATGAGCCTTTGAATCACTCTCTTAAGCCTCTGCATCCCTCTCTTGAGCCTCTGCGTCACTCTCAAGTGCCTCTGCATCCCTCTCTTGTGCCTCTGCATCCCTCACTTGAGCGTCTGCATCCCTCTCTTGAGCCCCTGCATCCCTCTCTTGAGCCTCTGCGTCATTCTCAAGTGTCTCTGCATCCGTCTCTTGTGCCTCTGCATCCCTCACTTTTGCGTCTGCATCCCTCTCTTGAGCTCCTGCATCCCTCTCTTGAGCCTCTGCATCACTCTCTTCAGCCTCTGCATCACTCTCTTAAGACTCTGAATCCCTCTCTTGAGGCCTCTGCATAACTCTCTCGAGCCTCTGCATCACTCGTTTGAGCCCCTGCATCACTCTCTTAAACCTCTGCATCCCTCTCTTGATCCTCTGCATCACTCTATTGAGCCTCTGCATCATTCTCTTGAGCCTCTACATCCTTCTCATAAACCTCTACATCATTCTCTTGAGCCTCTGCATCCCTCTCTTAGGCCTCTACATCATTCTCTTGAGCCTCTGCATCCCTCTCCTGAGCTGTTGCATCACTCTCTTAAGGAGGCATATTCATTTAAATTCATGTAAATTAAAAGTGGTTCAATTTGCTTATAAATTTATGTATGAAATGGATATAGAAAGGGCTGCAACTGGTCCAAGTTTCACCATCACACCCTAAACAGAAAAGGAGAAAAAAAATACACAACGTATTATGCAACGAATGTTCAACATTCTCAAATAATCTCAGGGAACACATGTGTCAACTAAAATGTCTACTATGTGCTGTAGAAGCACAAACTCTTGTAATAATTGCAATATGTATGTGCAATATATATATATGTAAAAAAAAAATTTTCTTTTTTTTTTAACATTTTTTTTTCGTTTGTTATCAAGGGATTTGCCTGAAACTTGCACACCTTGCTCAATTAATGCCTATCTGCAAGGGTACCAATTATGAACGAAATCTGTCGAAGTCAAGCTCAGCTATAGGTGGCCGAACATGGATCTTTATTTTACTCTGGAAAGAAATTTACAACTTCAAAGTACTTCAGAGCTTTTATTTATTAATCAATTTACATGCAAAGTACACCTTATATGAAGAGTTTGTGCTTCTACAGCATTTAGTAGACATTTTAGTCCAATGTCTATTAGTTTGATTTTATAAAAATTTATAAACATCATATATTGCATATGTTTGGAAGGGTAACTTTGAATAATTATGTTATTGCACTAAACACTTTTTTGATAAAACTGATCACTACAATCCTTTATTATGTGCTAAATTTAATATCTGAGTGTTATAGAAAGGATTTTAGTTGACACATGTGTTCCCTGAAACTATTTGAAAATGTTGAAAATTCGTTGCATAATACGTTGTGTATTTTTTTTCTCCTTTTCTGTTTAGGATGTGATAGTGAAACTTGGACCACTTGCAGCACTTTCTATACCCATATCATACATAAATTTATAAGCAAATTGAACCACTTTTAGTTTACATGAATTTAAATGAATATGCCCTCTTAAATGCAATATTATGCGATAATCTGAGATATGAAGGCCAAATCACATATCGTGATACTACATGAAATAGTATCGCAATATTGGTAAAATTAAATATATTTACGTAATATCAAACTACATGAAAAACGTGAAAAAGTCATTATTATACCAAATATGAGGATTTTAACTTCGAATCATAAAGGGACGTTTCGTATTTTTTAGACCCTAGAAAAGACGTATAAAGATGTTGCTTCCAATACAAATGATAAAAATCAATGTGTTTTCATTAAAATTAACTAAAATGTTCCTGATTTTCGGTTTATATTACCGATGGAAGATGTACACGTAAAACCGTTCTAATCCGGTTGAAACGTCGATATATGCAATAAAAACAGAACGTCTCCTCTTTTCAATATCTTACTCAGTATTTTAACGAGAAACAAATAAATGATTGAAAATGAAGTATTAAAATTTATTTTCTGATCAATTATGTGTTTACATAACTTTTCTCGTATATTTAATGAAATAATAACAATAAACTGAAAGTTCACAAAAACGTGGGAAAACGGCAAAATATTGCCTAATTCGATGATATTTTGTTTATATCACATAAAGGAAAAGGGGATGATAAACTTTAAAATATTGCTGAATTCGATGATTATTAGTACGAAACAAAATGCAAGAAAACTTGCTTAAAATGCAATATTAAGCGAAAATCTGAGATTTGAAGGCCAAATCACATATCATGATACTACATGAAATAGTATCGAAATATTGGTAAAAATGAATATATTTACGTAATATCAAACTATATGAAAAACGTAAAAAAAGTCATTATTATACCAAATTTGAGGATTTTACCTTCGAATCATAGAGCGACGTTTCGTATTTTTTAGACCCTAGAAAAGACGTATAAAGATGTTGCTTCCAATACAAATGATAAAAATCAATGTGTTTTCATTATAATTAACTAAAATGTTCCTGATTTTCGGTTTATATTACCGATGGAAGATGTACACGTAAAACCGTTCTAATCCGGCTGAAACGTCGATATATGCAATAAAAACAGAACTTCTCCCCATTTCAATATCTTACTCGGTATTTTAACGAGAAACAAATTGGTGATTGAAAATGAAGTGTATAAGGTTAATTTCTAATCAATTATGTGTTTGCATCATTTTTATCGTATATTTAATGAATTATTAAGAATAAACTGAAAATTCAAAAAACGTGGAAAAACGGCAAAATATTGCCTAATTCGATGATATTTTGTTTATATCACATAAAGGAAAAGGGGATGATAAAGGTCAAAATATTGCTAAATTCGATGATTTTTAGTACAAAACAAAATGCAAGAAAATGTGCTTAAAAATGCAAAATTTGCGAAATTCTGAGATATGAAGGCCAAATCACATATCGTGAGAAAACATGAAGTAGTATCGAAATATTGGTAAAAACTAATATATATACGTAAAATCACACTACATGAATAACGTGAAAAAAGTCACTATATTACCATATTTGAGGATTTTAACTTCAAATAATAGAGCGAGGTTTCGTATTATTTAGATCCAAAAAAAGACATATGACAATGTTGTTTCAAATACAAATCATAAAAATCAATGTGTTTTCATTAGAATTAACTAAAATAATCCTGATTTTCTGTTTATATTACCGATGGAAGATGTACACGTGAAACCGATCTAATCCGGCTGAAACGTCGATATATGAAATAAAAACAGAACTCCCCTTTTCAATACCTTTCTCAGTATTTTAACGAGAAACAAATTGGTGATTGAAAATGAAGTATTTAAGGTTATTTTCTGATCAATTATGTGTTTGCATAATTTTTTACGTATATTTAATGAAATAATAACAATAAACTGAAAATTCACAAAAACGTGGAAAAACGGCAAAACATTGCCTAATTCGATGATATTTTGTTTAAATTGCATGAAGGAAAAGAAGATGATAAAGGTCAAAATATTGATGAATTCGATGATTTTTAGTACAAAACAAAGTGCAAGAAAACTTGCTTAAAATGCAAAATTTGCGAAATTCTGAGATTTGAAGGCCAAATCACATATCGTGAGAAAACATGAAGTAGTATCGAAATATAGGTAAAAACTAATATATATACGTAAAATCACACTACATGAATAACGTGAAAAAAGTCACTATATTACCATATTTGAGGATTTTAACTTCAAATAATAGAGCGAGGTTTCGTATTATTTAGATCCAAGAAAAGACATATGACAATGTTGTTTCAAATACAAATGATAAAAATCAATGTGTTTTCATTAGAATTAACTAAAATAATCCTGATTTTCTGTTTATATTACCGATGGAAGATGTACACGTGAAACCGATCTAATCCGGCTGAAACGTCGATATATGAAATAAAAACAGAACTCCCCTTTTCAATACCTTTCTCAGTATTTTAACGAGAAACAAATTGGTGATTGAAAATGAAGTATTTAAGGTTATTTTCTGATCAATTATGTGTTTGCATAATTTTTTCCGTATATTTAATGAAATAATAACAATAAACTGAAAATTCACAAAAACGTGGAAAAACGGCAAAACATTGCCTAATTCGATGATATTTTGTTTAAATTGCATGAAGGAAAAGGGGATGATAAAGGTCAAAATATTGATGAATTCGATGATTTTTAGTACAAAACAAAGTGCAAGAAAACTTGCTTAAAATGCAAAATTTGCGAAATTCTGAGATTTGAAGGCCAAATCACATATCGTGAGAAAACATGAAGTAGTATCGAAATATAGGTAAAAACTAATATATATACGTAAAATCACACTACATGAATAACGTGAAAAAAGTCACTATATTACCATATTTGAGGATTTTAACTTCAAATAATAGAGCGAGGTTTCGTATTATTTAGATCCAAGAAAAGACATATGACAATGTTGTTTCAAATACAAATGATAAAAATCAATGTGTTTTCATTAGAATTAACTAAAATAATCCTGATTTTCTGTTTATATTACCGATGGAAGATGTACACGTGAAACCGATCTAATCCGGCTGAAACGTCGATATATGAAATAAAAACAGAACTCCCCTTTTCAATACCTTTCTCAGTATTTTACGAGAAACAAATTGGTGATTGAAAATAAAGTATTTAAGGTTATTTTCTGATCAATTATGTGTTTGCATAATTTTTTACGTATATTTAATGAAATAATAACAATAAACTGAAAATTCACAAAAACGTGGAAAAACGGCAAAACATTGCCTAATTCGATGATATTTTGTTTAAATTGCATGAAGGAAAAGGGGATGATAAAGGTCAAAATATTGATGAATTCGATGATTTTTAGTACAAAACAAAGTGCAAGAAAACTTGCTTAAAATGCAAAATTTGCGAAATTCTGAGATTTGAAGGCCAAATCACATATCGAGAGAAAACATGAAGTAGTATCGAAATATAGGTAAAAACTAATCTATATACGTAAAATCACACTACATGAATAACGTGAAAAAAGTCACTATATTACCATATTTGAGGATTTTAACTTCAAATAATAGAGCGAGGTTTCGTATTATTTAGATCCAAGAAAAGACATATGACAATGTTTTTTCAAATACAAATGATAAAAATCAATGTGTTTTCATTAGAATTAACTAAAACAATCCTGATTTTCTGTTTATATTACCGATGGAAGATGTACACGTGAAACCGATCTAATCCGGCTGAAACGTCGATATATGCAATAAAAACAGAACTCCCCTTTTCAATACCTTTCTCAGTATTTTAACGAGAAACAAATTGGTGATTGAAAATGAAGTATTTAAGGTTATTTTCTGATCAATTATGTGTTTGCATATTTTTTTACGTATATTTAATGAAATAATAACAATAAACTGAAAATTCACAAAAACGTTGAAAAACGGCAAAACATTGCCTAATTCGATGATATTTTGTTTAAATTGCATAAAGGAAAAGGGGATGATAAAGGTCAAAATATTGATGAATTCGATGATTTTTAGTACAAAACAAAGTGCAAGAAAACTTGCTTAAAATGCAAAATTTGCGAAATTCTGAGATTTGAAGGCCAAATCACATATCGCGTGAAAACATGAAGTAGTATCGAAATATTGGTAAAAACTAATATATATACGTAAAATCACACTACATGAATAACGTGAAATAAGTCACTATATTACCATATTTGAGGATTTTAACTTCAAATCATAGAGCGAGGTTTCGTATTATTTAGATCCAAGAAAAGACATATGACAATGTTTTTTCATATACAAATGATAAAAATCAATGTGTTTTCATTAGAATTAACTAAAATAATCCTGATTTTCTGTTTATATTACCGATGGAAGATGTACACGTGAAACCGATCTAATCCGGCTGAAACGTCGATATATGAAATAAAAACAGAACTCCCCTTTTCTATACCTTTCTCAGTATTTTAACGAGAAACAAATTGGTGATTGAAAATGAAGTATTTAAGGTTATTTTCTGATCAATTATGTGTTTGCATAATTTTTTCCGTATATTTAATGAAATAATAACAATAAAATGAAAATTCACAAAAACGTGGAAAAACGGCAAAACATTGCCTAATTCGATGATATTTTGTTTAAATTGCATGAAGGAAAAGGGGATGATAAAGGTCAAAATATTGATGAATTCGATGATTTTTAGTACAAAACAAAGTGCAAGAAAACTTGCTTAAAATGCAAAATTTGCGAAAATCTGAGATTTGAAGGCCAAATCACATATCGTGAGAAAACATGAAGTAGTATCGAAATATAGGTAAAAACTAATATATATACGTAAAATCACACTACATGAATAACGTGAAAAAAGTCACTATATTACCATATTTGAGGATTTTAACTTCAAATAATAGAGCGAGGTTTCGTATTATTTAGATCCAAGAAAAGACATATGACAATGTTTTTTCAAATACAAATGATAAAAATCAATGTGTTTTCATTAGAATTAACTAAAATAATCCTGATTTTCTGTTTATATTACCGATGGAAGATGTACACGTGAAACCGATCTAATCCGGCTGAAACGTCGATATATGCGATAAAAACAGAACTTCCCCCCTTTTCAATATCTTACTCGGCATTTTAACGAGAAACAAATTGGTCATTGAAAATGAAGTATTTAAGGTTATTTTCTAATCAATTATGTGTTTGCATCATTTTTATCGTATATTTAATGAATTAATAACAATAAACTGAAAATTCAAAAAACGTGGAAAAACGGCAAAATGTTGCCTAATTCGATGATATTTTGTTTAAATCACATAAAGGAAAAGGGGATGATAAAGGTCAAAATATTGCTAAATTCGATGATTTTTAGTACAAGACAAAATGCAAGAAAACTTGCGTAAAATGCAAATTTTTTCGAAATTCTGAGATATGAAGGCTAAATCACATATCGTGAGAAAACATGAAGTAGTATCGAAATATTGGTAAAAAGAATATATATATACGTAAAATCACACTACATGAATAACGTGAAAAAAGTTACTATATTACCATATTTGAGGATTTTAACTTCAAATCATAGAGCGAGGTTTCGTATTATTTAGATCCAAGAAAAAACATATGACAATGTTGTTTCAATGTTGTTTCAGGCTCTTGAGAGTGATGCAAAGGCTCAAGAGAGGGATGCAGAGGCTCATGAGAGGGATGCAGGAGTTCAAGAGAGAGATGAAGAGGCTCAAGAGAGTGATTCAGAGGCTTACGAGAGCGATGCAGAGGCTTAAGAGAGTGATGCTTAAGCCTCTGCAACCCTCTCTTCAGCATCTGCATCACTCTCTTGAGCCTTTGCATCACTCTGTTGAGCCTCTGCATCCCTCTCTTAAGCCTCTGCAACACTCTCATCAGCCTCTGCATCACCCTCTTGATCCTCTGCATCCCTCTCTTAAGCCTCTGCAACACTCTCTTCAGCCTCTGCATCACTCTCTTAAGCCTCTGCATCCCTCTCTTGAGCCTCTGCATCCCTCTCTTAAGCCTCTGCATCACTCTCTTGAGCCTTTGCATCACTCTCTTGAGCCTCTGCATCCCTCTCTTAAGCCTCTGCAACACTCTCTTCCGCCTCTGCATCACTCTCTTGAGCCTCTGCATCACTCTCTTAAGCCTCTGCAACACTCTCTTCAGCCTCTGCATCACTCTCTTAAGCCTCTGCATCCCACTCTTGAGCCTCTGCATCCCTCTCTTAAGCCTCTAGATCACTCTCTTGAGCCTTTGCATCACTCTCTTGAGCCTCTGCATCCCTCTTTTAAGCCTCTGCAACACTCTCTTGAGCCTCTGCATCACGCTCTTGAGCCTTTGCATCACTCTCTTAAGCCTCTGCAACACTCTCTTCAGCTTCTGCATCACTCTCTTAAGCCTCTGCATCCCTTTTTTGAGCCTCTGCATCACTTTCTTAAGCCTCTGCATCCCTTTCTTTAGCCTCTGCATCACTCTCTTGAACTCCTGGATCCCTCAAATGAGCCTCTGCATCCCTCTCATGAGCCTTTGAATCACTCTCTTAAGCCTCTGCATCCCTCTCTTGAGCCTCTGCGTCACTCTCAAGTGCCTCTGCATCCCTCTCTTGTGCCTCTGCATCCCTCACTTGAGCGTCTGCATCCCTCTCTTGAGCCCCTGCATCCCTCTCTTGAGCCTCTGCGTCATTCTCAAGTGTCTCTGCATCCGTCTCTTGTGCCTCTGCATCCCTCACTTTTGCGTCTGCATCCCTCTCTTGAGCTCCTGCATCCCTCTCTTGAGCCTCTGCATCACTCTCTTCAGCCTCTGCATCACTCTCTTAAGACTCTGAATCCCTCTCTTGAGGCCTCTGCATAACTCTCTCGAGCCTCTGCATCACTCGTTTGAGCCCCTGCATCACTCTCTTAAACCTCTGCATCCCTCTCTTGATCCTCTGCATCACTCTATTGAGCCTCTGCATCATTCTCTTGAGCCTCTACATCCTTCTCATAAACCTCTACATCATTCTCTTGAGCCCCTGGATCACTCTCTTGAGCCTCTGCATCACTCTCTTTAGCCTCTGCATCTCTCTCTTTAGCCTCAGCATTACTCTCTTGATCCTCTGCATCACTCTCTTCAGCCTCTGCATCATTCTCTTGAGCCTCTGCATCCCTCTCTTAGGCCTCTACATCATTCTCTTGAGCCTCTGCATCCCTCTCCTGAGCTGTTGCATCACTCTCTTAAGGAGGCATATTCATTTAAATTCATGTAAATTAAAAGTGGTTCAATTTGCTTATAAATTTATGTATGAAATGGATATAGAAAGGGCTGCAACTGGTCCAAGTTTCACCATCACACCCTAAACAGAAAAGGAGAAAAAAAATACACAACGTATTATGCAACGAATGTTCAACATTCTCAAATAATCTCAGGGAACACATGTGTCAACTAAAATGTCTACTATGTGCTGTAGAAGCACAAACTCTTGTAATAATTGCAATATGTATGTGCAATATATATATATGTAAAAAAAAATTTTTCTTTTTTTTTTAACATTTTTTTTTCGTTTGTTATCAAGGGATTTGCCTGAAACTTGCACACCTTGCTCAATTAATGCCTATCTGCAAGGGTGCCAATTATGAACGAAATCTGTCGAAGTCAAGCTCAGCTATAGGTGGCCGAACATGGATCTTTATTTTACTCTGGAAAGAAATTTACAACTTCAAAGTACTTCAGAGCTTTTATTTATTAATCAATTTACATGCAAAGTACACCTTATATGAAGAGTTTGTGCTTCTACAGCATTTAGTAGACATTTTAGTCCAATGTCTATTAGTTTGATTTTATAAAAATTTATAAACATCATATATTGCATATGTTTGGAAGGGTAACTTTGAATAATTATATTATTGCACTAAACACTTTTTTGATAAAATTGATCACTACAATCCTTTATTATGTGCTAAATTTAATATCTGAGTGTTATAGAAAGGATTTTAGTTGACACATGTGTTCCCTGAAACTATTTGAAAATGTTGAAAATTCGTTGCATAATACGTTGTGTATTTTTTTTCTCCTTTTCTGTTTAGGATGTGATAGTGAAACTTGGACCACTTGCAGCACTTTCTATACCCATATCATACATAAATTTATAAGCAAATTGAACCACTTTTAGTTTACATGAATTTAAATGAATATGCCCTCTTAAATGCAATATTATGCGATAATCTGAGATATGAAGGCCAAATCACATATCGTGATACTACATGAAATAGTATAGCAATATTGGTAAAATTAAATATATTTACGTAATATCAAACTACATGAAAAACGTGAAAAAGTCATTATTATACCAAATATGAGGATTTTAACTTCGAATCATAAAGGGACGTTTCGTATTTTTTAGACCCTAGAAAAGACGTATAAAGATGTTGCTTCCAATACAAATGATAAAAATCAATGTGTTTTCATTAAAATTAACTAAAATGTTCCTGATTTTCGGTTTATATTACCGATGGAAGATGTACACGTAAAACCGTTCTAATCCGGTTGAAACGTCGATATATGCAATAAAAACAGAACGTCTCCTCTTTTCAATATCTTACTCAGTATTTTAACGAGAAACAAATAAATGATTGAAAATGAAGTATTAAAATTTATTTTCTAATCAATTATGTGTTTACATAACTTTTCTCGTATATTTAATGAAATAATAACAATAAACTGAAAGTTCACAAAAACGTGGGAAAACGGCAAAATATTGCCTAATTCGATGATATTTTGTTTAAATCACATAAAGGAAAAGGGGATGATAAAGGTCAAAATATTGATGAATTCGATGATTTTTAGTACAAAACAGAGTGCAAGAAAACTTGCTTAAAATGCAAAATTTGCGAAATTCTGAGATTTGAAGGCCAAATCACATATCGTGAGAAAACATGAAGTAGTATCGAAATATTGGTAAAAACTAATATATATACGTAAAATGACACTACATGAATAACGTGAAAAAAGACACTATATTACCATTTTTGAGGATTTTAACTTCAAATCATAGAGCGAGGTTTCGTATTATTTAGATCCAAGAAAAGACATATGACAATGTTTTTTCAAATACAAATGATAAAAATCAATGTGTTTTCATTAGAATTAACTAAAATGTTACTGATTTTCCGTTTATATTACCGATGGAAGATGTACACGTGAAACTGCTCTAATCCGGCTGAAACGTCGATATATGCAATAAGAACAGAACTTCTCCCCTTTCAAATATCTTACTCAGTATTTTAACGAGAAACAAATAGTTGATTGAAAATGAAGTGTATAAGGTTAATTTCTAATCAATTATGTGTTTGCATCATTTTTATCGTATATTTAATGAATTAATAGCAATAAACTGAAAATTCACAAAAACGTGGAAAAACAGCAAAATATTGCCTAATTCGATGATATTTTGTTTATATCACATAAAGGAAAAGGGGATGATAAACGTCAAAATATTGCTGAATTCGATGATTTTTAGTACGAAACAAAATGCAAGAAAACTTGCTTAAAATGCAATATTATGCGAAAATCTGAGATATGAAGGCTAAATCACATATCGTGAGAAAACATGAAGTAGTATCGAAATAGTGGTAAAAACTAATATATATACGTGAAATCACACTACATGAATAACGTGAAAAAAGTCACTATATTACTATATTTGAGGATTTTAACTTCAAATAATAGAGCGAGGTTTCGTATTATTTAGATCCAAGAAAAGACATATGACAATGTTTTTTCAAATACAAATGATAAAAATCAATGTGTTTTCATTAGAATTAACTAAAATAATCCTGATTTTCTGTTTATATTACCGATGGAAGATGTACACGTGAAACTGATCTAATCCGGCTGAAACGTCGATATATGCAATAAAAACAGAACTCCCCTTTTCAATACCTTTCTCAGTATTTTAACGAGAAACAAATAGTTGATTGAAAATGAAGTGTATAAGGTTAATTTCTAATCAATTATGTGTTTGCATCATTTTTATCGTATGTTTAATGAATAGCAATGAACTGAAAATTCACAAAAACGTGGAAAAACAGCAAAATATTGCCTAATTCGATGATATTTTGTTTATATCACATAAAGGAAAAAAGGGATGATAAACGTCAAAATATTGCTGAATTCGATGATTTTTAGTACGAAACAAAATGCAAGAAAACTTGCTTAAAATGCAATATTATGCGAAAATCTGAGATTTGAAGGCCAAATCACATCGTGATACTACATGAAATAGTATAGAAATATTGGTAAAAATGAATATATTTGCGTAATATCAAACTACATGAAAAACGTGAACAAAGTCATTATTATACCAAATTTGAGGATTTTACCTTCGAATCATAAAGCGACGTTTCGTATTTTTTTGACCCTAGAAAAGACGTATAAAGATGTTGCTTCCAATACAAATGATAAAAATCAATGTGTTTTCATTAAAATTAACTAAAATGTTCCTGATTTTCGGTTTATATTACCGATGGAAGATGTACACGTGAAACCGCTCTAATCCGGCTGAAACGTAGATATATGCAATAAAAACAGAACTTCTCCCCTTTCCAATATCTTACTCAGAATTTTAACGAGAAACAAATAGTTGATTGAAAATGAAGTGTTTAAGGTTAGTTTCTAATCAATTATGTGTTTGCATCATTTTTATCGTATATTTAATGTATTAATAGCAATAAACTGAAAATTCACAAAAACGTGGAAAAACAGCAAAATATTGCCTAATTCGATGATATTTTGTTTATATCACATAAAGGAAACGGGGATGATAAACGTCAAAATATTGCTGAATTCGATGATTATTAGTACGAAACAAAATGCAAGAAAACTTGCTTAAAATGCAATATTATGCGAAAATCTGAGATTTGAAGGTCAAATCACATATCGTGATACTACATGAAATAGTATCTAAATATTGGTAAAAATGAATATATTTACGTAATATCAAACTGCATGAAAAACGTGAAAAAAGTCATTATTATACCAAATTTGAGGATTTTAACTTCGAATCATAAAGCGACGTTTCGTATTTTTTAGGCCCTAGAAAAGACGTATAAAGATGTTGCTTCCAATACAAATGATAAAAATCAATGTGTTTTCATTAAAATTAACTAAAATGTTCCTGATTTTCGGTTTATATTACCGATGGAAGATGTACACGTAAAACCGTTCTAATCCGGCTGAAACGTCGATATATGCAATAAAAACAGAACTTCTCCCCTTTTCAATATCTTACTCAGTATTTTAACGAGAAACAAATTGGTGATTGAAATTGAAGTATTTAAGGTTATTTTCTAATCAATTATGTGTTTGCATCATTTTTATCGTATATTTAATGAATTATTAACAATAAACTGATAATTCAAAAAACGTTGAAAAACGGCAAAATATTGCCTAATTCGATGATATTTTGTTTAAATCACATAATGGAAAAGGGGATGATAAAGGTCAAAATATTGCTAAATTCGACGATTTTTAGTACAAAACAAAATGCAAGAAAACTTGCTTAAAAATGCAAAATTTGCGAAATTCTGAGATATGAAGGCCAAATCACATATCGTGAGAAAACATGAAGTAGTATCGAAACATTGGTAAAAACTAATATATATACATAAAATCACACTACATGAATAACGTGAAAAAGTCACTATATTACCATATTTGAGGATTTTACCTTCAAACCATAGAGCGAGGTTTCGTATTATTTAGATCCAAGAAAAAACATATGACAATGTTGTTTCAAATACAAATGATAAAAATCAATGTGGTTTCATTAGAATTAACTAAAATAATCCTGATTTTCTGTTTATATTACCGATGGAAGATGTACACGTGAAACCGCTCTAATCTGGCTGAAACGTCGATATATGCAATAAAAACAGAACTTCTCCCCTTTCCAATATCTTACTCAGTATTTTAACGAGAAACAAATAGTTGACTGAAAATGAAGTGTTTAAGGTTAATTTCTAATCAATTATGTGTTTGCATCATTGTTATCGTATATTTAATGAATTAATAGCAATAAACTGAAAATTCACAAAAACGTGGAAAAACAGCAAAATATTGCCTAATTCGATAATATTTCGTTTATATCACATAAAGGAAAAGGGGATGATAAACGTCAAAATATTGTTGAATTCGATGATTTTTAGGACGAAACAAGCAAGAAAACTTGCTTAAAATGCAATATTATGCGATAATCTGTGATTTGAAGGCCAAATCACATATCGTGATACTACATGAAATAGTATCTAAATATTGGTAAAAATGAATATATTTGCGTAATATCAAACTATATGAAAAACGTGAAAAAAGTCATTATTATACCAAATTTGAGGATTTTAACTTCGAATCATAAAGCGACGTTTCTAATTTTTTAGACCCTAGAAAAGACGTATAAAGATGTTGCTTCCAATACAAATGATAAAAATCAATGTGTTTTCATAAAAATTAACTAAAATGTTCCTGATTTTCGGTTTATATTACCGATGGAAGATGTACACGTAAAACCGTTCTATTCCGGCTGAAACGTCGTTATATGCAATAAAAACAGAACTTCTCCCCTTTTCAATATCTTACTCAGTATTTTAACGAGAAACAAATAGATGATTGAAAATGAAGTATTTAAGGTTATTTTCTGATCAATTATGTGTTTGCATAATTTTTATCGTATATTTAATGAATTAATAACAATAAACTGAAAATTCACAAAAACGTGGAAAAACGGCCTAATTCGATGATATTTGGTTTAAATCACATAAAGGAAAAGGGGATGATAAAGGTCAAAATATTGCTAAATTCGATGATTTTTAGTACAAAACAAAATGCAAGAAAACTTGCTTAAAATGCAAAATTTGCGAAATTCTGAGATATGAAGGCCAAATCACATATCGTGAGAAAACATGAAGTAGTATCGAAATATTGGTAAAAACTAATATATATACGTATAATCACACTACGTGAATAACTTGAAAAAGTCACTATATTACTATATTTGAGGATTTTAACTTCAAATCATAGAGCTATGTTTCGTATTATTTAGATCCAAGAAAAAACATATGACAATGTTTTTTCAAATACAAAAGATAAAAATCAATGTGTTTTCATTAGAATTAACTAAAATGTTCCTGATTTTTTGTTTATATTACCGATGGAAGATGTACACGGGACACCGCTCTAATCCGGCTGAAACGTCGATATATGCAATAAAAACAGAACTTCTCCCCTTTCCAATATCTTACTCAGTATTTTAACGAGAAACAAATAGTTGATTGAAAATGAAGTGTTTAAGGTTAATTTCTAATCAATTATGTGTTTGCATCATTTTTATCGTATATTTAATGAATTAATAGCAATAAACTGAAAATTCAAAAAAACGTGGAAAAACAGCAAAATATTGCCTAATTCGATAATATTTTGTTTATATCACATAAAGGAAAAGGGGATGATAAACGTCAAAATATTGCTGAATTCGATGATTTTTAGTACGAAACAAAATGCAAGAAAACTTGCTTAAAATGCAATATTATGCGATGATCTGAGATATGAAGGCCAAATCACATATCGTGATACTACATGAAATAGTATCGCAATATTGGTAAAAATGAATATATTTGCGTTATATCAAACTACATGAAAAACGTGAAAAAGTCATTATTATACCAAATTTGAGGATTTTAACTTCGAATCATAAAGCGACGTTTCGTATTTTTTAGACCCTAGATAAGACGTTTAAAGATGTTGCTTCCAATACAAATGATAAAAATAAATGTGTTTTCATTAAAATTTACTAAAATGTTCCTGATTTTTGGTTTATATTACCGATGGAAGATGTACATGTAAAACCGTTCTAATCCGGCTGAAACGTCGATATATGCAATAAAAACAGAACTTCTACCCTTTTCAAACTCTTACTCAGTATTTTAACTAGAAACAAATAGATGATTGAAAATGAAGTATTTAAGGTTATTTTCTGATCAATTATGTGTTTACATAATTTTTCTCGTATATTTAATGAAATAGCAACAATAAACTGAAAATTCACAAAAACGTGGAAAAACGGCAAAATATTGCCTAATTCGATGATATTTTGTTTAAATCACATAAAGGAAAGGGGATGATAAAGGTAAAAATATTGCTAAATTCGATGATTTTTAGTACTAAACAAAATGCAAGAAAACGTGCTTAAAAATGCAAGATTTGCGAAATTCTGAGATTTGAAGGCCAAATCACATATCGTGAGAAAACAAGAAGTATCGACATATTGGTAAAAACGAATATATATACGTAAAATCACACTACATGAATAACGTGAAAAAGTCACTCTGCATCCCTCTCTTGAGCCTCTGCATCACTCTCTTGAACTCCTGCATCCCTCCCATGAGCCTTTGCATCCCTCACTTGAACCTTTGCATCACTCTCTTAAGCCTCTGCATCCCTCTCTTGAACCTCTGCGTCACTCTCAAGAGCCTCTCCATCTCTCTCTTGAGCCTTTGCATCCCTCTTTTAAGCCTTTGCATCACTCTCTTAAGCCTCTGCATCACTCTCGTAAGCCTCTGAATCACTCTGTTGAGCCTCTGCTTCACTCTCTTGAGCCCCTCCATCACTCTCTTGAGCCTCTGCATCCCTCTCTTAAGCCTCTGCATCATTCTCTTCAGCCTCTGCATTCCTCTCTCAAGCCTCTCCATCACTCTCTTGATCCTCTTGAGGCTCAAACAAAATTCGTAAGCGAAGCACTTGTTCCGGAAGTGTTCGGATGTCATCAGTTGTGAGTCGTGTGGAAACCGTTTTCCTTTCATAAAAAGGGTGTTTGCCGGGTGCATGGAATGAACTCTGGACTTTACTGTGCATATTTAGGCATTAGTTAGGTTAGGTGTTTAGGTTGTGTTGGCGATTATTTGTATTTGTAGTACGTGGGTGAAGCATTTACAGCGTTGTGGTTCGAACAAAATTCGTAAGCGAAGCACTTGTTCCGGAAGTGTTCGGATGTCATCAGTTGTGAGTCGTGTGTAAACCGTTTTCCTTCATCTCATGATCTCATTTTCACCCAGAATGTAGAAGACATCGAGCAGGTGGAACATGAAATACCACTAGGAGCCAGTGACCATTGTGTCCTAGTCTTTGACTACATGATGGAGCTTAAAATTGTGACCAAAGGACAAGAGGTCCGGGAAAGGAGACATGATTACAGAAAAGGGGACTACAGAAGGATAAGGGACTACCTGGGAGAAGTGCAGTGGAAGGAAGAACTTAGAGGAGAAACAGTGCAAAGTATGATGAACCAAGTCATATTGAAATGCAAGGAGGCTGAAGAGAAATTTATTCCAACAATAAAGGAAAAAAGCAGGAGGGAATATAATAACCCATGGTTTAATAGACAGTGTGAGGAAGCAAAGGTGAGAAGCAGGAGGGAGTGGAGGAAGTACAGAAGACAAAGGACAGAGGACAACAGGATTAGATGTAACAGAGCTAGGAATGATTACATTAACATAAGACGAGCGTCGGAAAGAAATTATGAGAATGATATTGCAGTCAAAGCGAAAAAGCAACCTAAATTACTACATAGCCATATAAGAAGGAAGATGTCGGTAAATGACCAATTGACAAGATTGAGGAAAACAGAAGGGGCATATACAGAAAGTGACAAGGAAATCTGCGAGGTACTGAATGCAAAATTCCATGGAGTGTTCACAACCGAGCCTGAGCAGCTCCCATTGTTAGAAGCGATTAACCTAGATGAAAGATTATCAGATATAGAGGTGACAGCAGAGGAGGTAATGAAACAGTTGACAACACTGGATGCAAATAAAGCTGTTGGACCAGACAAAGTATCACCGTGGATACTTAAAGAGGCAGCGCAGGCTCTCAGCGTGCCTCTGGCAATGATCTTTAATGAGTCACTTATGTCGGGAGAATTGCCCAGTTGCTGGAAGGAGGCAAATGTCGTCCCGATTTTCAAGAAAGGTGATAGGGAGGAGGCACTTAACTACAGACCCGTATCACTGACAAGCATCCCCTGCAAAATACTTGAAAGAATAATTAGGCTAAGACTTGTTGAGCTCCTGGAGAGCATTGGGTTTGTAAACAAGCACCAACATGGGTTCTGGACAGGAAAATCATGCCTAACAAACCTTTTAGAATTCTATGATAAAGTAACAAGGATAAGGCAGGACAGAGAAGGCTGGGCAGACTGCATATTTCTTGACTGCCAAAAGGCCTTTGATACAGTACCGCACATGAGACTGCTATACAAACTTGAGAGGCAGGCAGGAGTAAGCGGAAAGGCCCTAGTATGGGTGAAGAACTACCTAACAGGAAGGAGTCAGAGGGTAATGGTAAGGGGCGAGAAGTCGGACTGGCGAACAGTAACAAGTGGAGTACCTCAAGGATCGGTGCTGGGACCAATCCTCTTTCTAATTTACGTAAATGATATGTTTACAGGAGTGGAATCATACATGTCAATGTTTGCGGATGACGCAAAATTAATGAGAAGAGTAGTGACAGACGAGGATTGTAGGATCCTCCAAGAAAACTTAAACAGGTTGCAGAGATGGTCAGGGAAATGGCTACTGGAGTTTAACACCAGTAAATGTAAAGTTATGGAAATGGGATCAGGGGATAGGAGACCAAAGGGACAGTACACAAAGAAGGGGAACAGCCTACGTGTAACGATTCGAGAAAGAGACCTGGGAGTGGATGTGACACCTAATCTAACTCCTGAGGCACATATAAATAGGATAACGACAGCAGCGTACTGGCGAAAATTAGAACTTCATTCAGAAACCTAAATGAGGAGGCATTTAGGGCGCTTTACACTGCCTACGTGAGACCCGTCCTAGAGTATGCCGCGCCATCATGGAGCCCCCACGTGAAGAAACACAAAGAAACTGGAGAAGGTTCAGAGATTTGCGACGAGGCTTGTCCCAGAGTTACGAGGGATGGTATATGAAGAGCGTCTGAAGGAACTGAACCTTACGACACTAGAGAAAAGAAGGGAGAGAGATATGATAGGGACATATAAAATACTCAGAGGAATTGACAAAGTGGAAATAGATGAAATGTTCACACGTAATAATAACAGAACGAGGGGACATGGCTGGAAACTGGAAACTCAGATGAGTCACAGAGATGTTAGGAAGTTTTCTTTTAGCGTGAGAGTAGTGGAAAAATGGAATGCACTTGGGGAACAGGTTGTGGAAGCAAATACTATTCATACTTTTAAAACTAGGTATGATAGGGAAATGGGACAGGAGTCATTGCTGTAAACAACCGATAGCCGGAAAGGCGGGATCCAAGAGTCAATGCTCGATCCTGCAAGCACAAATACGTGAGTACAAATATGTGAGTACACACACACACACTCAAAGGGGTTAACCAGGATGGTTCGGGTGACATCTTCACTACTCACTATCTTCAGCACTGTAACTATCTTAACCACATAACCTGCAACCCTCCACACTATCTGGGATAAGACCATCCTGCATACTACACTCGACCATCCTCAACACTACACTCGACCATCCTCAACGCAACACTCGACCATCCTCAACACTACACTCGACCATCCTCAACACTACACTCGACCATCCTCAACACTACACTCGACCATGCTCAACACTACACTCGACCATCAACACGACACTCGACCATCAACACTACACTCGACCATCATCAACACTACACTCAATCATCATCAACACTACACACAACCATCCTCAACACTACACTCAACCATCATCAACACTACACTCAACCATCCTCAACACTACACTCGACCATCCTCAACACTACACACAACCATCCTCAACACTACACTCAACAATCCTCAACGCAACACTCGACCATCCTCAACACTACACTCGACCATCAACACTACACTCGACCATCCTCAACACTACACTCGACCATCAACACTACACTCGACCATCAACACTACACTCGACCATCCTCAACACTCTTCATTTCCCTTCTCTTCACATCCTCTCCCTCCCTCGCCTTCCCTCCCCCTCCAACCCCTTCCTAACCCTCCTCTCTCCCTGTTTATTATCTACCTCCCTCCCTCTCTCTCTTAACTTTCATCTCCTCCATTTTCCTCACCTCCCTCCCCCCCCTCACCCCCCTCTCCCTAATCTGCCCCTCGCCCTTCCCATGAAAAAAATATTGTTTTCATTAATGTATATAGAAGGTGTTGTCTTTCTTTCCCCTCTCTACCCTCTTTCTTCCTCTTTCTCTCCTCTTTCTGCCTCCTCTCCCCCCTCTTTCTCCCTCTCTCCCTCCCCTCTTTCTCCCTCCCTCCCCTCTTTCTCCCTCTTTTTCCCTCTCTCCCCCTCTTTCTCCCCTCTCTCTCCCCTCTCCCTTCTTTCTCCCTCCTCCCTCTCTCCCCCATAACAATATCTGAGTGAACACGGCCACTAACCTCTCCCTATGAAGGTTGGTCTGAGGGTGGTGTTCTTGGGACAGTATTTTCCCCTAACTAAATTCTGGATCATCCAGTATATTTACTAAGGTTATTGGGTCACTCTCCTAGTCAGGCAGATTGAGCCCCTAGCGAGCCTTCTCCTCCGACTGACGACAAGATGGAGACCTTGGACCAGTATTACACCTACAAGAGGGAAACGAGCCACATTGAGACGCCAGTTCCAGCCCCCAAGCGCCGCAAACTGGAAAATGGTTTTTGGATGGGCTCATGGGATGATCACGAGGCAGCATTAAGCAAGATAATGGCTGAATGGGAGAAGATGTGGATTGTCGGTGGGAAGACATGGGGGAAGGACTGGGAAAACATGACGTACTGAGATTGATAGATTTTTTGTATTGATGTAAATATTTTAATATATTTAAAATAAATATATTGTTTAACACCATAAACGTGTTTTATTTACAATATTTCACATACAACGAGTCAATCACAAATGATATTGGTGTCGCCAACTACTGGCCATGAGCAATTAAGATTTAAAAGATTTTAAGACAAACTTTAAAGATTTAATGGTCACAGGTTGAGTAGGGGGTCAGGTGGTGTTAAGTGACCTTGCTTTCTGCTAAGGTGATAATTGCGGACGGCTGACAGGGTTGTGCCCATCAAACAAGCGACTGTTTAAGGTGTGGCAAAAATCTGTGATTTGAAGGCCAAATCACATATCGTGATACTACATGAAATAGTATCTAAATATTGGTAAAAATGAATATATTTACGTAATATCAAACTATATGAAAAACGTGAAAAAAGTCTTTATTATATCAAATTTGAGGATTTTAACTTCGAATCATAAAGCGACGTTTCGTATTTTTTAGACCCTAGAAAAGACGTATAAAGATGTTGCTTCCAATACAAATGATAAAAATCAATGTGTTTTCATTAAAATTAACTAAAACGTTCCTGATTTTCGGTTTATATTACCGATGGAAGATGTACAAGTAAAACCGTTTTAATCCGGCTGAAACGTCGATATATGCAATAAAAACAGAAATTCTCCCCTTTTCAATATGTTATTCAGTATTGTAACGAGAAACAAATAGATGATTGAAAATGAAGTATTTAAGGTTATTTTCTGATCAATTATGTGTTTGCATAATTTTTTACGTATATTTAATGAAATAATAACAATAAACTGAAAATTCACAAAAACGTGGAAAAACGGCAAAACATTGCCTAATTCGATGATATTTTGTTTAAATCACATAAAGGAAAAGGGGATGATAAAGGTCAAAATATTGATGAATTCAATGATTTTTAGTACAAACCAAAATGCAAGAAAACTTGCTTAAAATGCAAAATCTGCGAAATTCTGAGATTTGAAGGCCAAATCACATATCGTGAGAAAACATGAAGTAGTGTCGAAATATTGATAAAAACGAATATATATACGTAAAATCACACTACATGAATAACGTGAAAAAAGTCACTATATTACCATATTTGAGGATTTTAACTTCAAATCATAGAGCGAGGTTTCGTATTATTTAGATCCAAGAAAAGACATATGACAATGTTGTTTCAAATACAAATGAAAAAAATCAATGTGTTTTCATTAGAATTAACTAAAATGTTCCTGATTTTCCGTTTATATTACCGATGGAAGATGTACACGTAAAACCGCTCTAATCCGGCTGAAACGTCGATATATGCAATAATAACAGAACTTCTCCCCTTTCCAATATCTTACTCAGTATTTTAACGAGAAACAAATAGTTGATTGAAAATGTTTAAGGTTAATTTCTAATCAATTATGTGTTTGCATCATTTTTATCGTATATTTAATGAATTAATAGCAATAAACTGAAAATTCACAAAAACGTGGAAAAAACAGCAAAATATTGCCTATTTCGATGATATTTTCTTTATATCACATAAAGGAAAAGGGGGTGATAGACGTCAAAATATTGCTGAAGTCGATGATTTTTAGTACGAAACAAAATGCAAGAAAACTTGCATAATATGCAATATTAAGCGAAAATCTGAGATTTGAAGACCAAATGACATATCGTGATACTACATGAAATAGTATCGAAATATTGGTAAAAATAAATATATTTACGTAATATCAAATTATATGAAAAACGTAAAAAAAGTCATTATTGTACCAAATTTGAGGATTTTACCTTCGAATTATAGAGTGACGTTTCGTATTTTTTTGACCCTAGAAAAGACGTATAAAGATGTTGCTTCCAATACAAATGATAAAAATCAATGTGTTTTCATTAAAATTAACTAAAATGTTCCTGATTTTCGGTTTATATTACCGATGGAAGATGTACACGTAAAACCGTACAAATCCGGCTGAAACGTCGATATATGCAATAAAAACAGAACTTCTCCCCTTTTTAATATCTTACTCAGTATTTTAACGAGAAACAAATAGTTGATTGAAAATGAAGTATTTAAGGTTATTTTCTAATCAATTATGTGTTTGCATCATTTTCATCGTATATATAATGAATTAATAACAATGAACTGAAAATTAAAAAAAACGTGGAAAAACGGCAAAACATTGCCTAATTCGATGATATTTTGTTTAAATCACATGAAGGAAAAGGGGATGATAAAGGTTAAAATATTGCTAAATTCGATGATTTTTAGTACAAAACAAAATGCAAGAAAACTTCCTTAAAATGCAAAATTTGCGAAATTCTGAGATTTGAAGGCCAAATCACGTATCGTGAGAAAACATGAAGGAGTATCGAAATATTGGTAAAAACGAAATATATACGTAAAATCACACTACATGAATAACGTGAAAAAAGTCACTATATTACCATATTTGAGGATTTTAACTTCAAATCATAGAGCGAGGTTTCGTATTATTTAGATCCAAGAACAGACACATGACAATGTTGTTTCAAATACAAATTATAAAAATCAATGTGTTTTCATTAGAATTAACTAAAATGTTCCTGATTTTCCGTTTATATTACCGATGGAAGATGTACACGTGACACCGCTCTAATCCGGCTGAAACGTCGATATATGCAATAAAAACAGAACTTCTCCCCTTTCCAATATCTTACTCAGTATTTTAACGAGAAACAAATAGTTGATTGAAAATGAAGTGTTTAAGGTTAATTTCTAATCAATTATGTTTTTGCATCATTTTTATCGTATATTTAATGAATTAATAGCAATAAACTGAAAATTCACAAAAACGTGGAAAAACAGCAAAATATTGCCTAATTCGATGATATTTTGTTTATATCACATAAAGGAAAAAGGGATGATAAACGTCAAAATATTGCTAAATTCGATGATTTTTAGTTCGGAACAAAATGCAAGAAAACTTGCTTAAAATGCAATATTATGTGAAAATCTGAGATTTGAAGGCCAAATCACATGTCATGATACTACATGAAATAGTATCTAAATATTGGTAAAAATGAATATATACCTTTCTTGAGCCTTTGCATCACTCTCTTGAACTCCTGCATCCCTCTCATGAGCCTCTGCATCCCTCTCTTGTGCCTCTGCATCCCTCACTTGAGCCTCTGCATCCCTCTCTTGAGCCTCTGCATCCCTCGCTTGAGCCTCTGCATCCCTCTCTTAAGCCTCTGCATCACTCTCTTAAGCCTCTGCATCACTCTCGTAAGCCTCTGAATCACTCTCCTGAGCCTTTTCATCTGTCTCTTGAACTCCTGAATCCCTCTCATGATCCTCTGCATCACTCTCTTGAGCCTCTGCATCACTCTCTTAAACCTCTGCATCCCTCTCTTGATCCTCTGCATCACTCTCCTGAGCCTCTGCATCATTATCTTGAGCCTCTACATCTTTCTCTAAAGCCTCTACATCATTCTCTTGAACCCCTGCATCACTCTCTTGAGCCTCTGCATCACTCTCTATAGCCTCTGCATCTCTCTCTTCAGCCTTTGCATCACTCTCTTGATCCTCTGTATCACTCTCTTGAACCTCTGCATCACTCTCTTGAGCCTTTGCATCACTCTCTTGAGCCTCTGCATCCCTCTCTTAAGCCTCTGCAACACTCTCTTCAGCCTCTACATCACACTCTTAAGCCTCTGCATCCCTCTCTTGAGCCTCTGCATCCCTCTCTTAAGCCTCTGCAACACTCTCTTCAGCTTCTGCATCACTCTCTTGAGCCTATGCATCACTCTCTTGTGCCTCTGCATCCCTCTCTTAAGCCTCTGCAACACTCTCATCAGCCTCTGCATCACCCTCTTGATCCTCTGCATCACTCTCTTGAGCCTCTGCATCACTCTCTTGAGCCTTTGCATCACTCTCTTGAGCCTCTGCATCCATCTCTTAAGCCTCTGCAACACTATCTTCAGCCTCTGCATCACTCTCTTAAGCCGCTGCATCCCTCTTTTTAGCCTCTGCATCCCTCTCTTAAGCCTCTGCATCCCTCTCTTGAGCCTCTGCAACACTCTCTTCAGCCTCTGCATCTCTCTCTTCAGCCTCTGCATCACTCTCTTGAGCCTCTGCATCCCCTCTCTTAAGCCTCTGCAACACTCTCTTCAGCCTCTGCATCACTCTCTTAAGCCTCTGCATCCCTCTCTTGAGCCTCTGCATCCCTCTCTTAAGCCTCTGCATCCCTCTCTTGAGCCTCTGCATCCCAAAACGTATAAAGATGTTGCTTCCGATACAAATGATAAAAATCAATGTGTTTTCAATAAAATTAACTAAAATGTTCCTGATTTTCGGTTTATATTACCCATGGAAGATGTACACGTAAAACCGTTCTAATCATCCTGAAACGTCGATATATGCAATAAAAACAGAACTTCTCCCCTTTCCAATATCTTACTCAGTATTTTAACGAGATACAAATAGTTCATTGAAAATGAAGTGTTTAAGGTTAATTTCTATTCAATTATGTGCTTGCATCATTTTTATCGTATATTTAATGAATTAATAGCAATAAACTGAAAATTCACAAAAACATGGAAAAACAGCAAAATATTGCCTAATTCGATGATATTTTGCTTATATCACATAAAGGAAAAGGGGGATGATAAACGTCAAAATATTGCTGAATTCGATGATTATTAGTACGAAACAAAATGCAAGAAAACTTGCTTAAAATGCAATATTAAGCGAAAATATGAGATTTGAAGGCCAAAGCACATAGCGTGATACTACATGAAATAGTATCGAAGTATTGGTAAAAATGAATATATTTACGTAATATCAAACTACATGAAAAACGTGAAAAAAAGTCATTATTATACCAAATTTGAGGATTTTAACTTCGAATCATAAAGCGACGTTTCGTATATTTTGGACCCTAGAAAAGACGTATAAAGATGTTGCTTCCAATACAAATGGTAAAAATCAATGTGTTTTCATTAAAATTAACTAAAATGTTCCTGATTTTCGGTTTATATTACCGATGGAAGATGTACAAGTAAAACCGTTCTAATCCGGCTGAAACGTCGATATATGCAATAAAAACAGAACTTCTCCCCTTTTCAAAGTCTTACTCGGTATTTCAACGAGAAAAAAATTGGTGATTGAAAATGAAGTATTTAAGGTTATTTTCTAATCAATTATGTGTTTGCATCATTTTTATCGTATATTTAATGAATTAATAACAATAAACTGAAAATTCAAAAAACGTGGAAAAACGGCAAAATGTTGCCTAATTCGATGATATTTTGTTTAAATCACATAAAGGAAAAAGGGACGATAAAGGTAAAAATATTGCTAAATTCGATGATTTTTGGTACAAAACAAAATGCAAGAAAACTTGCTTAAAATGCAATATTTGCGAAATTCTGAGATAAGAAGGCCAAATCACATATCGTGAGAAAACATGAAGTAGTATCGAAATATTGGTAAAAACTAATATATATACGTAAAATCACACTATATGAATAACGTGAAAAAAGTCACTATATTACCATATTTGAGGATTTTAACTTCAAATCATAGAGCGAGGTTTCGCATTATTTAGAACCAAGAAAAAACATATGACAATGTTGTTTCAAATACAAATGAAAAAAATCAATGTGTTTTCATAAGAATTAACTAAAATGTTCCTGATTTTCCGTTTATATTACCGATGGAAGATGTACACGTAAAACCGCTCTAATCCGGCTGAAACGTCGATATATGCAATAAAAACAGAACTTCTCCCCTTTCCAATATCTTACTCAGTATTTTAACGAGAAACAAATAGTTGATTGAAAATGTTTAAGGTTAATTTCTAATCAATTATGTGTTTGCATCATTTTTATCGTATATTTAATGAATTAATAGCAATAAACTGAAAATTCACAAAAACGTGGAAAAAACAGCAAAATATTGCCTATTTCGATGATATTTTCTTTATATCACATAAAGGAAAAGGGGGTGATAGACGTCAAAATATTGCTGAAGTCGATGATTTTTAGTACGAAACAAAATGCAAGAAAACTTGCATAATATGCAATATTAAGCGAAAATCTGAGATTTGAAGACCAAATGACATATCGTGATACTACATGAAATAGTATCGAAATATTGGTAAAAATAAATATATTTACGTAATATCAAACTATATGAAAAACGTAAAAAAAGTCATTATTGTACCAAATTTGAGGATTTTACCTTCGAATTATAGAGTGACGTTTCGTATTTTTTTGACCCTAGAAAAGACGTATAAAGATGTTGCTTCCAATACAAATGATAAAAATCAATGTGTTTTCATTAAAATTAACTAAAATGTTCCTGATTTTCGGTTTATATTACCGATGGAAGATGTACACGTAAAACCGTACAAATCCGGCTGAAACGTCGATATATGCAATAAAAACAGAACTTCTCCCCTTTTTAATATCTTACTCAGTATTTTAACGAGAAACAAATTGGTGTTTGAAAATGAAGTATTTAAGGTTATTTTCTAATCAATTATGTGTTTGCATCATTTTCATCGTATATATAATGAATTAATAACAATGAACTGAAAATTAAAAAAAACGTGGAAAAACGGCAAAACATTGCCTAATTCGATGATATTTTGTTTAAATCACATGAAGGAAAAGGGGATGATAAAGGTTAAAATATTGCTAAATTCGATGATTTTTAGTACAAAACAAAATGCAAGAAAACTTCCTTAAAATGCAAAATTTGCGAAATTCTGAGATTTGAAGGCCAAATCACGTATCGTGAGAAAACATGAAGGAGTATCGAAATATTGGTAAAAACGAAATATATACGTAAAATCACACTACATGAATAACGTGAAAAAAGTCACTATATTACCATATTTGAGGATTTTAACTTCAAATCATAGAGCGAGGTTTCGTATTATTTAGATCCAAGAACAGACACATGACAATGTTGTTTCAAATACAAATTATAAAAATCAATGTGTTTTCATTAGAATTAACTAAAATGTTCCTGATTTTCCGTTTATATTACCGATGGAAGATGTACACGTGACACCGCTCTAATCCGGCTGAAACGTCGATATATGCAATAAAAACAGAACTTCTCCCCTTTCCAATATCTTACTCAGTATTTTAACGAGAAACAAATAGTTGATTGAAAATGAAGTGTTTAAGGTTAATTTCTAATCAATTATGTTTTTGCATCATTTTTATCGTATATTTAATGAATTAATAGCAATAAACTGAAAATTCACAAAAACGTGGAAAAACAGCAAAATATTGCCTAATTCGATGATATTTTGTTTATATCACATAAAGGAAAAAGGGATGATAAACGTCAAAATATTGCTGAATTCGATGATTTTTAGTTCGAAACAAAATGCAAGAAAACTTGCTTAAAATGCAATATTATGTGAAAATCTGAGATTTGAAGGCCAAATCACATGTCATGATACTACATGAAATAGTATCTAAATATTGGTAAAAATGAATATATACCTTTCTTGAGCCTTTGCATCACTCTCTTGAACTCCTGCATCCCTCTCATGAGCCTCTGCATCCCTCTCTTGTGCCTCTGCATCCCTCACTTGAGCCTCTGCATCCCTCTCTTGAGCCTCTGCATCCCTCGCTTGAGCCTCTGCATCCCTCTCTTAAGCCTCTGCATCACTCTCTTAAGCCTCTGCATCACTCTTGTAAGCCTCTGAATCACTCTCCTGAGCCTTTTCATCTCTCTCTTGAACTCCTGAATCCCTCTCATGATCCTCTGCATCACTCTCTTGAGCCTCTGCATCACTCTCTTAAACCTCTGCATCCCTCTCTTGATCCTCTGCATCACTCTCCTGAGCCTCTGCATCATTCTCTTGAGCCTCTACATCTTTCTCTAAAGCCTCTACATCATTCTCTTGAACCCCTGCATCACTCTCTTGAGCCTCTGCATCACTCTCTATAGCCTCTGCATCTCTCTCTTCAGATTTTGCATCACTCTCTTGATCCTCTGCATCACTCTCTTGAACCTCTGCATCACTCTCTTGAGCCTTTGCATCACTCTCTTGAGCCTCTGCATCCCTCTCTTAAGCCTCTGCAACACTCTCTTCAGCCTCTACATCACACTCTTAAGCCTCTGCATCCCTCTCTTGAGCCTCTGCATCCCTCTCTTAAGCCTCTGCAACACTCTCTTCAGCTTCTGCATCACTCTCTTGAGCCTATGCATCACTCTCTTGTGCCTCTGCATCCCTCTCTTAAGCCTCTGCAACACTCTCATCAGCCTCTGCATCACCCTCTTGATCCTCTGCATCACTCTCTTGAGCCTCTGCATCACTCTCTTGAGCCTTTGCATCACTCTCTTGAGCCTCTGCATCCCTCTCTTAAGCCTCTGCAACACTATCTTCAGCCTCTGCATCACTCTCTTAAGCCGCTGCATCCCTCTTTTTAGCCTCTGCATCCCTCTCTTAAGCCTCTGCATCCCTCTCTTGAGCCTCTGCAACACTCTCTTCAGCCTCTGCATCTCTCTCTTCAGCCTCTGCATCACTCTCTTGAGCCTCTGCATCCCCTCTCTTAAGCCTCTGCAACACTCTCTTCAGCCTCTGCATCACTCTCTTAAGCCTCTGCATCCCTCTCTTGAGCCTCTGCATCCCTCTCTTAAGCCTCTGCATCCCTCTCTTGAGCCTCTGCATCCCAAAACGTATAAAGATGTTGCTTCCAATACAAATGATAAAAATCAATGTGTTTTCAATAAAATTAACTAAAATGTTCCTGATTTTCGGTTTATATTACCCATGGAAGATGTACACGTAAAACCGTTCTAATCCGGCTGAAACGTCGATATATGCAATAAAAACAGAACTTCTCCCCTTTCCAATATCTTACTCAGTATTTTAACGAGATACAAATAGTTCATTGAAAATGAAGTGTTTAAGGTTAATTTCTATTCAATTATGTGCTTGCATCATTTTTATCGTATATTTAATGAATTAATAGCAATAAACTGAAAATTCACAAAAACATGGAAAAACAGCAAAATATTGCCTAATTCGATGATATTTTGCTTATATCACATAAAGGAAAAGGGGGATGATAAACGTCAAAATATTGCTGAATTCGATGATTATTAGTACGAAACAAAATGCAAGAAAACTTGCTTAAAATGCAATATTAAGCGAAAATATGAGATTTGAAGGCCAAAGCACATAGCGTGATACTACATGAAATAGTATCGAAATATTGGTAAAAATGAATATATTTACGTAATATCAAACTACATGAAAAACGTGAAAAAAAGTCATTATTATACCAAATTTGAGGATTTTAACTTCGAATCATAAAGCGACGTTTCGTATATTTTGGACCCTAGAAAAGACGTATAAAGATGTTGCTTCCAATACAAATGGTAAAAATCAATGTGTTTTCATTAAAATTAACTAAAATGTTCCTGATTTTCGGTTTATATTACCGATGGAAGATGTACAAGTAAAACCGTTCTAATCCGGCTGAAACGTCGATATATGCAATAAAAACAGAACTTCTCCCCTTTTCAAAGTCTTATTCGGTATTTCAACGAGAAAAAAATTGGTGATTGAAAATGAAGTATTTAAGGTTATTTTCTAATCAATTATGTGTTTGCATCATTTTTATCGTATATTTAATGAATTAATAACAATAAACTGAAAATTCAAAAAACGTGGAAAAACGGCAAAATGTTGCCTAATTCGATGATATTTTGTTTAAATCACATAAAGGAAAAAGGGATGATAAAGGTCAAAATATTGCTAAATTCGATGATTTTTGGTACAAAACAAAATGCAAGAAAACTTGCTTAAAATGCAATATTTGCGAAATTCTGAGATATGAAGGCCAAATCACATATCGTGAGAAAACATGAAGTAGTATCGAAATATTGGTAAAAACTAATATATATACGTAAAATCACACTACATGAATAACGTGAAAAAAGTCACTATATTACCATATTTGAGGATTTTAACTTCAAATCATAGAGCGAGGTTTCGTATTATTTAGATCCAAGAAAAAACATATGACAATGTTGTTTCAATTACAAATGAAAAAAATCAATGTGTTTTCATAAGAATTAACTAAAATGTTCCTGATTTTCCGTTTATATTACCGTTGGAAGATGTACACGTAAAACCGCTCTAATCCGGCTGAAACGTCGATATATGCAATAAAAACAGAACTTCTCCCCTTTCCAATATCTTACTCAGTATTTTAACGAGAACAAATAGTTGATTGAAAATGAAGTGTTTAAGGTTAATTTCTAATCAATTATGTTTTTGCATCATTTTTATCGTATATTTAATGAATTAATAGCAATAAACTGAAAATTCACAAAAACGTGGAAAAACAGCAAAATATTGCCTAATTCGATCATATTTTGTTTATATCACATAAAGGAAAAAGGGATGATAACCGTCAAAATATTGCTGAATTCGACGATTTTTAGTACGAAACAAAATGCAAGAAAACTTGCTTAAAGTGCAATATTATGCGAAAATCTGAGATTTGAAGGCCAAATCACATATCGTGATACTACATGAAATAGTATCTAAATATTGGTAAAAATGAATATATACCTTTCTTCAGCCTTTGCATCACTCTCTTGAACTCCTGCATCCCTCTCATGAGCCTCTGCATCCCTCTCTTGTGCCTCTGCATCCCTCACTTGAGCCTCTGCATCCCTCTCTTGAGCCTCTGCATCCCTCGCTTGAGCCTCTGCATCCCTCTCTTAAGCCTCTGCATCACTCTCTTAAGCCTCTGCATCACTCTCGTAAGCCTCTGAATCAGAATCACTCTCTTGAGCCTCTTCATCCCTCTCTTGAACTCGTGAATCCCTCTCATGATCCTCTGCATCACTCTCTTGAGCCCCTGCATCCCTCTCTTGATCCTCTGCATCACTCTCTTAAGCCTCTGCATCACTCTCGTAAGCCTCTGAATCACTCTCTTGAGCCTCTTCATCCCTCTCTTGAACTCGTGAATCCCTCTCATGATCCTCTGCATCACTCTCTTGAGCCTCTGCATCACTCTCTTAAACCTCTGCATCCCTCTCTTGATCCTCTGCATCACTCTCTTGAGCCTCTGCATCATTCTCTTGAGCCTCTACATCCTTCTCTAAAGCCTCTACATCATTCTCTTGAACCCCTGCATCACTCTCTTGAGCCTCTGCATCACTCTCTATAGCCTCTGCATCTCTCTCTTCAGCCTCTGCATCACTCTCTTGATCCTCTGCATCACTCTCTTGAACCTTTGCATCACTCTCTTGAGCCTTTGCATCACTCTCTTGAGCCTCTGCATCCCTCTCTTAAGCCTCTGCAACACTCTCTTCAGCCTCTACATCACACTCTTAAGCCTCTGCATCCCTCTCTTGAGCCTCTGCATCCCTCTCTTAAGCCTCTGCAACACTCTCTTCAGCTTCTGCATCACTCTCTTGAGCCTATGCATCACTCTCTTGTGCCTCTGCATCCCTCTCTTAAGCCTCTGCAACACTCTCATCAGCCTCTGCATCACCCTCTTGAGCCTCTGCATCACTCTCTTGAGCCTTTGCATCACTCTCTTGAGCCTCTGCATCCCTCTCTTAAGCCTCTGCAACACTATCTTCAGCCTCTGCATCACTCTCTTAAGCCGCTGCATCCCTCTTTTTAGCCTCTGCATCCCTCTCTTAAGCCTCTGCATCCCTCTCTTGAGCCTCTGCAACACTCTCTTCAGCCTCTGCATCTCTCTCTTCAGCCTCTGCATCACTCTCTTGAGCACTTGCATCACTCTCTTGAGCCTCTGCATCCCCTCTCTTAAGCCTCTGCAACACTCTCTTCATCACTCTCTCAAGGCTCTGCATCCCTCTCTTGAGCCTCTGCATCCCTCTCTTAAGCCTCTGCATCCCTCTCTTGAGTCTCTGCATCCCAAGACGTATAAAGATGTTGCTTCCAATACAAATGATAAAAATCAATGTGTTTTCATTAAAATTAACTAAAATGTTCCTGATTTTCGGTTTATATTACCGATGGAAGATGTTCACGTAAAACCGTTCTAATCCGGCTGAAACGTCGATATATGCAATAAAAACAGAACTTCTCCCCTTTTCAAACTCATACTCAGTATTTTAACGAGAAACAAATAGATGATTGAAAATGAAGTATTTAAGGTTATTTTCTGATCAATTATGTGTTTACATAATTTTTCTCGTATATTTAATGAAATAATAACAATAAACTGAAAATTCACAAAAACGTGGAAAAACGGCAAAATATTGCCTAATTCAGTGATATTTTGTTTAAATCGCATAAAGGAGAGGGGATGATAAAGGTCAAAATATTGCTAAATTCGATTATTTTTAGTACTAAACAAAGTGCAAGAAAACGTGCTTAAAAATGCAAAATTTGCGAAATTCTGAGATTTGAAGGCCAAATCACATATCGTGAGAAAACAAGAACTAGTATCGACATATTGGTAAAAACGAATATATATACGTAAAATCACACTACATGAATAACGTGAAAAAAGTCACTCTGCATCCCTCTCTTGAGCCTCTGCATCACTCTCTTGAACTCCTGCATCCCTCCCATGAGCCTTTGCATCCCTCACTTGAGCCTCTACATCTTTCTCTTGAGCCTCTGCATCCCTCTCTTAAGCCTCTGCATCACTCTCTTGAGCCTTTGCATCACTCGCTTGAGCCTTTGCATCCCTCTCTTAAGCCTCTACATCCCTCTCTTGAGCCTCTGCATCCCTCTCTTATGCCTCTGCAACACTCTCTTCAGCCTCTGCATCACTCTCTTGAGACTTGCATCACTCTCTTGAGCCTCTGCATCCCTCTCTTAAGACACTGCAACACTTTTTTCAGCCTCTGCATCAATCTCTTAAGCCTCTGCATCCCTCTCTTGAGCCTCTGCATCACTCTCTTGAGCCTTAAACAATTCATTTTCAATCAACTATTTGTATCTCGTTAAAATACTGGGTAAGATATTGGAAAGGGGAGAAGTTCTGGTTTTATTGCATATATCGACGTTGCAGCCGGATTAGAGCGGTTTTACGTGTACATCTTCCATCGGTAATATAAACGGAAAATCAGGAACATTTTAGTTAATTCTAATGAAAATACATTGATTTTTTTCATTTGTATTTGAAACAACATTGTCATATGTTTTTTCTTGGATCTAAATAATACGAAACTTCGCTCTATGTTTTGAAGTTAAAATTTTCAAATATGGTAATATAGTGACTTTTTCACGTTATTCATGTAGTGTGATTTTACGTATATATATTAGTTTTTACCAATATTTCGATACTACTTCATGTTTTCTCACGATATGTGGTTTAGCCTTCATATCTCAGAATTTCGCAAATTTTGCATTTTAAGCAAGTTTTCTTGCATTTTGTTTCGTACTAAAAATCATCGAATTCAACAATATTTTGACGTTTATCATCCCCATTTCCTTTATGTGATATAAACAAAATATTATCGAATTAGGCAATATTTTGCTGTTTTTCCACGTTTTTGTGAATTTTCAGTTTATTGCTATTAATTCATTAAATATACAATAAAAATGATGCAAACACATAATTGATTAGAAATTAACCTTAAACACTTCATTTTCAATCAACTATTTGTTTCTCGTTAAAATACTGAGTAAGATATTGGAAAGGGGAGAAGTTCTGTTTGTATTGCATATATCGACGTTTCAGCCGGATTAGAGCGGTTTCACGTGTACATCTTCCATCGGTAATATAAACAGAAAATCAGGATTATTTTAGTTAATTCTAATGAAAACACATTGATTTTTATCATTTGTATTTGAAACAACATTGTCATATGTTTTTTCTTGGATCTAAATAATACGAAACCTCGCTCTATGGTTTGAAGGTAAAATCCTCAAATATGGTTATATAGTGACTTTTTTCACGTTATTCATGTAGTGTGATTTTACGTATATATATTATTTTTTACCAATATTTCGATACTACTTCATGTTTTCTCACGATATGTGATTTGGCCTTCATATCTCAGAATTTCGCAAATTTTGCATTTTAAGCAAGTTTTCTTGCATTTTGCTTTGTACTAAAAATCATCGAATTTAGCAATATTTTGACCTTAATCATCCCCTTTTCCTTTATGTGATTTAAACAAAATATCATCGAATTAGGCAATATTTTGCCGTTTTTCAACGTTTTTTGAATTATCAGTTTATTGTTAATAATTCATTATATATACGATAAAAATGATGCAAACACATAATTGATTAGAAAATAACCTTAAATACTTCATTTTCAATCGCCAATTTGTTTCTCGTTAAGAAACTGAGTAAGATATTGAAAAGGGGAGAAGTTCTGTTTTTATTGCATATATCGACGTTTCAGCCGGATTAGAACGGTTTTACGTGTACATCTTCCATCGGTAATATTAACCGAAAATCAGGAACATTTTAGTTAATTTTAATGAAAACACATTGATTTTTATCATTTGTATTGGAAGCAACATCTTTATACGTGTTTTCTAGGGTCTAAAAAATACGAAACGTCGCTTTATGATTCGAAGTTAAAATCGTCAAATTTAGTATAATAATGACTTTTTTCACGTTTTTCATGTAGTTTGATATTACATAAATATATTCATTTTTACCAATATTTCGATACTATTTCATGTAGTATCACGATATGTGATTTGGCCTTCAAATCTCAGATTTTCGCATAATATTGCATTTTAAGCAAGTTTTCTTGCATTTTGTTTCGTACTAAAAATCATCGAATTCAGCAATATTTTGACGTTTATCATCCCCTTTTCCTTTATGTGATATAAACAAAATATTATCGAATTAGGCAATATTTTGCTGTTTTTCCACGTTTTTGTGAATTTTCAGTTTATTGCTATTAATTCATTAAATATACGATAAAAATGATGCAAACACATAATTGATTAGAAATTAACCTTAAACACTTCATTTTCAATCAACTATTTGTTTCTCGGTTAAATACTGAGTAAGATATTGGAAAGGGGAGAAGTTCTGTTTTTATTGCATATATCGACGTTTCAGCCGGATTAGAACGGTTTTACGTGTACATCTTCCATCGGTAATATAAACAAAAAATCAGGAACATTTTAGTTAATTCTAATGAAAACACATTGATTTTTATCTTTTGTATTTGAAACAACATTGTCATATGTTTTTTTTGGATCTAAATAATACGAAACCTCGCTCTCTGATTTGAAGTTAAAATCCTCAAATATAGTAATATAGTGTCTTTTTCAAGTTATTCATGTAGTGTGATTTTACGTATATATATTAGTTTTTACCAATATTTCGGTACTACTTCATGTTTTCTCACGATATGTGATTTGGCCTTCATATCTCAGAATTTCGCAAATTTTGCATTTTAAGCAAGTTTTCTTGCATTTTGTTTTGTACTAAAAATCATCGAATTTAGCAATATTTTGACCTTAATCATCCCCTTTTCCTTTATGTGATTTAAACAAAATATCATCGAATTAGGCAATATTTTGCCGTTTTTCAACGTTTTTTGAATTTTCAGTTTATTGTTAATAATTCATTAAATATACGATAAAAATGATGCAAACACATAATTGATTAGAAAATAACCTTAAATACTTTAATTTCAATCACCAATTTGTTTCTCGTTAAAATACTGAGTAAGATATTGAAAAGGGGAGAAGTTCTGTTTTTATTGCATATATCGACGTTTCAGCCGGATTAGAACGGTTTTACGTGCACATCTTCCATCGGTAATATAAACCGAAAATCAGGAATATTTTAGTTAATTCTAATGAAAACACATTGATTTTTTTAATTTGTATTTGAAACAACATTGTCATATGTTTTTTCTTGGATCTGAATAATACGAAACCTCGCTCTATGATTTGAAGTTAAAATCCTCAAATATGGTAATATAGTGACTTTTTTCACGTTATTCATGTAGTGTGATTTTACGTATATATATTCGTTTTTACCACTATTTCGATACTACTTCATGTTTTCTCACGATATGTGATTTGGCCTTCAAATCTCAGAATTTCGCAAATTTTGCATTTTAAGCAAGTTTTCTTGCATTTTGTTTTGTACTAAAAATCATCGAATTTAGCAATATTTTGACCTTTATCATCCCCTTTTCCTTCATGTGATTTAAACAAAATATCATCGAATTAGGCAATGTTTTGCGGTTTTTCCACGTTTTTTTTAATTTTCAGTTCATAGTTATTAATTCATTATATATACGATGAAAATGATGCAAACACATAATTGATTAGAAAATAACCTTAAATACTTAATTTTCAATCACCAATTTGTTTCTCGTTAAAATACTGAGTAAGATATTAAAAAGGGGATAAGTTCTGTTTTAATTGCATATATCGACGTTTCAGCCGGATTAGAACGGTTTTACGTGTACATCTTCCATCGGTAATATAAACCGAAAATCAGGAACATTTTAGTTATTTTTAATGAAAACACATTGATTTTTATCATTTGTATTGGAAGCAACATCTTTATACGTCTTTTGAAGCAGAGGCTCAAGAGAGGGATGCAGAGGCTTAAGAGAGGGATGCAGAGGCTCAAGAGAGGGATGCAGTGGCTTAAGAGAGTGATGCAGAGGCTGAAGAGAGTGTTGCAGAGGCTTAAGAGAGCGGATGCAGAGGCTCAAGAGAGTGATGCAAGTGCTCAAGAGAGTGATGCAGAGGCTGAAGAGAAAGATGCAGAGGCTCAAGAGAGTGTTGCAGAGGCTCAAGAGAGGGATGCAGAGGCTTAAGAGAGGGATGCAGAGGCTAAAAAGAGGGATGCAGCGGCTTAAGAGAGTGATGCAGAGGCTGAAGAGAGATATGCAGAGGCTAAAGAGAGTGATGCAGAGGCTTAAGAGAGTGATGCAGGGGTTCAAGAGAATGATGTAGAGGCTTAAGAGAAGGATGAAGAGGCTCAAGCGAATGATGCAGAGGCTCAAGAGAGTGATGCAGAGGATCAAGAGAGTGATGCAGAGGTTTAAGAGAGTGATGCAGAGGCTCAAGAGAGTGATGCAGAGGATCAAGAGAGTGATGCAGAGGCTTAAGAGAGGGATGCAGAGGATCATGAGAGGGATGCAGGAGTTCAAGAGAGGGATGAAGAGGCTCAAGAGAGTGATTCAGAGGCTTACGAGAGTGATGCAGAGGCTCAAGATATTGATGCAGAGGATCAAGAGAGTGATGCAGAGGATCAAGAGAGTGATGCAGAGGCTTAAGAGAGGGATGCAGAGGATCATGAGAGGGATGCAGGAATTCAAGAGAGGGATGAAGAGGCTCAAGAGAGTGATTCAGAGGCTTAAGAGAGTGATGCAGAGGCTTAAGAGAGGGATGCAGAGGCTCAAGCGAGGGATGCAGAGGCTCAAGAGAGGGATGCAGAGGCTCAAGTGAGGGATGCAGAGGCACAAGAGAGGGACGCAGAGGCTCATGAGAGGGATGCAGGATTTCAAGAGAGTGATGCAAAGGTTCAAGAAAGGTATGCAGAATCTTAAGAAAGTGATGCAAAGGCTCAAAAAAGAGATGCAGAGGCTCATAAGAGTGATGCAGAGGCTGAGGAGAGTGTTCCAAAGGCTTAAGCGAGGGATGCAGAGGCTCACGAGAGTGATGCAAAGGCTCAAGAGAGTGATGCAGAGGCTTAAGAGAGTGATGCAGAGGCTTAAGAGAGTGATGCAGAGGATGAAGAGAGTGTTGCAGAGGCTCAAGAGACGGATGCAGAGGCTTAAGAGAGGGATACAGAGGCTCAAAAAAGGGATGCAGAGACTCAAAAGAGTGATGCAGAGGCTGAAGAGAGTGTTGCAGAGGCTAAAGAGAGGGATGCAGTGGCTCAAGAGAGGGAAGCACAGGCTTAAGAGAGTGATGCAGAGGCTGAAAAAAATGTTGCAGAGTCTTAGGAGAGGGATGCAAAGGCTCAAGAGAGGGATGCAGAGGCTTAAGAGAGTGATGCAGAGGCCGAAGATAGTGTTGCAGAGGCATAAGAGCGGGATGTAGAGGCTCAAGAGATTGATGCAAAGGCTCAAGAGAGTGATGCGAAGGCTCAAGAGAGTGATGCAGAGGCTTAAGAGAGGGATGCAGAGGCTCAAGAGAAAGATGTAGAGGCTCAAGAGAGTGATGCAGAGGCTCAAGAGAGGGATGCAGAGGTTGACAGAAAGATGCAGAGGCATAAGAGAGTGCTGCAAAGGTTCAAGAGAGTGATCCAGAGGCACAAGAGAATGATGTAGAAGTTTAAGAGAGGTATGCAGAGGCTCAAGAGAGTGATGCAGAGGCTGAAGAGAGTGTTGCAGAGGCTTTATAGAGGGATGCAGAGGCTCATGAGAGTTATGCAAACTCTCATGAGAGTGATGCAGAGGCTGAAGAGAGTGTTGCAGAGGCTAAAGAGAGGAATGCAGAGGCTCAAGAGAGTGATGCAAAGACTCAAGAGAGTGATGCAGAGGCTGAAGAGAGTGTTGCAAAGGCATAAGAGAGGGATGCAGAGGCTCAGGAGAGGGATGCAGAGGCTTAAGAGAGTGATGCAGAGGCTGAAGAGAGTGTTGCAGAGGCTTAAGAGAGGGATGCAGAGGCTCAAGAGAGTGATGCAAAGGCTCAAGAGAGTGATGCAGAGGTTCAAGAGAGTGATGCAGAGGATCAAGAGAGTGATGCAGAGGCTGAAGAGAGATATGCAGAGGCTAAAGAGAGTGATGCAGAGGCTCAAGAGAGTGATGCAGGGGTTCAAGAGAATGATGTAGAGGCTTAAGAGAAGGATGTAGAGGCTCAAGCGAATGATGCAGAGGCTCAAGGGAGTGATGCAGAGGATCAAGAGAGGGATGCAGAGGTTTAAGAGAGTGATGCAGAGGCTCAAGAGAGTGATGCAGAGGATCAAGAGAGTGATGCAGAGGCTTATGAGAGGGATGCAGAGGCTCAAGCGAGGGATGCAGAGGCTCAAGAGAGGGATGCAGAGGCTCAAGTGAGGGATGCAGAGGCTCAAGAGAGGGATGCAGGAGTTCAAGAGAGTGATGCAAAGGCTCAAGAAAGGTATATATTCATTTTTACCAATATTTAGATACTATTTCATGTAGTATCACGATATATGATTTGGCCTTCAAATATCAGATTTTCGCATAATATTGCATTTTAAGCAAGTTTTCTTGCATTTTGTTTCGTACTAAAAATCATCGAATTCAGCAATATTTTGACGTTTATCATCCCTTTTTCCTTTATGTGATATAAACAAAATATCATCGAATTAGGCAATATTTTGCTGTTTTTCCATGTTTTTGTGAATTTTCAGTTTATTGCTATTAATTCATTAAATATACGATAAAAATGATGCAAAAACATAATTGATTAGAAATTAACCTTATACACTTCATTTTCAATCAACTATTTGTTTCTCGTTAAAATACTAAGTAAGGTATTGGAAAGGGGAGAAGTTCTGTTTTTATTGCATATATCGACGTTTCAGCCGGATTAGAGCGGTTTCACGTGTACATCTTCCATCGGTAATATAAACGGAAAATCAGGAACATTTTAGTTAATTCTAATGAAAACACATTGATTTTTATCATTTGTAATTGAAACAACATTGTCATATGTTTTTTCTTGGATCTAAATAATACGAAACCTCGCTCTATGATTTGAAGTTAAAATCCTCAAATATAGTAATATAGTGACTTTTTTCACGTTATTCATGTAGTGTGATTTTACGTATATATATTCGTTTTACCAATATTTCGATACTACTTCATGTTTTCTCACGATATGTGATTTACCCTTCATATCTCAGAATTTCGGAAATTTTGCATTCTTAAGCAAGTTTTCTTGCATTTTGTTTTGTACTAAAAATCATCGAATTTAGCAATATTTTGACCTTTATCATCCCCTTTTCCTTTATGTGATTTAAACAAAATATCATCGAATTGGGCAACATTTTGCCGTTTTTCCACGTTTTTTGAATTTTCAGTTTATTGTTAATAATTCATTAAATATACGATAAAAATGATGCAAACACATAATTGATTAGAAAATAACCTTAAATACTTCATTTTCAATCACCAATTTGTTTCTCGTTAAAATACCGAGTAAGACTTTAAAAAGGGGAGAAGTTCTGTTTTTATTGCATATATCGACGTTTCAGCCGGATTAGAACGGTTTTACGTGGACATCTTCCATCGGTAATATAAACCGAAAATCAGGAACATTTTAGTTAATTTTAATGAAAACACATTGATTTTTATAATTTGTATTGGAAGCAACATCTTTATACGTCTTTTCTAGGGTCCAAAATACGAAACGTCGCTTTATGATTCGAAGTTAAAATCCTCAAATTTGGTATAATAATGACTTTTTTTCACGTTTTTCATGTAGTTTGATATTACGTAAATATATTCATTTTTACCAATATTTCGATACTATTTCATGTAGTATCACGATATGTGATTTTGCCTTCAAATCTCAGATTTTCGCATAATATTGCATTTAAGCAAGTTTTCTTGCATTTTGTTTCGTACTAAAAATCATCGAATTTAGCAATATTTTGACGTTTATCATCCCTTTTTCCTTTATGTGATATAAACAAAATATCATCGAATTAAGCAATATTTTGCTGTTTTTCCACGTTTTTGTGAATTTTCAGTTTATTGGCATTAATTCATTAAATATACGATAAAAATGATGCAAACACATAATTGATTAGAAATTAACCTTATACACTTCATTTTCAATCAACTATTTGTTTCTCGTTAAAATACTGAGTAAGATATTTGAAAGGGGAGAAGTTCTGTTGTTATTGCATATATCGACGTTTCAGATGGATTAGAGCGGTTTCACGTGTACATCTTCCATCGGTAATATAAACGGAAAATCAGTAACATTTTAGTTAATTCTAATGAAAAACATTGATTTTTATCATTTGTATTTGAAAAAAACATTGTCATATGTCTTTTCTTGGATCTAAATAATACGAAACTTCGCTCTATGATTTGAAGTTAAAATCCTCAAATATAGTAATATAGTGACTTTTTTCACGTTATTCATGTAGTGTGATTTAACGTATATATATTCGTTTTTACCAATATTTCGACACTACTTCATGTTTTCTCACGATATGTGATTTGGCTTTCAAATCTCAAAATTTCGCAAATTTTGCATTTTAAGCAAGTTTTCTTGCATTTTGTTTTGTACTAAAAATCATCGAATTCATCAATATTTTGACCTTTATCATCCCCTTTTCCTTTATGTGATTTAAACAAAATATCATCGAATTAGGCAATGTTTTGCCGTTTTTCCACGTTTTTGTGAATTTTCAGTTTATTGTTATTATTTCATTAAATATACGTAAAAATTTATGCAAACACATAATTGATCAGAAAATAACCTTAAATACTTCATTTTCAATCATCTATTTGTTTCTCGTTACAATACTGAATAACATATTGAAAAGGGGAGAATTTCTGTTTTTATTGCATATATCGACGTTTCAGCCGGATTAGAACGGTTTTACGTGTACATCTTCCATCGGTAATATAAACCGAAAATCAGGAACATTTTAGTTAATTTTAATGAAAACACATTGATTTTTATCATTTGTATTGGAAGCAACATCTTTATACGTCTGTTCTAGGGTCTAAAAAATACGAAACGTCGCTTTATGATTCGAAGTTAAAATCCTCAAATTTGGTATAATAATGACTTTTTTCACGTTTTTTCATATAGTTTGATATTATGTAATTATATTAATTTTTACCAATATTTAGATACTATTTCATGTCGTATCACGATATGTGATTTGGCCTTCAAATCACAGATTTTCGCCACACCTTAAACAGTCGCTTGTTTGATGGGCACAACCCTGTCAGCCGTCCGCAATTATCACCTTAGCAGAAAGCAAGGTCAATTAACACCACCTGACCCCCTACTCAACCTTTGACCATTAAATCTTTAAAGTTTGTCTTAAAATCTTTTAAATCTTAATTGCTCATGGCCAGTAGTTGGCGACACCAATATCATTTGTGATTGACTCGTTGTATGTGAAATATTGTAAATAAAACACGTTTATGGTGTTAAACAATATATTTATTTTAAATATATTAAAATATTTACATCAATACAAAAAATCTATCAATCTCAGTACGTCATGTTTTCCCAGTCCATTCCCCCATGTCTTCCCACCGACTATCCACATCTTCTCCCATTCAGCCATTATCTTGCTTAATGCTGCCTCGTGATCATCCCATGAGCCCATCCAAAAACCATTTTCCAGTTTGCGGCGCTTGGGGGCTGGGACTGGCGTCTCAATGTGGCTCGTTTCCCTCTTGTAGGTGTAATACTGGTCCAAGGTCTCCATCTTGTCGTCAGTCGGAGGAGAAGGCTCGCTAGGGGCTCAATCTGCCTGACTAGGAGAGTGACCCAATAAGCTTAGTAAATATACTGGATGATCCAGAATTTAGTTAGGGGAAAATACTGTCCCAAGAGCACCACCCTCAGACCAACCTTCATAGGGAGAAGTTAGTGGCCGTGTTCACTCAGATATTGTTATGGGGGAGAAAAAGGGGAGAGAGGGAGGAGGGAGATTGAAGGGAGAGGGGAGAGAGAGGGGAGAAAGAGGGGGAGAGAGGGAAAAAGAGGGAGAAAGAGGGAGAAAGAGGGGAGGGAGGGAGAGAGGGAGAAAGAGGGGAGGGAGAGAGGGAGAAATAGGGGGGAGAGGAGGCAGAAAGAGGGGAGAAAGAGGAAGAAAGAGGGTAGATAGGGGAAAGAAAGACAACACCTTCTATATACATTAATGAAAACAATATTTTTTTTCATGGTAAGGGCGAGGGGCAGATTAGGGAGAGGGGGGTGAGGGGGGGGAAGGGAGGTGAGAAAAATGGAGGAGATGAAAGTTAGGAGAGAGAGGGAGGGAGGTAGATAATAAACAGGGAGAGAGGAGGGTTAGGAAGGGGTTGGAGGGGGAGGGAAGGCGAGGGAGGGAGAGGATGTGAAGAGAAGGGAAATGAAGAGTGTTGAGGATGGTCGAGTGTAGTGTTGATGGTCGAGTGTAGTGTTGAGGATGGTCGAGAGTAGTGTTGATGGTCGAGTGTAGTGTTGAGGATGATCGAGTGTTGCGTTGAGGATGGTTGAGTGTAGTGTTGAGGATGGTTGTGTGTAGTGTTGAGCATGGTCGAGTGTAGTGTTGAGGATGGTTGAGTGTAGTGTTGATGATGGTTGAGTGTAGTGTTGAGGATGGTTGTGTGTAGTGTTGATGATGGTTGAGTGTAGTGTTGATGATGGTCGAGTGTAGTGTTGATGGCCGAGTGTAGTGTTGATGGTCGAGTGTAGTGTTGAGGATGGTCGAGTGTAGTGTTGAGGATGGTCGAGTGTAGTATGCAGGATGGTCGTATCCCAGATAGTGTGGATGGTTGCAGGTTATGTGGTTAAGATAGTTACAGTGCTGAAGATAGTGAGTAGTGAAGATGTCACCCGAACCATCCTGGTTAACCCCTTTGAGTGTGTGTGTTTGTGTGTGTGTGTACTCACATATTTGTACTCACATATTTGTGCTTGCAGGATCGAGCATTGACTCTTGGATCGCGCCTTTCCGGCTATCGTTGGTTTACAGCAATGACTCCTGTCCCATTTCCCTATCATACCTAGTTTTAAAAGTATGAATAGCATTTGCTTCCACAACCTGTTCCCCAAGTGCAATTCCATTTTTCCACTACTCTCACGCTAAAAGAAAACTTCCTAACATCTCTGTGACTCATCTGAGTTTCCAGTTTCCAGCCATGTCCCCTCGTTCTGTTATTATTACGTGTGAACATGTTCATCTATTTCCACTTTGTCAATTCCTCTGAGTATTTTATATGTCCCTATCATATCTCCTCTCTCCCTTCTTTTCTCTAGTGTCGTAAGGTTCAGTTCCTTCAGACGCTCTTCATATCCCATCCCTCGTAACTCTGGGACAAGCCTCGTCGCAAATCTCTGAACCTTCTCCAGTTTCTTTGTGTTTCTTCACGTGGGGGCTCCATGATGGCGCGGCATACCCTGACCCCCCCCCTCCCCACTCCTCCCCATATCCCTGGATGCCCCCAAACCCCCAGAACTTCTCAAACCCTTGGACTTTCCCTTACCCTTGGATCTGCTAACCTATAGACCCCCTAATCCTTGCATCCCCAAACCCCTGGACCCCAAATCCCTGACCCCCTCTAACCTGCACCACCTACAGTATTTATTTCAAGAGAAGGATGCAGAAGCTTAAGAAAGTGATGTAAAGGCTCAAGTGAGGGATGCAAAGGCTCATGAGAGGGATGCAGGAGTTCAAGAGAGTGATGCAGAGGCTCAAGAGAGGGATGCAGAGGCTCAAGAGAGTGATTCAGAGGCATACGAGAGTGATGCAGAAGCTTAAGAGAGTAATGCAGAGGCTTAAGAGATGGATGCAGAGGCTCAAGAGAGGGATGCAGAGGCTCAAAAGAGGGATGCAGTGGCTCAAGAGAGGGATGCAGAGGTTAAAGTGGGATGCAGAGGCACAACAGAGGGATACAGAGGCTCTTGAGGGTGATGCAGAGCCTCAAGAGAGAGATGTTGAGGCTTAAGCGAGTGATGCAAGGGCTCAAGAGAGGGATGCAGAGGCTCATGAGAGGGATGGAGGAGTTCAAGAGAGAGATGCAGAGGCTCAAGAAAGGAATGCAGAGGCTTAAGAAAGTGATGTAGAGGCTCAAACGAGGGATGCAGAGGCATAGGAGAGGGATAGAGGAGTTTAAGAGAGGGATGCAGAGGCTCATGAGAGGGATGGAGGAGTTCAAGAGAGAGATGCAGAGGCTCAAGAGAGGGATGCAGAGGCTCAAGAGAATGATGTAGAGGCCTAAGAGAGGGGTTATCCCTTTTTTGAGCCTCTGCATCACTTTCTTAAGCCTCTGCACCCCTTTTTTGAGCCTCAGCATCACATTCTTAAGATTCTGCATTCCTTTCTTGAGCCTTTGCATCACTCTCTTGAACTCCTTCTTCCCGCTCATGAGCCTCTGCATCTCTCTCTTGTGCCTCTGCATCCCTCGCTTGAGCCTCTGCATCCCTCTCTTAAGCCTCTGCATCACTCTCGTAAGCCTCTGCATCACTCTCGTAAGCCTCTGAATCACTCTCTTGAGCCTCTTCATCCCTCTCTTGAACTCCTGCATCCCTCTCTTGATCCTCTTCATCACTCTCTTGAGCCTCTGCATCATTCTCTAAAACCTCTGCATCCCTCTCTTGATCCTCTGCATCACTCTCTTGAACCTCTGCATCATTCTTTTGAGCCTCTACATCCTTCTCGTAAGCCTCTACATCATTCTCTTGAACCCCTGCATCACTCTATTGAGCCTCTGCATCACTCTCTTGATCCTCTGCATCACTCTCTTGAACCTCTGCATCACTCTCTTGAGCCTTTGCATCACTCTCTTGAGCCTCTGCATCCCTCTCTTAAGCCTCTGAAACACTTTCTTCAGCCTCTTCATCACTCTCTTAAGCCTCTGCATCCCTCTCCTGAGCCTCTGCATCCCTCTCTTAAGTCTCTGCAACACTTTCTTCAGCCTCTGCATCACTCTCTTGAGCCTTTGCATCACTCTCTTGAGCCTCTGCATCCCTCTCTTAAGCCTCTGCAACACTCTCTTCAGATTCTGCATCACTCTCTTAAGAAACTGCATCCCTCTCTTGAGCCTCTGCATCCCTCTCTCAAGCCTCAGCATCACTCTCTTGAGCCTTTGCATCACTCTCTTGAGCCTCTGCATCCCTCTCTTAAGCCTCTGCAACACTCTCTTCAGCCTCTGCATCACTCTCTTGAGCATTTGCATCACTCACTTGAGCCTTTGCATCACTCTCTTAAGCCTCTTCAACACTCTGCATGACTCTCTTAAGCCTCTGCTTTCTTTTTTTGAGCCTCTGCATCATTTTCTTATGCCTCTGCATCCCTTTTTTGAGCCTCTGCATCACTTTCTTAAGATTCTGCACACCCTTCTTGAGCCTTTGCATCACTCTCTTGAACTCCTGCATCCCTCACATGAGCCTCTGCATCCCTCTTCTGTGCCTCTGCATCCCTCACTTGAGCCTCTGCATCCCCTCTTAAGCCTCTGCATCACTCTCTTAAGCCTCTGCATCACTCTCGTAAGCCTCTGAATCACTCTCTTGAGCCTCTTCATCCCTCTCTTGAACTCCTGCATCCCTCTCTTGATCCTCTGCATTACTCTTTTGAGCCTCTGCATCAATCTCTTAAACCTTTGCATCCCTCTCTTGATCCTCTGCATCACTCTCTTGAACCTCTGCATCATTCTTTTGAGCCTCTACATCCTTCTCGTAAGCCTCTACATCATTCTCTTGAACCCCTGCATCACTCTATTGAGCCTCTGCATCACTCTCTTGATCCTCTGCATCACTCTCTTGAACCTCTGCATCACTTTCTTCAGCCTTTGCATCACTCTCTTGAGCCTCTGCATCCCTCTCTTAAGCCTCTGAAACACTTTCTTCAGCCTCTTCATCACTCTCTTAAGCCTCTGCATCCCTCTCCTGAGCCTCTGCATCCCTCTCTTAAGTCTCTGCAACACTTTCTTCAGCCTCTGCATCACTCTCTTGAGCCTTTGCATCACTCTCTTGAGCCTCTGCATCCCTCTCTTAAGCCTCTGCAACACTCTCTTCAGATTCTGCATCACTCTCTTAAGCCTCTGCATCCCTCTCTTGAGCCTCTGCATCCCTCTCTCAAGCCTCAGCATCACTCTCTTGAGCCTTTGCATCACTCTCTTGAGCCTCTGCATCCCTCTCTTAAGCCTCTGCAACACTCTCTTCAGCCTCTGCATCACTCTCTTGAGCATTTGCATCACTCACTTGAGCCTTTGCATCACTCTCTAAAGCCTCTTCAACACTCTCTTCAGCCTCTGCATGACTCTCTTAAGCCTCTGCTTTCTTTTTTTGAGCCTCTGCATCACTTTCTTATGCCTCTGCATCCCTTTTTTGAGCCTCTGCATCACTTTCTTAAGATTCTGCATACCCTTCTTGAGCCTTTGCATCACTCTCTTGAACTCCTGCATCTCTCACATGAGCCTCTGCATCCCTCTTCTGTGCCTCTGCATCCCTCACTTGAGCCTCTGCATCCCTCTCTTAAGCCTCTGCATCACTCTCTTAAGCCTCTGCATCACTCTCGTAAGCCTCTGAATCACTCTCTTGAGCCTCTTCATCCCTCTCTTGAACTCCTGCATCCCTCTCTTGATCCTCTGCATTACTCTTTTGAGCATCTGCATCAATCTCTTAAACCTCTGCATCCCTCTCTTGATCCTCTGCATCACTCTCTTGAGCCTTTGCATCATTCTCTTGAGCCTCTACATCCTTCTCTTAAGCCTCTACATCATTCTCTTGAACACCTGCATCACTCTCTTCAACCTCTGCATCACTCTCTTGAGCCTTTGCATCACTCTCTTGAGCCTCTGCATCCCTCTCTAAAGCCTCTGCACGACTCTCTTCAGCCTCTGCATCACTCTCTTAAGCCTCTGCATCCCTCTCTTCAGCCTCTGCATCCCTCTCTTAAGCCTCTGCATCACTCTCTTGAGCCTTTGCATCACTCTCTTGAGCCTTTGCATCACTCTCTTGAGCCTCTACATCCCTCTCTTAAACCTCTACATCCCTCTCTTGAGCCTCTGCATCCCTCTCTTAAGCCTCTGCATCCTTCTCTTGAGCCTCTGCATCCCTCTCTTAAGCCTCTGCATCACCCTCTTAAGCCTCTGCAACACTCTTTTCAGCCTTTGCATCACTCTCTTCAGCCTCTGCATCACTCTCTTGAGCCTTTGCATCACTCTCTTGAGCCTCTGCATCCCTCTCTTAAGCCTCTGCAACACTCTCTTCAGCCTCTGCATCACTCTCTTAAGCCTCTGCATCCCTTTCCTGAGCCTCTGCATCCCTCTCTTAAGCCTCTGCAACTCTCTCATCAGCCTCTGCATCACCCTCTTGATCCTCTGCATCACTCTTTTGAGCCTCTGCATCACTCTCTTAAGCCTCTGCATCATTCTGTTGAGCCTCTGCATCTCTCTCCTGTGCCTCTGCATCCCTCTCTTGAGCCTCGGCATCCCTCGCTTGAGCCTCTGCATCCCTCTCTTAAGCCTCTGCATCACTCTCTTAAGCCTCTGCAACACTCTCTTCAGCCTTGCATCACTCTCTTCAGCCTCTGCATCACTTTCTTGAGCCTTTGCATCACTCTTTTGAGCCTCTGCATCCCTCTCTTAAGCTGCTGCAATACTCTCTTCAGCTTTTGCATCACTCTTTTGATCCTCTGCATCACTCTCTTGAGCCACTGCATCACTCTCTTGAGCCTCTGCATCATTCTCTTGAGCCTCTACATCTTTCTCTTAAGCCTCTACATCATTCTCTTGAACCCCTGCATCACTCACCTGAGCCTCTGCATCCTCTCTTGCTCTGCATCACTCTCGATCCTCTGCATCACTCTCTTCAGCCTCTGCATCACTCTCTTCAGTCTCTGCATCACCCTCCTGATCCTCTGCATCACTCTCTTGAGCCTCTGCATCACTCTCTTCAGTCTCTGCATCACCCTCCTGATCCTCTGCACACTCTCTTGAGCCTCTGCATCACTCTCTTGAGCCTTTGTATCACTCTCTTGAGCCTCTGCATCCCTCTCTAAAGCCTCTGCAACCATATCTTCAGCCTCTGCATCACTCTCTTAAGCCTCTGCATCCGTCTCTTGAGCCTGAAAATTCAGGCTCCTGAAAAATTGAAAATTCACCAAAACGTGGAAAAACGGCAAAATATTGCCTAATTCGATGATATTTTGTTTAAATTACATAAAGGAAAAAGAGGATGATAAACGTCAAAATATTGCTAAATTTAATGATTTTTAGTACAAAACAAAACGTAAGAAATCTTGCTTCAAAATGCAATATTATGCGAAATTCTCAGATTTAAAGCCAAGTCACATATCGTGAGAAAACATCAAGTATTATCGAAATATTGGTAAAAATGAATATATTTTCGTACAATCACACTTTCAAATACAAATGATAAAAGTCAATGTGTTTTCAATAGAATTAACTAAAATGTTCCTGATTTTCCGTTATATTACCGATGGAAGATGTACACGTAAAACCGCTATAATCCGGCTGAAACGTCGATATATGCAATAAAAACAGAACCTATCCCCTTTTCAATATCATACTCAGTATTTTAACGAGAAATAAATATTTGATTGAAAATGAAGTGTTTAAGGTTAATTTCTAATCAATTATGTGTTTGCATCATTTTTATAGTATATTTATTGAATTAATAGCAATAAACTGAAAATTCACAAAAACGTGGAAAAACAGCAAAATATTGCCTAATTCGATGATATTTTGTTTATATCACATAAAGGAAAAGGGGATGATAAACGTCAAAATATTGCTGAATTCGATGATTTTTAGTACGAAACAAAATGCAAGAAAACTTGCTTAAAATGCAATATTATGCGATAATCTGAGATATGAAGGCCAAATCACATATCGTGATACTACATGAAATAATATCGCAATATTGGTAAAAATGAATATATTTGCGTAATATCAAACTACATGAAAAACGTGAAAAAGTCATTATTATACCAAATTTGAGGATTTTAACTTCGAATCATAAAGCGACGTTTCGTATTTTTTAGTCCCTAGATAAGACGTATAAAGATGTTGCTTCCAATACAAATGATAAAAATCAATGTGTTTTCATTAAAATTAACTAAAATGTTCCTGATTTTTGGTTTATATTACCGATGGAAGATGTACATGTAAAACCGTTCTAATCCGGCTGAAACGTCGATATATGCAATAAAAACAGAACTTCTCCCCTTTTCACACTCTTACTCAGTATTTTAACGAGAAACAAATAGATGATTGAAAATGAAGTATTTAAGGTTATTTTCTGATCAATTATGTGTTTAAATAATTTTTCTCGTATATTTAATGAAATAATAACAATAAACTGAAAATTCACAAAACGTGGAAAAACGGCAAAATATTGCCTAATTCGATGATATTTTGTTTAAATCACATAAAGAAAAGGGGATGATAAAGGTCAAAATATTGCTAAATTCGATGATTTTTAGTACTAAACAAAATGCAAGAAAACGTGCTTAAAAATGCAAAATTTGCGAAATTCTGAGATTTGAAGGCCAATTCACATATCGTGAGAAAACAAGAAGTAGTATCGACATATTGGTAAAAACGAATATATATACGTAAAATCACACTACATGAATAACGTGAAAAAAGTCACTCTGCATCCCTCTCTTGAGCCTCTGCATCACTCACTTGAGCCTCGGCATCACTCGCTTGAGCCTCTGCATCCCTCTCTTAAGCCTCTGCATCACCCTCTTAAGCCTCTGCAACACTCTTTTCAGCCTCTGCATCACTCTCTTCAGCCTCTGCATCACTCTCTTGAGCCTTTGCATCACTCTCTTGAGCCTCTGCATCCCTCTCTTAAGCCTCTGAAACACTTTCTTCAGCCTCTTCATCACTCTCTTAAGCCTCTGCATCCCTCTCCTGAGCCTCTGCATCCCTCTCTTAAGTCTCTGCAACACTTTCTTCAGCCTCTGCATCACTCTCTTGAGCCTTTGCATCACTCTCTTGAGCCTCTGCATCCCTCTCTTAAGCCTCTGCAACACTCTCTTCAGATTCTGCATCACTCTCTTAAGCCTCTGCATCCCTCTCTTGAGCCTCTGCATCCCTCTCTCAAGCCTCAGCATCACTCTCTTGAGCCTTTGCATCACTCTCTTGAGCCTCTGCATCCCTCTCTTAAGCCTCTGCAACACTCTCTTCAGCCTCTGCATCACTCTCTTGAGCATTTGCATCACTCACTTGAGCCTTTGCATCACTCTCTTAAGCCTCTTCAACACTCTCTTCAGCCTCTGCATGACTCTCTTAAGCCTCTGCTTTCTTTTTTTGAGCCTCTGCATCACTTTCGTATGCCTCTGCATCCCTTTTTTGAGCCTCTGCATCACTTTCTTAAGATTCTGCATACCCTTCTTGAGCCTTTGCATCACTCTCTTGAACTCCTGCATCCCTCACATGAGCCTCTGCATCCCTCTTCTGTGCCTCTGCATCCCTCACTTGAGCCTCTGCATCCCTCTCTTGAGCCTCGGCATTCCTCGCTGGAGTCTCTGCATCCCTCTCTTAAGCCTCTGCATCACTCTCTTAAGCCTCTGCATCACTCTCGTAAGCCTCTGAATCACTCTCTTGAGCCTCTTCATCCCTCTCTTGAACTCCTGCATCCCTCTCTTGATCCTCTGCATTACTCTTTTGAGCCTCTGCATCAATCTCTTAAACCTCTGCATCCCTCTCTTGATCCTCTGCATCACTCTCTTGAGCCTCTGCATCATTCTCTTGAGCCTCTACATCCTTCTCTTAAGCCTCTACATCATTCTCTTGAACACCTGCATCACTCTCTTCAACCTCTGCATCACTCTCTTGAGCCTTTGCATCACTCTCTTGAGCCTCTGCATCCCTCTCTAAAGCCTCTGCACGACTCTCTTCAGCCTCTGCATCACTCTCTTAAGCCTCTGCATCCCTCTCTTGAGCCTCTGCATCCCTCTCTTAAGCCTCTGCATCACTCTCTTGAGCCTTTGCATCACTCTCTTGAGCCTTTGCATCACTCGCTTGAGCCTCTACATCCCTCTCTTAAACCTCTACATCCCTCTCTTGAGCCTCTGCAACCCTCTCTTAAGCCTCTGCATCCTTCTCTTGAGCCTCTGCAACACTCTCTTCAGCCTCTGCATCACTCTCTTCAGTCTCTGCATCACCCTCCGGATCCTCTGCATCACTCTCTTCAGCCTCTGCATCACTCTCTTCAGTCTCTGCATCACCCTCCTGATCCTCTGCATCACTCTCTTGAGCCTCTGCATCACTCTCTTGAGCCTTTGTATCACTCTCTTGAGCCTCTGCATCCCTCTCTAAAGCCTCTGCAACCATATCTTCAGCCTCTGCATCACTCTCTTAAGCCTCTGCATCCCTCTCTTGAGCCTGAAAATTCAGGCTCCTGAAAAATTGAAAATTCACCAAAACGTGGAAAAACGGCAAAATATTGCCTAATTCGATGATATTTTGTTTAAATTACATAAAGGAAAAAGAGGATGATAAACGTCAAAATATTGCTAAATTTAATGATTTTTAGTACAAAACAAAACGTAAGAAATCTTGCTTCAAAATGCAATATTATGCGAAATTCTCAGATTTAAAGCCAAGTCACATATCGTGAGAAAACATCAAGTATTATCGAAATATTGGTAAAAATGAATATATTTTCGTACAATCACACTTTCAAATACAAATGATAAAAGTCAATGTGTTTTCAATAGAATTAACTAAAATGTTCCTGATTTTCCGTTATATTACCGATGGAAGATGTACACGTAAAACCGCTATAATCCGGCTGAAACGTCGCTATATGCAATAAAAACAGAACCTATCCCCCTTTTCAATATCATACTCAGTATTTTAACGAGAAATAAATATTTGATTGAAAATGAAGTGTTTAAGGTTAATTTCTAATCAATTATGTGTTTGCATCATTTTTATCGTATATTTATTGAATTAATAGCAATAAACTGAAAATTCACAAAAACGTGGAAAAACAGCAAAATATTGCCTAATTCGATGATATTTTGTTTATATCACATAATGGAAAAGGGGATGATAAACGTCAAAATATTGCTGAATTCGATGATTTTTAGTACGAAACAAAATGCAAGAAAACTTGCTTAAAATGCAATATTATGCGATAATCTGAGATATGAAGGCCAAATCACATATCGTGATACTACATGAAATAGTATCGCAATATTGGTAAAAATGAATATATTTGCGTAATATCAAACTACATGAAAAACGTGAAAAAGTCATTATTATACCAAATTTGAGGATTTTAACTTCGAATCATAAAGCGACGTTTCGTATTTTTTAGACCCTAGATAAGACGTACAAAGATGTTGCTTCCAATACAAATGATAAAAATCAATGTGTTTTCATTAAAATTAACTAAAATGTTCCTGATTTTTGGTTTATATTACCGATGGAAGATGTACATGTAAAACCGTTCTAATCCGGCTGAAACGTCGATATATGCAATAAAAACAGAACTTCTCCCCTTTTCACACTCTTACTCAGTATTTTAACGAGAAACAAATAGATGATTGAAAATGAAGTATTTAAGGTTATTTTCTGATCAATTATGTGTTTAAATAATTTTTCTCGTATATTTAATGAAATAATAACAATAAACTGAAAATTCACAAAACGTGGAAAAACGGCAAAATATTGCCTAATTCGATGATATTTTGTTTAAATCATATAAAGAAAAGGGGATGATAAAGGTCAAAATATTGCTAAATTCGATGATTTTTAGTACTAAACAAAATGCAAGAAAACGTGCTTAAAAATGCAAAATATGCGAAATTCTGAGATTTGAAGGCCAATTCACATATCGTGAGAAAACAAGAAGTAGTATCACATATTGGTAAAACGAATATATATACGTAAAATCACACTACATGAATAACGTGAAAAAAGTCACTCTGCATCCCTCTCTTGAGCCTCTGCATCACTCTCTTGAGCCTCGGCATCACTCGCTTGAGCCTCTGCATCCCTCTCTTAAGCCTCTGCATCACCCTCTTAAGCCTCTGCAACACTCTTTTCAGCCTCTGCATCACTCTCTTCAGCCTCTGCATCACTCTCTTGAGCCTTTGCATCACTCTCTTGAGCCTCTGCATCCCTCTCATAAGCCTCTGCAACACTCTCTTCAGCCTCTGCATCACTCTCTTAAGCCTCTGCATCCCTTTCCTGAGCCTCTGCATCCCTCTCTTAAGCCTCTGCAACTCTCTCATCAGCCTCTGCATCACCCTCTTGATCCTCTGCATCACTCTTTTGAGCCTCTGCATCACTCTCTTAAGCCTCTGCATCATTCTGTTGAGCCTCTGCATCTCTCTCTTGTGCCTCTGCATCCCTCTCTTGAGCCTCGGCATCCCTCGCTTGAGCCTCTGCATCCCTCTCTTAAGCCTCTGCATCACTCTCTTAAGCCTCTGCAACACTCTCTTCAGCCTCTGCATCACTCTCTTCAGCCTCTGCATCACTTTCTTGAGCCTTTGCATCACTCTTTTGAGCCTCTGCATCCCTCTCTTAAGCTGCTGCAATACTCTCTTCAGCTTTTGCATCACTCTTTTGATCCTCTGCATCACTCTCTTGAGCCACTGCATCACACTCTTGAGCCTCTGCATCATTCTCTTGAGCCTCTACATCTTTCTCTTAAGCCTCTACATCATTCTCTTGAACCCCTGCATCACTCACCTGAGCCTCTGCATCACTCTCTTTAGCCTCTGCATATCTCTCTTCAGCCTCTGCATCACTCTCTTGATCCTCTGCAATCACTCTCTTGAACCTCTGCATCACTCTCTTGAGCCTTTTCATCACTCTCCTGAGCCTTTGCATCCCTCTCCTGAGCCTCTGCATCCCTCTCTTATGCCTCCTGCAACACTCTCTTTCAGCATCTGCATCACTCTCTTGAGCCTTTGCATCACTCTCTGAGCCTCTGCATCCCTCTCTTAAGCCTCTGCAACACTCTCATCAGCCTATGCATCACCCTCTTGATCCTCTGCATCACTCTTTTGAGCTTCTGCATCACTCTCTTGAGCCTCTGCATCCCTCTCTTAAGCCTCTGCAACACTCTCATCAGCCTCTGCATCACCCTCTTGATCCTCTGCATCACTCTCTTGAGCTTCTGCATCACTCTCTTGAGCCTTTGCATCACTCTCTTGAGCCTCTGCATCCCTCTCTTTAGCCTCTGCAACACTCTCTTCAGCTTCTGCATCACTCTCTTGAGAGTTTTCATCACTCTCATGAGCCTCTGCATCCCTCTCTTAAGCCTCTGCAACACTCTCTTCTGCCTCTGCCTCACTCTCTTGAGCCTTTGCATCACTCTCTTGATCCTCTGCATCACTCTCTTCAGCCTCTGAATCATTCTCTTGAGAATATATCTTCCATCGGTAATATAAACCGAAAATCAGGAACATTTTAGTTAATTTTAATGAAAACACATTGATTTTTATCATTTGTATTGTAAGCAACATCTTTATACGTCTTTTCTTGGGTCTAAAAAATACGAAACGTCGCTCTATGATTGAAAGGTAAAATCCTCAAATTTGGTATAATAATGACTTTTTTTACGTTTCATGAAGTTTGATATTACGTAAATATATTCATTTTTACCAATATTTCGATACTATTTCATGTAGTATCACGATATGTGATTTGGCCTTCAAATCTCAGATTTTCGCATAATATTGCATTTTAAGCAAATTTTCTTGCATTTTGTTTCGTACTAAAAATCATCGAATTCAGCAATATTTTGACGTTTATCATCCCCTTTCCTTTATGCGATATAAACAAAATATCATCGAATTAGGCAATATTTTGCTGTTTTTCCACGTTTTTGTGAATTTTCAGTTTATTGCTAATAATTCAATAAATATCCGTTAAAATGATGCAAACACATAATTGATTAGAAATTAACCTTAAACACTTCATTTTCAATCAACTATTTGTTTCTCGTTAAAATACTGAGTAAGATATTGGAAAGGGGAGAAGTTCTGTTTTATATCGACGTTTTAGCCGGATTAGAGCGGTTTTACGTGTACATCTTCCATCGGTAATATAAACGTAAAATCAGGAACATTTTAGTAAATTCTAATGAAAACACATTGATTTTTATCATTTGTATTTGAAACAACATTGTCATGTTTTTTCTTGGATCTAAATAATACGAACCACGCTCTATGATTTGAAGTTAAAATCCTCAAATATGGTAATATAGTGACTTTTTTCACGTTATTCATGTAGTGTGATTTTACGAATATATATTCGTTTTTACCAATATTTCGATACTACTTCATGTTTTCTCACGATGTGATTTGGCCTGCAAATCTCAGAATTTCGCAAATTTTGCATTTTTAAGCAAGTTTTCTTGCATTTTGTTTTGTACTAAAAATCATCGAATTTAGCAATATTTTGACCTTTATCATCTCCTTTTCCTTTATGTGATTTAAACAAAATATCATCGAATTAGGCAATATTTTGCCGTTTTCCCACGTTTTTGTGAACTTTCAGTTTATTGTTATTATTTCATTAAATATACGAGAAAAGTTATGTAAACACATAATTGATCAGAAAATAAATTTAAATATTTCATTTTCAATCATTTATTTGTTTCTCGTTAAAATACTGAGTAAGATATTGAGAAGAGGACACGTTCTGTTTTTATTGCATATATCGACGTTTCAGCCGGATTAGAACGGTTTTACGTGTACATCTTCCATCGGTAATATAACCAAAAATCAGGAATATTTTAGTTAATTTTAATGAAAACACATTGATTTTTATCATTTGTATTGGAAAGCAACATCTTTATACGTCTTTTCTAGGGTCTAAAAATTACGAAACGTCCCTTTATGATTCGAAGTTAAAATCCTCATATTTGGTATAATAATGAGTTTTTCACGTTTTTCATGTAGTTTGATATTACGTAAATATATTCAATTTTACCAATATTGCGATACTATTTCATGTAGTATCACGATATGTGATTTGGCCTTCAGTTCTCAGATTATCGCATAATATTGCATTTTAAGAGGGCATATTCATTTAAATTCATGTAAATTAAAAGTGGTTCAATTTGCTTATAAATTTATGTATGAAATGGGTATAGAAAGGGCTGCAACTGGTCCAAGTTTCACTATCACACCCTAAACAGAAAAGGAGAAAAAAATACACAACATATTATGCAACGAATTTTCAACATTTTCAAATAGTTTCAGGGAACACATGTGTCAACTAAAATCCTTTCTATAACACTCAGATATTAAACATAGCACATAATAAAGGATTGTAGTGATCAGTTTTATCAAAAAAGTGTTTAGTGCAATAATATAATTATTCAAAGTTACCCTTCCAAAAATATGCAATATATGATGTTTATAAATTTTTATAAAATCAACAAATAGACACTGGACTAAAATGTCTACTAAGTGCTGTAGAAGCACAAACTCTTCATATAAGGTGTTATTTGCATGTTAATTGAATAATAAATAAAAGCTCTGAAGTACCTTGAAGTTGTAAATTTCTTTCCAGAGTAAAATAAAGATCCAAGTTCGGCCACCTGTAGCTGAGCTTGACTTTGACAGATTTCGTTCGTAATTAGCACCCTTGCAGACAGGCATCCATTGAGCAAGGTGTGCAAGTTTCAGGCAAATCCCTTTATAACAAACGAAAAAAAAAATTGTCAAAAAAAAAGAAAAAAAAAAGAATTTTTTTTTTGTACATATATATATATTGCTCATACATATTACAATTATTACAAGAGTTTGTGCTTCTACAGCACATAGTAGACATTTTAGTTGACACATGTGTTCCCTGAGATTATTTGAGAATGTTGAACATTCGTTGCATAATAAGATGTGTATTTTTTTTTCTCCTTTTCTGTTTAGTGTGTGATGGTGAAACTTGGACCAGTTGCAGCCCTTTCTATATCCATTTTATACATAAATTTATAAGCAAATTGAACCACTTTTAATTTACATGAATTTAAATGAATATGCCTCCTTAAGAGAGTGATGCAACAGCTCAGGAGAGGGATGCAGAGGCTCAACAGAGTGATGCAGAGGATCAAGAGAGGGATGCAGAGGTTTAGGAGAGTGATGCAGGGGCTCAAACGAGTGATGCAGAGGCTCGAGAGAGTTATGTAGAGGCCTCAAGAGAGGGATTCAGAGTCTTAGGAGAGTGATGCAGAGGCTGAAGAGAGTGATGCAGAGGCTCAAGAGAGGGATGCAGGAGCTCAAGAGAGGGATGCAGACGCTAAAATGAGGGATGCAGAGGCACAAGAGACGGATGCAGAGGCACTTGAGAATGACGCAGAGGCTCAAGAGAGGGATGCAGGGGCTCAAGAGAGGGATGCAGACGCTCAAGTGAGGGATGCAGAGGCACAAGAGAGGGATGCAGAGGCACTTGAGAGTGACGCAGAGGCTCAAGAGAGGGATGCAGAGGCTTAAGCGAGTGATGCAAAGGCTCATGAGAGGGATGCAGAGGCTCATTTGAGGGATCCAGGAGTTCAAGAGAGTGATGCAGAGGCTAAAGAAAGGGATGCAGAGGCTTAAGAAAGTGATGCAGAGGCTCAAAAAAGGTATGCAGAGGCTTAAGAAAGTGATGCAGAGGCTGAAGAGAGTGTTGCTGAGGCTTAAGAGAGTGATGCAAAGGCTCAAGAGGGTGATGCAGAGGCTCAAGAGAGTGTTGCAGAGGCTTAAGAGAGGGTTACAGAGGCTCAAGAGAGTGATGCAAAGGCTCAAGAGAGTGATCTAGAGGCTTAAGAGAGGGATGCAGAGGCTCAAGAGAGGGATGCAGAGGCTCAAGAGAGTGATGCAGAGGCGGAAGAGAGCGTTGCAGAGGCTTAAGAGAGTGATGCACAGGCTCAAGAGAGTGATGCAGAGGCGGAAGAGAGTGTTGCAGAGGCTTAAGAGAGGGATGCAGAGGCTGATGAGAGTGTTGCAGAGGCTTAAGAGAGGGATGCAGAGGCTCAAGAGAGTGATGCAAAGGCTCAAGAGAGTGATGCAGAGGCTGAAGAGAGGGTTTCAGAGGCTTAAGAGAGGGATGCAGAGGCTCAAGAGAGGGATGCAGAGGCTTAAGAGAGTGATGCACAGGCTGAAGAGAGTATTGCAGAGGCTTAAGAGAGGGATGCAGAGGCTCAAGAGAGTGATGCAAAGGTTCAAGAGAGTGATGCAGAGGTTCAAGAGAGTGATGCAGAGGATCAAGAGAGTGATGCAGAGGCTGAAGAGAGAGATGCAGAGGCTAAAGAGAGTGATGCAGAGGCTCAAGAGAGTGATGCAGGGAACCAAGAAAATGATGTAGAGGCTAAAGAGAGTGATGCAGAGGCTCAAGAGAGTGATGCAGGGGATCAAGAGAATGATGTAGAGGCTTAAGAGAAGGATATAGAAGCTTAAGAGAGGGATGTAGAGGATTAAGAGAGGGAAGCAGGAGTTCAAGAGAGGGATGAAGAGGCTCAAGAGAGTGACTCAGAGGCTTACGAGAGGGATGCAGAGGCTTAAGAGAGTGATGCAGAGGCTTAAGAGAGGGATGCAAAGGCTCAAGCGAGGGATGCAGAGGCACAGGAGAGGGATGCAGACACTCTGCAACACTCTCTTCAGCCTCTGCATCACTCTCTTGAGCCTTTGCATCACTCTCTTAAGCCTTTGCATCACTCTCTTGAGCCTCTGCATCACTCTCTTAAGCCTCTGCATCCCTTTTTTGAGCCTCTGCATCACTTTCCTAAGCCTATGCATCCCTTTTTTGAGCCTCTGCATCACTTTCTTAAGATTCTGCATACCTTTCTTGAGCCTTTGCATCACTCTCTTGAACTCTTGCATCCCTCTCATGAGCCTCTGCAACACTCTCTTCAGCCTCTGCAGAGGCTCAAGAGAGGGATGCAGAGGCATAAGAGAGGGATGCAGAGGCTCAAGAAAGGGATGTAGAGGCTTAAGAGAGGGATTCAAAGGCTCAAGAGATTGATGCAAAGGCTCAAGAGAGTGATGCAGAGGCTTAAGAGAGGGATGCAGAGGCTCAAGAGAAAGGTGTAGAGGCTCAAGAGAGTGATGCAGAGGTTCAAGAGAGTGATGCAGAGGCAGAGGAGAACGATGTAGAGGCTTAAGAGAGGTATGCAGAGGCTCAAGAGAATGATGCAGGGACTCAAGAGAGTGATTCAGAGGCTTAAGAGAGGGATGCAGAGGATCAAGAGAGTGATGCAGAGGCTTGAGAGAGGAATGCAGAGGCTGAAGAGAATGATACAGAGGCTTAAGAGAGGGATGCAGAGGCTCATGAGAGTGATAGAGAGGCTCAAGAGAGTGAAGCAGAGGCTCAACAGAGTGATTCAGAGGCTTACGAGAGTGATGCAGAGGCTTAAGAGAGTGATGCAGAGGCTTAAGAGAGGGATGCAGAGGCTTAAGAGAGGGATGGAGAGGCTCAAGAGAGGGATGCAGAGGCTCAAGAGAGGGATGCAGAGGCTCAAGTGAGGGAAGCAGAGGCACAAGAGAGGGATGCAAAGGCTCTTGAGAGTGACGCAGAGGTTCAAGAGATTGATGCAGAGGCTTAAGAGATGGATGCAGAGGCTCAAGAGAGGGATGCAGAGGCTCAAAAGAGGGTTGCAGTGGCTCAAGAGAGGGATGCAGAGGTTAAAGTGAGGGATGCAGAGGCACAACAGAGGGATACAGAGGCTCTTGAGCGTGATGCAGAGCCTCAAGAGAGAGATGTTGAGGCTTAAGCGAGTGATGCAAAGGCTCAAGAGAGGGATGCAGAGGCTCATGAGAGGGATGGAGGAGTTCAAGAGAGAGATGCAGAGGCTCAAGAAAGGGATGCAGAGGCTAAAGAAAGTGATGTAGAGGCTCAAATGAGGGATCCAGAGGCTTAGGAGAGGGATAGAGGAGTTCAAGAGAGGGATGCAGAGGCTCATGAGAGGGATGGAGGAGTTCAAGAGAGAGATTCAAAGGCTCAATAGAGGGATGCAGAGGCTCAAGAGAATGATGTAGAGGCCTAAGAGAGGGATTATCCCTTTTTTGAGCCTCTGCATCACTTTCTTAAGCCTCTGCACCCCTTTTTTGAGCCTCAGCATCACATTCTTAAGATTCTGCATACCTTTCATGAGCCTTTGCATCACTCTCTTGAACTTCTGCTTCCCTCTCATGAGCCTCTGCATCTCTCTCTTGTGCCTCTGCATCCCTCGCTTGAGCCTCTGCATCCCTCTCTTAAGCCTCTGCATCACTCTCGTAAGCCTCTGCATCACTCTCGTAAGCCTCTGAATCACTCTCTTGAGCCTCTTCATCCCTCTCTTGAACTCCTGCATCCCTCTCTTGATCCTGCATCACTCTCTTGAGCCTCTGCATCACTCTCTAAAACCTCTGCATCCCTCTCTTGATCCTCTGCATCACTCTCTTGAGCCTCTGCATCATTCTTTTGAGCCTCTACATCCTTCTCGTAAGCCTCTACATCATTCTCTTGAACCCCTGCATCACTCTCTTGAGCCTCTGCATCACTCTCTTGATCCTCTGCATCACTCTCTTGAACCTCTGCATCACTCTCTTGAGCCTTTGCATCACTCTCTTGAGCCTCTGCATCCCTCTCTTAAGCCTCTGCAACACTCTCTTCAGCCTCTTCATCACTCTCTTAAGCCTCTGCATCCCTCTCCTGAGCCTCTGCATCCCTCTGTTAAGCCTCTGCAACACTTTCTTCAGCCTCTGCATCAATCTCTTGAGCCTCTGCATCCCTCTCTTAAGCCTCTGCAACACTCTCTTCAGATTCTGCATCACTCTCTTAAGCCTCTGCATCCCTCTCATAAGCCTCTGCATCCCTCTCTCAAGCCTCAGCATCACTCTCTTGAGCCTTTGCATCACTCTCATGAGCCTCTGCATCCCTCTCTTAAGCCTCTGCAACACTCTCTTCAGCCTCTGCATCACTCTCTTGAGCATTTGCATCATGCTCTTGAGCCTCTGCATCACTCTCTTAAGCCTCTTCAACACTCTCTTCAGCCTCTGCATGACTTTCTTAAGCCTCTGCATACCTTTTTTGAGCCTCTGCATCACTTTCTTATGCCTCTGCATCCCTTTTTTGAGCCTCTGCATCACTTTCTTAAGATTCTGCATACCTTTCTTGAGCCTTTGCATCACTCTCTTGAACTCCTGCATCCCTCACATGAGGCTCTGCATCCCTCTTCTGTGCCTCTGCATCCCTCACTTGAGCCTCTGCATCCCTTTCTTGAGCCTCGGCATTCCTCGCTGGAGCCTCTGCATCCCTCTCTTAAGCATCTGCATCACTCTCTTAAGCCTCTGCATCACTCTCGTAAGCCTCTGAATCATTCTCTTGAGCCTCTTCATCCCTCTCTTGAACTCCTGCATCCCTCTCTTGATCCTCTGCATTACTCTCTTGAGCCTCTGCATCTATCTCTTAAACCTCTGCATCCCTCTCTTGATAGTCTGCATCACTCTCCTGAGCCTCTGCATCATTCTCTTGAGCCCCTACATTCTTCTCTTAAGCCTCTACATCATTCTCTTGAACACCTGCATCACTCTCTTGAACCTCTGCATCACTCTCTTGAGCCTTTGCATAACTCTCTTGAACCTATGCATCCCTCTCTAAAGCCTCTGCACGACTCTCTTCAGCCTCTGCATCACTCTCTTAAGCCTCTGCATCCCTCTCTTGAGCCTCGGCATCCCTCTCGTAAGCCTCTGCATCACTCTCTTGAGCCTTTGCATCACTCTCTTGAGCCTTTGCATCACTCTCTTGAGCCGCTACATCCCTCTCTTAAACCTCTACATCCCTCTCTTGAGCCTCTGCATCCCTCTCCTATGCCTTTGCAACACTCTCTTCATCCTCTGCATCACTCACTTAAGCCTCTGCATCCCTCTCTTGAGCTTCTGCATCCCTCTCTAAAGCCTCTACATCCTTCTCTTGAGCCTCTGCAACACTCTCTTCAGCCTCTGCATCACTCTCTTCAGTCTCTGCATCACCCTTCTGATCCTCTGCATCACTCTCTTCAGCCTCTGCATCACTCTCTTCACTCTCTGCATCACCCTCCTGATCCTCTGCATCACTCTCTTGAGCCTCTGCATCACTCTCTTGAGCCTTTGCATCACTCTCTTGAGCCTCTGCACCCCTCTCTAAAGCCTCTGCAACACTATCTTCAGCCTCTGCATCACTCTCTTAAGCCTCTGCATCCCTCTCTTGAGCCTCTGCAACACTCTCATCAGCCTCTGCATCACTCTCTTCAGCCTCTGCATCACTCTCTTGAGCATTTGCATCACTCTCTTGAGCCTCTGCATCCCTCTCTTAAGCCTCTGCAACACTCTCTTCAGATTCTGCATCACTCTCTTAAGCCTCTGCATCCCTCTCTTGAGCCTCTGCATCTTTCTCTTAAGCCTCTGCATCACTCTCTTGTGCCTTTGCAACACTCTCTTGGGCCTCTGCATCCCTCTCTTAAGACTCTGCAACACTCTCTTCAGGCTTAAAAGAGGGATGCAGAGGCTCAGGAGAGGGATGCAGAGGCTTAAGAGAGTGATGCAGAGGCTGAAGAGAGTGTTGCAGAGGCTTCAGAGAGGGATGCAGGAGTTCAAGAGAGGGATGAAGAGGCTGAAGAGAGTGATTCAGAGGCTGAAGAGAGTGATTCAGAGGCTTACGAGAGTGATGCAGAGGCTGAAGAGAGTGATTCAGAGGCTGAAGAGAGTGATTCAGAGGCTTACGAGAGTGATGCAGAGGCTTAAGAGAGTGATGCAGAGGCTTAAGAGAGGGATGCAGAGGCTCATGCGAGGGATGCAGAGGCTCAGGAGAGGGATGCAGAGGATCCAGTGAGGGATGCAGAGGCACGAGAGAGGGATACAGAGGCTCATGAGAGGGATGCAGGAGTTCAAGAGAGTGATGCAAAGGCTCAAGAAAGGTATGCAGAATCTTAAGAAAGTGATGCAGAGGCTCAAAAAAGGGATGCAGAGGCTTAAGAAAGTGATGCAGAGGCTCAAAAAAGGGATGCAGAGGCTTAAGAGAGTGATGCAGTGGCTGAAGAGAGTGTTGCAGAGGCTTAAGAGAGTGATGCAGAGGCTCAAGAAAGTGATGCAAAGGCTCAAGAGAGTGATGCAAAGGCTGAAGAGTGTTGCAGAGGCTTAAGAGAGGTATGCCTAGGCTCAAGAGAGGGATGCAAAGGCTCAAAAGAGGGATGCAGAGGCTGAAGAGAGTGTTGCAAATGCATAAGAGGGGGATGCAGAGGCTTTAGAGAGGGATGTAGAGGCTTAAGTGAGGGATGCAGAGGCTCGAGAGAGTGATGCAAAGGCTCAAGAGAGTGATGCAAAGGCTCAAGAGAGTGATGCAGAGGCTTAAGAGAGGGATGCAGAGGCTCAAGAGAGTGATGCAAAGGCTCAAGAGAGTGATGCAAAGGCTCAAGAGAGTGATGGAGAGGCTGAAGAGAGTGTTGCAGAGGCTTAAGAGAGGGATGCAGAGGCTCAAGAGAGTGATGCAAATGCTCAAGAGAGTGATGCAGAAGCTGAAGAGAGTGTTGCAGAGGCTTAAGAGAGGGATGCAGAGGCTCAAGAGAGTGTTGCAAAGGCACAAGAGAGTGATGCAGAGGCTTAAGAAAAGGATGCAGAGGCTCAAGAGAGGGATGCAGAGGCTTAAGAGAGTGATGCAGAATCTGAAGAGAGTGTTGCAGAGGCTTAAGAGAGGGATGCAGAGGCTCAAGAGAGTGATGCAAAGGCTCAAGAGAGTGATGCAGAGGCTGAAGAGAGTGTTGCAGAGGCTTAAGAAAGGGATGCAGAGGCTCAGGAGAGGGATGCAGAGGCTTAAGAGAGTGATGCAGAGGCTGAAGAGAGTGTTGCAGAGCCTTAAGAAAGGAATGCAGAGGCTCAAGAGAGAGATGCAAATGCTCAAGAGAGTGATGCAGAGGCTGAAGAGAGTGATGCAGAGGCTGAAGAGAGTGTTGCAGAGGCTCAAGAGAGGGATGCAGAGGCTTAAGAGAGGGATGCAGAGGCTCAAGAGAGGGATGCAGAGGCTTAAAAGAGTGATGCAAAGGCAGAAGATAGTGTTGCAGAGGCTTTAGAGAGGGATGCAGAGGCTCAAGAGAGTGATGCAAAGGCTCAAGAGAAAGATGCAGAGGCTCAAGAGAGTGATGCAGAGGATCAGGAGGGTGATGCAGAGACTGAAGAGAGTGATGCAGAGGCTGAAGAGAGTGTTGCAAAGGCTCAAGAGAGGGATGCAGAGGCTTACGAGAGGGATGCAGAGGCTCAAGAAAGGGATGCAGAGGCTTATGTGAGTGATGCAGATGATGAAGAGAGTGTTGCAGAGGCATAGGAGAGGGATGCAGAGGCTCAAGAGAGGGATGTAGAGGCTTAAGAGAGGGATGCAGAGGCTGAAGAGAGTGATGCAAAGGCTCACGAGAGTGATGCAAAGGTTCAAGAGAGTGATGCAGGTGTTCAAGAGAATGATGTAGAGGCTTAAGAGAAGGATGTAGAGGCTCAAGAGAATGATGCAAAGGCTCAAGAGAGTGATGCAGAGGATCAAGAGAGGGATGCAGAGGTTTAAGAGATTGATGCAGAGGCTCAAGAGAGTAATGCAGAGGATCAAGAGAGGGATGCAGGAATTCAAGAGAGGGATGAAGAGGCTCAAGAGAGTGATTCAGAGGCTTACGAGAGTGATGCAGAGGCTTAAGAGAGTAATGCAGAGGCCTAAGAGAGGGATGCAGAGGCTCCAGCGAGGAATGCCGAGGCTCAAGAGAGGGATGCAGAGGCTCAAGTGAGGGATGCAGAGGCACAGGAGAGGGATGCAGAGGCTCATGAGAGGGATGCAGGAGTTCAAGAGAGTGATGCAAAAGCTCAAGAAAGGTATGCAGAGTCTTAAGAAAGTGATGCAGAGGCTCAAAAAAGAGATGCAGAGGCATAAGAAAGTGATGCAGAGGCTCAAAAAAGGGATGCAGAGGCTTAAGAGAGTCATGCAGAGGCTGAAGAGAGTGTTGAAGAGGCTTAAGAGAGTGATCCAGAGGCTCAAGAAAGTGATGCAAATGCTCAAGAGAGTGATGCAGAGGCTGAATAGAGTGTTGCAGAGGCTTAAGAGAGGGATGCAGAGGCTCAAGAGAGTGATGCAAAGGCTCAAGAGAGTGATGCAGAGGCTTGAGAGAGGGATGCAGAGACTCAAGAGAGGGATGCAGAGGCTTAAGAGAGTGATGCAGAATCTGAAATGAGTGTTGCAGAGGCTCAAGAGAGTGATGCAAAGACTCAAGAGAATGATGCAGAGGCTGAAGAAAGTGTTGCAGAGGCTTAAGAGAGGGATGCAGAGGCTCAGAAGAGGGATGCAGAGGCTTAAGAGAGTGATGAAGAGGCTGAAAAGAGTGTTGCAGAGGCTTAAGAGAGGGATGCAGAGGCTCAAGAGCGTGATGGAAAGGCTCAAGAGAGTGATGCAGAGGATCAAGAGAGTGATGCAGAGGCTCAAGAGAGTGATGCAGGGGTTCAAGAGAATGATGTAGAGGCTTAAGAGAAGGATGTAGAGGCTCAAGAGAATGATGCAGAGGCTCAAGAGAGTGATGCAGAGGATCAAGAGAGGGATGCAGGAGTTCAAGAGAGGGATGAAGAGGCTCAAGAGAGTGATTCAGAGGCTTAAGAGAGTGATGCAGAGGCTTAAGAGAGGGATGCAGAGGCTCAAGCGAAGGATGCAGAAGCACAAGAGAGAGATGTAGAGGCTCATGAGAGGGAAGCAGGAGTTCAAGAGAGTGATGCAAAGGCTCAAGAAAAGTATGCAGAATCTTAAGAATGTGATTTCTCAGAGGCAGAGGCTCAAAATGGGTGCAGAGGCTTAAGAAAGTGATGCAGAGGCTCAAAAAAGGGATAATCCCTCTCTTAGGCCTCTACATCATTCTCTTGAGCCTCTGCATCCCTCTCTTTAGCCTCTGCATCCCTCTCTTGAGCCTGTTCATCCTTCTCTTGAGGCTCTGCATCCCACTCTTGAGCCTCTGCACCACTCTCTTAAGCCTCTGCATCACTCTCGTAAGCCTCTGCATCACTCTCTTAAGCCTCTGCATCACTCTCGTTAACCTCTGAATCACTCTCATGAGCCTCTCTATCACTCTCATGAGCCCCTGCATCCCTCTATTGAGCCTCTACATCACTTTCTTAAGCCTTTGCATCCCTTTCTTGAGCCTCTGCATCTCTCTCGTGAACTCCTCCATCCCTCTCATGACCCTCTGCATCCCTCTCTTGAGCCTTTACATCACTCGTTTAAGCCTCAACATCTCTCTTTTGAGGCTCTGCATCACGCTCAAGAGCCTCTGCATCCCTCTCTTGTGCCTCTGCGTCCCTCACTTTAGCCTCTGCATCCCTCTCTTGAGCCCCTGCATCCCTCTTTTGAGCCTCTGCATCCCTCTCTTGAGCCTCTGCATCCATCTCTTAGGCCTCTGCATCACTCTCTTAAGCTTCTGCATCACTCTCGTAAGCCTCTGAATCACTCTCTTGAGCCTCTGCATCCCTCTCTTGAGCCTCTGCATCACTCTCTTGAACTCCTGCATCCCTCCTATGAGCCTTTGCATCCCTCACTTGAGCCTTTGCATCACTCTCTTAAGCCTCTGCATCCCTCTCTTGAACCTCTGCGTCACTCTCCAGAGCCTTTGCATCCCTCTCTTGTGCCTCTGCTTCCCTCGCTTGAGCCTCTGCATCCCTCTCTTCAGCCTCTCCATCCCTCTCTTAAGCCTCTGCATCCCTCTCTTAAGGCTCTGCATCACTCTCTTAAGCCTCTGCATCACTCTCGTAAGCCACTGAATCACTCTGTTGAGCCTCTGCTTCACTCTCTTGAGCTTCTCCATCACTCTCTTGAGCCTCTGCATCCCTCTCTTGTGCCTCTGCGTCCCTCACTTTAGCCTCTGCATCCCTCTCTTGAGCCCCTGCATCCCTCTTTTGAGCCTCTGCATCCCTCTCTTGAGCCTCTGCATCCATCTCTTAGGCCTCTGCATCACTCTCTTAAGCTTCTGCATCACTCTCGTAAGCCTCTGAATCACTCTCGTCAGCCTCTGCATCCCTCTCTTGAGCCTCTGCATCACTCTCTTGAACTCCTGCATCCCTCCCATGAGCCTTTGCATCCCTCACTTGAGCCTTTGCATCACTCTCTTAAGCCTCTGCATCCCTCTCTTGAACCTCTGCGTCACTCTCAAGAGCCTTTGCATCCCTCTCTTGTGCCTCTGCTTCCCTCGCTTGAGCCTCTGCATCCCTCTCTTGAGCCTCTCCATCCCTCTCTTAAGCCTCTGCATCCCTCTCTTAAGGCTCTGCATCACTCTCTTAAGCCTCTGCATCACTCTCGTAAGCCACTGAATCACTCTGTTGAGCCTCTGCTTCACTCTCTTGAGCTTCTCCATCACTCTCTTGAGCCTCTGCATCCCTCTCTTAAGCCTCTGCATCATTCTCTTCAGCCTCTGCATTCCTCTCTCAAGCCTCTGCATCACTCTCTTGATCCTCTGCATCCCTCTCTTAAGCCTCTGCATCACTCTCTTGAGCCCCTGCCTCATTCTCTTGAGCCTCTGCATACCACTGTTAAGCCTCTACATCTTTCTCTTGTGCCTCTGCATCACTCTCTTTAACCTCTGCATCACTCTCTTAAGCGTCTGCATCTCTCTCTTCAACCTCTGCATCCCTCTCTTGAGCCTCTGCATCACTCTCTTGAGCCTCTACATCTTTCTCTTGAGCCTCTGCATCCCTCTCTTAAGCCTCTGCATCACTCTCTTGAGCCTTTGCATCACTCTCTTGAGCCTTTACATCCCTCTCTTAAGCCTCTACATCCCTCTCTTGAGCCTCTGCATCCCTCTCTTATGCCTCTGCAACACTCTCTTCAGCCTTTGCATCACTCTCTTGAGCCTTGCATCACTCTCTTGAGCCTCTGCATCCCTTTTTTAAGACACTGCAACGCTTTTTTCAGCCTCTGCATCACTCTCTTAAGCCTCTGCATCCCTCTCTTGAGCCTCTGCATCCCTCTCTTAAGCCTCTGCGACACTCTCTTCAGCCTCTGCATCACTCTCTTGAGCCATTGCATCACTCTCTTGAGCCTCTGCATCCCTCTCTTAAGCCTCTGCGACACTCTCTTCAGCCTCTGCATCACTCTCTTGAGCCATTGCATCACTCTCTTGAGCCTCTGCATCCCTCTTTTAAGCCTCTGCAACTCTCTCTTCAGCCTCTGCATCACTCTTTTGAGCCTCTGCATCCCTTTTTTAGCCTCTGCCTCACTTTCGTAAGATTCTGCATCCCTTTCTTGAGCCTTTGCATCACTCTCTTGAACTTCTGCATCCCTCTCATGAGCCCCTGCATCCCTCTCTTGTGCCTCTGCATCCCTCACTTTAGCCTCTGCATCCCTCTCTTGAGCCTCTGCATCCCTCGCTTGAGCCTGTGCATCCCTCTCTTAAGCCTCTGCATCACTCTCTTAAGCCTCTGCATCGCTCTCGTAAGCCTCTGAATCACTCTCTTGAGCATCTTCATCTCTCTCTTGAACTCCTGCATCCCTCTCATGAGCCTCTGCATCCCTCTCTTGAGCCATTGCATCACTCTCAAGAGCCTCTGCATCCCTCTCTTGTGCCTCTGCATCCCTCCCTTGAGGGATGCAGAGCAATAAACTGAAAATGCAGAACAATAAACTGAAAATTCACAAAAACGTGGAAAAACGGCAAAATATTGCCTAATTCGATGATATTTTGTTTAAATTACATGAAGGAAAAAGAGGATGATAAACGTCAAAATATTGCTAAATTTAATGATTTTTAGTACAAAACAAAACGTAAGAAATCTTGCTTCAAAATGCAATATTATGCGAAATTCTCAGATTTAAAGCCAAGTCACATATCGTGAGAAAACATCAAGTATTATCGAAATATTGGTAAAAATGAATATATTTTCGTACAATCACACTTTCAAATACAAATGATAAAAGTCAATGTGTTTTCATTAGAATTAACTAAAATGTTCCTGATTTTCCGTTTATATTACCGATGGAAGATGTACACGTAAAACCGCTATAATCCGGCTGAAACGTCGATATATGCAATAAAAACAGAACTTCTCCCCTTTCCAATATCTTACTCAGTATTTTAACGAGAAACAAATAGTTGATTGAAAATGAAGTGTTTAAGGTTAATTTCTAATCAATTATGTGTTTGCATCATTTTTATCGTATATTTAATGAATTAATAGCAATAAACTGAAAATTCACAAAAACGTGGAAAAACAGCAAAATATTGCCTAATTCGATGATATTTTGTTTATATCATATAAAGGAAAAGGGGATGATAAACGTCAAAATATTGCTGAATTCGATGATTTTTAGTACGAAACAAAATGCAAGAAAACTTGCTTAAAATGCGATATTATGCGAAAATCTGAGATTTCAAGGCCAAATCACATATCGTGATACTACATGAAATAGTATCGAAATATTGGTAAAAATGAATATATTTACGTAATATCAAACTACATGAAAAACGTGAAAAAAGTCATTATTATACCAAATTGGAGGATTTTAACTTCGAATCATAGAGCGACGTTTCGTATTTTTTAGACCCTAGAAAAGACGTATAAAGATGTTGCTTCCAATACAAATGATAAAAATCAATGTGTTTTCATTAAAATTAACTAAAATGTTCCTGATTTTCGGTTTATATTACCGATGGAAGATGTAGACGTAAAACCGTTCTATTCCGGCTGAAACGTCGTTATATGCAATAAAAACAGAACTTCTCCCCTTTTCAATATCTTACTCAGTATTTTAACGAGAAACAAATAGATGATTGAAAATGAAGTATTTAAGGTTATTTTCTGATCAATTATGTGTTTGCATAATTTTTATCGTATATTTATTGAATTAATAACAATAAACTGAAAATTCGCAAAAACGTGGAAAAACGGCCTAATTCGATGATATTTGGTTTAAATCACATAAAGGAAAAGGGGATGATAAAGGTCAAAATATTGCTAAATTCGATGATTTTTAGTACAAAATAAAATGCAAGAAAACTTGCTTAAAAATGCAAAATTTGCGAATTTCTGAGATTTGAAGGCCAAATCTCATATCGTGAGAAAACATGAAGTGGTATCAAAATATTGGTAAAAACGAATACGTAAAATCACACTACATGAATAACGTGAAAAAAGTCACTATATTACCATATTTGAGGATTTTAACTTAAAATCATAGAGCGAGGTTTCGTATTATTTAGATCCAAGAAAAGACATGACAATGTTGTTTTAAATACAAATGATAAAAATCAATTTGTTTTCATTAGAATTAACTTAAATGTTCCTGATTTTCAGTTTATATTACCGATGGAAGATTTACACGTAAAACCGCTCTAATCCGGCTGAAACGTCGATATATGCAATAAAAACAGAACCTATCCCCTTTTCAATATCATACTCAGTATTTTAACGAGAAACAAATAGTTGTTTGAAAATGAAGTGATTAAGGTTAATTTAATCAATTATGTGTTTGCATCATTTTTATCGTATATTTAATGAATTAATAGCAATAAACTGAAAATTCACAAAAACGTGGAAAAACAGCAAAATATTGCCTAATTCGATGATATTTTGTTTATATCACATAAAGGAAAAGGGGATGATAAACGTCAAAATATTGCTGAATTCGATAATTTTTAGTACAAAACAAAATGCAAGAAAACTTGCTTAAAATGCAATATTATGCGATAATCTGAGATATGAAGGCCAAATCACATATCGTGATACTACATGAAATAGTATCGCAATATTGGTAAAAATGAATATATTTGCGTAATATCAAACTACATGAAAAACGTGAAAAAGTCATTATTATACCAAATTTGAGGATTTTAACTTCGAATCATTAAGCGACGTTTCGTATTTTTTAGACCCTATATAAGACGTATAAAGATGTTGCTTCCAATACAAATGATAAAAATAAATGTGTTTTCATTAAAATTTACTAAAATGTTCCTGATTTTTGGTTTATATTACCGATGGAAGATGTACACGTAAAACCGTTCTAATCCGGCTGAATCGTCGATATATGCAATAAAAACAGAACTTCTCCCCTTTTCAAACTCTTACTCAGTATTTTAACGAGAAACAAATAGATGATTGAAAATGAAGTATTTAAGGTTATTTTCTGATAAATTATGTGTTTACATAATTTTTCTCGTATATTTAATGAAATAATAACAATAAACTGAAAATTCACAAAAACGTGGAAAAACGGCAAAATATTGCCTAATTCGATGATATTTTGTTTAAATCACATAAAGGAAAGGGGATGATAAAGGTCAAAATATTGCTAAATTCGATGATTTTTAGTACTAAACAAAATGCAAGAAAACGTGCTTAAAAATGCAAAATTTGCGAAATTCTGAGATTTGAAGGCCAAATCACATATCGTGAGAAAACAAGAAGTAGTATCGACATATTGGTAAAAACGAATATATATACGTAAAATCACACTACATGAATAACGTGAAAAAAGTCACTCTGCATCCCTCTCTTGAGCCTCTGCATAACTCTCTTGAACTCCTGCATCCCTCCCATGAGCCTTTGCATCCCTCACTTGAGCCTTTGCATCACTCTCTTAAGCCTCTGCATCCCTCTCTTGAACCTCTGCGTCACTCTCAAGAGCCTCTCCATCCCTCTCTTGAGCCTTTGCATCCCTCTCTTAAGCCTCTGCATCACTCTCTTAAGCCTCTGCATCACTCTCGTAAGCCTCTGAATCACTCTGTTGAGCCTCTGCTTCACTTTCTTGAGCCTCTCTATCACTCTCTTGAGCCTCTGCATCCCTCTCTTAAGCCTCTGCATCATTCTCTTGAGCCTCTGCATTCCTCTCTCAAGCCTCTGCATCACTCTCTTGATCCTCTTGAGGCTCAAACAAAATTCGTAAGCGAAGCATTTGTTCCGGAAGTGTTCGGATGTCATCAGTTGTGAGTCGTGTGTAAACCGTTTTCCTTTCATAAAAAGGGTGTTTGCCGGGTGCATGGAATGAACTCTGGACTTTACTGTGAATATTTAGGCATTAGTTAGGTTAGGTGTTTAGGTTGTGTTGGCGATTATTTGTATTTGTAGTACGTGGGTGAAGCATTTACAGCGTTGTGGTTCGAACAAAATTCGTAAGCGAAGCACTTGTTCCGGAAGTGTTCGGATGTCATCAGTTGTGAGTCGTGTGTAAACCGTTTTCCTTTCATAAAATGGGTGTTTGCCGGGTGCATGGAATGAACTCTGGACTTTATTTATGAGGACGGGCTGGACTTTTAACAGGAATATAGTATAATACACACACACACACACACAAAGGGCAGCAACTATAGAGCATAGAATGAGAGCGAAGCTGCTGGTCATGGGGGACCTAAATCATGGAGAGATAGATTGGGAAACGAGAAATCCCCATGGCGGGGAGGAGACCTGGGGAGCGAAGCTGGTAGACGTTATTGACAGGAATTTCCTAACACAGCATGTGAAGGAAGATACTAGGGAAAGAGGAGGGGATACGCGCAGCCTCTTAGATCTCATTTTCACCCAGAATGTAGAAGACATCGAGCAGGTGGAACATGAAATACCACTAGGAGCCAGTGACCATTGTGTCCTAGTCTTTGACTACATGATGGAGCTTAAAATTGTGACCAAAAGACAAGAGGTCCGGGAAAGGACACTTGATTACAGAAAAGGGGACTACAGAAGGATAAGGGACTACCTGGGAGAAGTGCAGTGGAAGGAAGAACTTAGAGGAAAAACAGTGCAAAGTATGATGAACCAAGTCATATTGAAATGCAAGGAGGCTGAAGAGAGATTTATTCCAACAATAAAGGAAAAAAGCAGGAGGGAATATAATAACCCATGGTTTAATAGACAGTGTGAGGAAGCAAAGGTGAGAAGCAGGAGGGAGTGGAGGAAGTACAGAAGACAAAGGACAGAGGACAACAGGATTAGATGTAACAGAGCTAGGAATGATTACATTAACATAAGACGAGTGTCGGAAAGAAATTATGAGAATGATATTGCAGTCAAAGCGAAAAAGCAACCTAAATTACTACATAGCTATATAAGAAGGAAGATGTCGGTAAATGACCAATTGACAAGATTGAGGAAAACAGAAGGAGCATATACAGAAAGTGACAAGGAAATCTGCGAGGTACTGAATGCAAAATTCCATGGAGTGTTCACAACCGAGCCTGAGCAGCTCAAATTGTTAGAAGCGATTAACCTAGATGAAAGATTATCAGATATAGAGGTGACAGCAGAGGAGGTAATGAAACAGTTGACAACACTGGATGCAAATAAAGCTGTTGGACCAGACAAAGTATCACCGTGGATACTTAAAGAGGCAGCGCAGGCTCTCAGCGTGCCTCTGGCAATGATCTTTAATGAGTCACTTATGTCGGGAGAATTGCCCAGTTGCTGGAAGGAGGCAAATGTACCGATTTTCAAGAAAGGTGATAGGGAGGAGGCACTTAACTACAGACCCGTATCACTGACAAGCATCCCCTGCAAAATACTTGAAAGAATAATTAGGCTAAGACTTGTTGAGCACCTGGAGAGCATTGGGTTTGTAAACAAGCACCAACATGGGTTCTGGACAGGAAAATCATGCCTAACAAACCTTTTAGAATTCTATGATAAAGTAACAAGGATAAGGCAGGACAGAGAAGGCTGGGCAGACTGCATATTTCTTGACTGCCAAAAGGCCTTTGATACAGTACCGCACATGAGACTGCTATACAAACTTGAGAGGCAGGCAGGAGTAAGCGGAAAGGCCCTAGTATGGGTGAAGAACTACCTAACAGGAAGGAGCCAGAGGGTAATGGTAAGGGGCGAGAAGTCGGACTGGCGAACAGTAACAAGTGGAGTACCTCAAGGATCGGTGCTGGGACCAATCCTCTTTCTAATTTACGTAAATGATATGTTTACAGGAGTGGAATCATACATGTCAATGTTTGCGGATGACGCAAAATTAATGAGAAGAGTAGTGACAGACGTGGATTGTAGGACCCTCCAAGAGGACTTAAACAGGTTGCAGAGATGGTCACGGAAATGGCTACTGGAGTTTAACACCAGTAAATGTAAAGTTATGGAAATGGGATCAGATGATAGGAGACCAAAGGGACAGTACACAATGAAGGGGAACAGCCTACCTGTAACGATTCGAGAAAGAGACCTGGGAGTGGATGTGACACCTAATCTAACTCCTGAGGCACATATAAATAGGATAACGACAGCAGCGTACTCTACACTGGCGAAAATTAGAACTTCATTCAGAAACCTAAATGAGGAGGCATTTAGGGCGCTTTACACTTCCTACGTGAGACCCGTCTTGTATGAGTATGCTGCGCCATCATGGAGCCCCCACGTGAAGAAACACAAAGAAACTGGAGAAGGTTCAGAGATTTGCGACGAGGTTTGTCCCAGAGTTACGAGGGATGGGATATGAAGAGCGTCTGAAGGAACTGAACCTTACGACACTAGAGAAAAGAAGGGAGAGAGGAGATATGATAGGGACATATAAAATACTCAGAGGAATTGACAAAGTGAAAATAGATGAAATGTTCACACGTAATAATAACAGAACGAGGGGACATGGCTGGAAACTGGAAACTCAGATGAGCCACAGAGATGTTAGGAAGTTTTCTTTTAGCGTGAGAGTAGTGGAAAAATGGAATGCACTTGGGGAACAGGTTGTGGAAGCAAATACTATTCATACTTTTAAAACTAGGTATGATAGGGAAATGGGACAGGAGTCATTGCTGTAAACAACCGATAGCCGGAAAGGCGGGATCCAAGAGTCAATGCTCGATCCTGCAAGCACAAATACGTGAGTACAAATATGTGAGTACACACACACACACACACACTCAAAGGGGTTAACCAGGATGGTTCGGGTGACATCTTCACTACTCACTATCTTCAGCACTATAACTATCTTAACCACATAACCTGCAACCCTCCACACTATCTGGGATAAGACCATCCTGCATACTACACTCGACCATCCTCAACACTACACTCGACCATCCTCAACACTACACTCGACCATCCTCAACACTACACTCGACCATCCTCAACACTACACTCGACCATCAACACTACACTCGACCATCAACACTACACTCGACCATCATCAACACTACACTCAACCATCATCAACACTACACACAACCATCCTCAACACTACACTCAACCATCATCAACACTACACTCAACCATCCTCAACACTACACTCGATCATCCTCAACACTACACACAACCATCCTCAACACTACACTCAACCATCCTCAACGCAACACTCGACCATCCTCAACACTACACTCGACCATCAACACTACACTCGACCATCCTCAACACTACACTCGACCATCAACACTACACTCGACCATCAACACTACACTCGACCATCCTCAACACTCTTCATTTCCCTTCTCTTCACATCCTCTCCCTCCCTCGCCTTCCCTCCCCCTCCAAACCCTTCCTAACCCTCCTCTCTCCCTGTTTATTATCTACCTCCCTCCCTCTCTCTCTTAACTTTCATCTCCTCCATTTTCCTCACCTCCCTTCCCCCCCCTCACCCCCCTCTCCCTAATCTGCCCCTCTCCCTTCCCATGAAAAAAATATTGTTTTCATTAATGTATATAGAAGGTGTTGTCTTTCTTTCCCCTCTCTACCCTCTTTCTCCCCTCTTTCTGCCTCCTCTCCCCCCTCTTTCTCCCTCTCTCCCCCCCTCTTTCTCCCTCCCTCCCCTCTTTCTCCCTCTTTCTCCCTCTTTCTCCCCTCTCTCTTCTTTCTCCCTCCTCCCTCTCTCCCCTCTATCTCCCCCATAACAATATCTGAGTGAACACGGCCACTAACCTCTCCCTATGAAGGTTGGTCTGAGGGTGGTGTTCTTGGGACAGTATTTTCCCCTAACTAAATTCTGGATCATCCAGTATATTTACTAAGCTTATTGGGTCACTCTCCTAGTCAGGCAGATTGAGCCCCAATCGAGCCTTCTCCTCCGACTGACGACAAGATGGAGACCTTGGACCAGTATTACACCTACAAGAGGGAAACGAGCCACATTGAGACGCCAGTCCCAGCCCCCAAGCGCCGCAAACTGGAAAATGGTTTTTGGATGGGCTCATGGGATGATCACGAGGCAGCATTAAGCAAGATAATGGCTGAATGGGAGAAGATGTGGATTGTCGGTGGGAAGACATGGGGGAAGGACTGGGAAAACATGACGTACTGAGATTGATAGATTTTTTGTATTGATGTAAATATTTTAATATATTTAAAATAAATATATTGTTTAACACCATAAACGTGTTTTATTTACAATATTTCACATACAACGAGTCAATCACAAATGATATTGGTGTCGCCAACTACTGGCCATGAGCAATTAAGATTTAAAAGATTTTAAGACAAACTTTAAAGATTTAATGGTCACAGGTTGAGTAGGGGGTCAGGTGGTGTTAAGTGACCTTGCTTTCTGCTAAGGTGATAATTGCGGACGGCTGACAGGGTTGTGCCCATCAAACAAGCGACTGTTTAAGGTGTGGCGAAAATCTGTGATTTGAAGGCCAAATCACATATCGTGATACTACATGAAATAGTATCTAAATATTGGTAAAAATGAATATAATTACATAATATCAAACTATATGAAAAACGTGAAAAAAGTCATTATTATACCAAATTTGAGGATTTTAACATCTAATCATAAAGCGACGTTTCGTATTTTTTAGACCCTAGAAAAGACGTATAAAGATGTTGCTTCCAATACAAATGATAAAAATCAATGTGTTTTCATTAAAATTAACTAAAATGTTCCTGATTTTCGGTTTATATTACCGATGGAAGATGTACACGTAAAACCGTTCTAATCCGGCTGAAACGTCGATATATGCAATAAAAACAGAAATTCTCCCCTTTTCAATATGTTATTCAGTATTGTAACGAGAAACAAATAGATGATTGAAAATGAAGTATTTAAGGTTATTTTCTGATCAATTATGTGTTTGCATAATTTTTTACGTATATATAATGAAATAATAACAATAAACTGAAAATTCACAAAAACGTGTAAAAACGGCAAAACATTGCCTAATTCGATGATATTTTGTTTAAATCACATAAAGGAAAAGGGGATGATAAAGGTCAAAATATTGATGAATTCGATGATTTTTAGTACAAAACAAAATGCAAGAAAACTTGCTTAAAATGCAAAATTTGCGAAATTTTGAGATTTGAAGGCCAAATCACATATCGTGAGAAAACATGAAGTAGTGTCGAAATATTGGTAAAAACGAATATATATACGTAAAATCACACTACATGAATAACGTGAAAAAAGTCACTATATTACCATATTTGAGGATTTTAACTTCAAATCATAGAGCGAGGTTTCGTGTTATTTAGATCCAAGAAAAGACATATGACAATGTTTTTTCAAATACAAATGATAAAAATCAATGTGTTTTCATTAGAATTAACTAAAATGTTCCTGATTTTCCGTTTATATTACCGATGGAAGATGTACACGTGAAACCGCTCTAATCCGGCTGAAACGTCGATATATGCAATAACAACAGAACTTCTCCCCTTTCAAATATCTTACTCATTATTTTAACGAGAAACAAATAATTGATTGAAAATGAAGTGTATAAGGTTAATTTCTAATCAATTATGTGTTTGCATCATTTTTATCGTATATTTAATGAATTAATAGCAATAAACTGAAAATTCACAAAAACGTGGAAAAACATCAAAATATTGCCTAATTCTATGATATTTTGTTTATATCACATAAAGGAAAAGGGGATGATAAACATCAAAATATTGCTGAATTCGATGATTTTTAGTACGAAACAAAATGCAAGTAAACTTGCTTAAAATGCAATATTATGCGAAAATCTGAGATTTGAAGGCCAAATCACATATCGTGATACTACATGAAATTGTATCGAAATATTGGTAAAAATGAATATATTTACGTAATATCAAACTACATGGAAAAACGTGAAAAAAAGTCATTATTATACCAAATTTGACGATTTTAACTTCGAATCAGAAAGCGACGTTTTGTATTTTTTGGACCCTAGAAAAGACGTATAAAGATGTTGCTTCCAATACAAATGGTAAAAATCAATGTGTTTTCATTAAAATTAACTAAAATGTTCCTGATTTTCGGTTTTTATTACCGATGGAAGATGTCCACGTAAAACCGTTCTAATCCGGCTGAAACGTCGATATATGCAATAAAAACAGAACTTCTCCCATTTTAAAAGTCTTACTCGGTATTTTAACGAGAAACAAATTGGTGATTGAAAATGAAGTATTTAAGGTTATTTTCTAATCAATTATGTGTTTGCATCATTTTTATCGTATATTTAATGAATTAATAACAATAAACTGAAAATTCAAAAAACGTGGAAAAACGGCAAAATGTTGCCTAATTCGATGATATTTTGTTTAAATCACATAAAGGAAAAGGGGATGATAAAAGTCAAAATATTGCTAAATTCGATGATTTTTAGTACAAAACAAAATGCAAGAAAACTTGCTTAAAAATGCAAAATTTGCGAAATTCTGAGATATGAAGGGTAAATCACATATCGTGAGAAAACATGAAGTAGTATCGAAATATTGGTAAAAACGAATATATATACGTAAAATCACACTACATGAACGACGTGAAAAAAGTCACTATATTACCATATTTGAGGATTTTAACTTTAAATCATAGAGCGAGGTTTCGTATTATTTAGATCCAAGAAAAAACATATGACAATGTTGTTTCAAATACAAATGATAAAAATCAATGTGTTTTCATTAGAATTAACTAAAATGTTCCTGATTTTCCGATTACATTACCGATGGAAGATGTACACGTGAAACCGCTCTAATCCCGCTGAAACGTCGATATATGCAATAAAAACAGAACTTCTCCCCTTTCCAATATCTTGCTTAGTATTTTAACGAGAAACAAATAGTTGATTGAAAATGAAGTGTATAAGGTTAATTTCTAATCAATTATGTTTTTGCATCATTTTTTTTGTATATTTAATGAATTAATAGCAATAAACTGAAAATTCACAAAAACGTGGAAAAACAGCAAAATAGTGCCTAATTCGATGATATTTTGTTTATATCACATAAAGGAAAAAGGGATGATAAACGTCAAAATATTGCTGAATTCGATGATTTTTAGTACGAAACAAAATGCAAGAAAACTTGCTTAAAATGCAATATTATGCGAAAATCTGAGATTTGAAGGCCAAATCACATATCGCGATACTACATGAAATAGTATCTAAATATCCCTCTCTTGTGCCTCTGCATCCCTCACTTGAGCCACTGCATCCCTCTCTTGAGCCTCTGCATCCCTCGCTTGAGTCTCTGCATCCCTCTCTTAAGCCTCTGCATCACTCTCTTGATCCTCTGCATCACTCCCTTGAGCCTCTGCATCACTCTCTTAAACCTCTCCATCCCTCTCTTGATCCTCTGCATCACTCTCTTGAGCCTCTGCATGATACTCTTGAGCCTCTACATCCTTCTCTTAAGCCTCTACATCATTCTCTTGAAACCCTGCATCACTCTCTTGAGCCTCTGCATCACTCTCTTTAGCCTCTGCATATCTCTCTTCAGCCTCTGCATCACTCTCTTGATCCTCTGCATCACTCTCTTGAGCCTCTGCATCCCTCTCTTAAGCCTCTGCAACACTCTCTTCAGCCTCTGCATCACTCTCTTAAGGCTCTGCATCCCTCTCCTGAGCCTTTGCATCCCTCTCTTATGCCTTTGCAACACTCTCTTCAGCCTCTGCATCAATTAATTATTTCATTAAATATACGATAAAAATGATGCAAACACATAATTGATTAGAAATTAACCTTAAACACTTCATTTTCAATCAACTATTTGTTTCTCGTTAAAATACTGAGTAAGATATTGGAAAGGGGAGAAGTTCTGTTTTTATTGCATATATCGACGTTTCAGCCGGATTAGAGCGGTTTCACGTGTACATCTTCCATCAGTAATATAAACAGAAAATCAGAATTATTTTAGTTAATTCTAATGAAAACACATTGGTTTTTATCATTTGTATTTGAAACAACATTGTCATATGTTTTTTCTTGGATCTAAATAATACGAAACCTCGCTCTATGGTTTGAAGGTAAAATCCTCAAATATGGTAATATAGTGACTTTTTTCACGTTATTCATGTAGTGTGATTTTACGTATATATATATTAGTCTTTACCAATATTTCGATACTACTTCATGTTTTCTCACGATATGTGATTTGGCCTTCATATCTCAGAATTTCCCAAATTTTGCATTTTTAAGCAAGTTTTCTTGCATTTTGTTTTGTACTAAAAATCACCGAATTTAGCAATATTTTGACCTTTATCATCCCCTTTTCCTTTTTTGTGATTTAAACAAAATATCATCGAATTAGACAATATTTTGCCGTTTTTCCACTTATTTTGAATTTTCAGTTTATTGTTAATAATTCATTAAATATACGATAAAAATGATGCAAACACATAATTGATTAGAAAATAACCTTAAATACTTCATTTTCAATCACCAATTTGTTTCTCGTTAAAATACTGAGTAAGAGTGTGAAAAGGGGAGAAGTTCTGTTTTTATTGCATATATCGACGTTTCAGCCGGATTAGAACGGTTTTACGTGTACATCTTCCATCGGTAATATAAACCAAAAATCAGGAACATTTTAGTTAATTTTAATGAAAACACATTGATTTTTATCATTTGTATTGGAAGCAACATCTTTATACGTCTTATCTAGGGTCTAAAAAATACGAAACGTCGCTTTATGATTCGAAGTTAAATCCTCAAATTTGGTATAATAATGACTTTTTCACGTTTTTCATGTAGTTTGATATTACGCAAATATATTCATTTTTACCAATATTGCGATACTATTTCATGTAGTATCACGATATGTGATTTGGCCTTCATATCTCAGATTATCGCATAATATTGCATTTTAAGCAAGTTTTCTTGCATTTTGTTTCGTACTAAAAATCATCGAATTCAGCAATATTTTGACGTTTATCATCCCGTTTCCTTTATGTGATATAAACAAAATATCATCGAATTAGGCAATATTTTGCTGTTTTGCCACGTTTTTGTGAAATTTCAGTTATTGCTATTAATTCATTAAATATACGATAAAAATGATGCAAACACATAATTGATTAGAAATTCACCTTAAACACTTCATTTTCAATCAACTATTTGTTTCTCGTTTAAAATACTGAGTAAGATATTGGAAAGGGGAGAAGTTCTGTTTTATTGCATATATCGACGTTTCAGCCGGATTAGAGCGGTTTTACGTGTACATCTTCCATCGGTAATATAACGGAAAATCAGGAACATTTTAGTTAATTCTAATGAAAACACATTGACTTTTATCATTTGTATTTGAAAGTGTGATTGTACGAAAATATATTCATTTTTACCAATATTTCGATAATACTTGCTGTTTTCTCACGATATGTGACTTGGCTTTTGTGACAATAATCTCCATCAAGAGATTGAGACTGCTCTTCCCTCCACAATTACGTCGTTACAACTATATAAAACTACTATGGAAGAAATGTCCAACAACGACAACAACACCAGCAAGGTTTGCCAGAGAGCAAAACGTATGCAGCCAGGAACACCTGCTCAGACTCAAACCGCCAAACTACCTGTCTTGCTGCCGGCTCCTCTGATTGGTCGCCGGTCGGGCTGCAACTGCACTCCACCCCCCCATACTACTTGATGTCTGGGGCCGCCACGACCTGAGTCCTCAGAATATTCCGTGCTTTCACAGTTAACACTTCTCCCTGCTAGACGTAAGCTTTAGCGTATGTATACTGAGAGAGGTGATAGCTTAAAGCCAATATTCCAGCACCTTTCATTTACTTGTCTATTGCACTTCTTGTTATTTTGCTCACTTGTCTTAACGTAACTTTTTCATTGTGTCATTTAATTATTCTTATTATTTGATTGATTTTATTATACGAATTTGTTTGTCCATTTTATTCATGTTTTGATTTATTTAATGTAATTAAAATTCCATTGTTAAAGTTTACTTGTGTTTTGTGTGTCTTCTCCTTACCTTACCACAGACGAAGTTCCAGATTTTCTATTTTTTTTTAATACTATGTGACGAGGCCATACCCCTAGCTTTGAACAGCCGAACACCAACGCGTTACCGTCACATATTATATGGGGGCCTGTCCGGGAGCTTCACTCAGGTACTGGTGCCAAGTGGTAATTTATGGTAAGCGTATTTAACTTTGTTAACGTAGCTTTACTATTTTTCATATTCAATTTCATTTTTTATAAGGTGCGGTGTATTGTGCATTACGAGAGTAACATATAGTGAAGGTGAGACAACTTTGGATTACGTGGTGACTGTAGGCCGCAGTCATACTCTTAATTGGTCATCTCTCCCTCCGTGTTATTACTCGTGTTTACCATCTTTGTCCCTTGGATATTTCTCATTTTTGACAGATCATCATATTGGTACCCTGGTACTGTGGTCTGCCCGGGTCAAGAGTACCCAATCTTCTGCAATCTGACTGTAGGAGGACAAAGAGGGCCATAGTTCCTCTAGCTCGAACTTTAGTTGCTGAATTGGGACCTCAGCAGCAGTTCTCGTCACCAGTTGACACCTCGCACCCCTACACGTCAGTCAGAGATGATGATACATACAACGGTAGGGAATTAGCTTACTTTTTCAGAGCACAAAAGTTCGCTAATTCTGTAAGTATCATATTAAATTCAGTAGGAAAAACTTGCTTTATGTCCTATAGAGACTTGGCAAGGTATGCCTACATCCTTGGACTACCAATTTTACTTTTGAGGCAATTTACTGTTTCATTTGTTTTCGAAACTCTGTTTCATTTGTTAGTAGGATTTTCTTGCCCTTATCCTCTTACATGAGTACCGGGTACAAGATTTCCTGCGCCCTTGATTTAATTTAATAATTTAACATCTTTTACTTAACTTTAATTATTAAAGATCCCACAGGATAGGTACCAGTTGCCACGTTGTCCTGTTTCTGACATTCACTATTGAATATTCGTGTACCTTTATTTGCTAATTTCACCATGTTTCGTCTTCAAACTTTCGTGCAAATCCAGCAGGTGAAATAGGGACTTTAAGTCGTGCCAAGAAGACTGAATTACAAACTCTTGCACATGAGTATCAACTTGAAGTTCCCTACCAAGCCAACAAAAATGACATACACAACCTGTTGCTGGATTACTATTTAGAGCAAGGTAAGATAGACTCTGAAACTCATGAAAACTTACTATATTGCAGAAAAAACTGATTTGGCAACGCTGAAACTCAAACTAGAGCTGGCCAAGATTGAACGTGAGCAGCAAAGGGAAGCCCTCGAACAACAGGAACGAGCAGCTGCCATACGAAGGGAAGAACACGAACGTGAGGCTGCCTTAAGGAGAGAAGAAATCGCCCTCAGAGAACGTGAAACTACTTTGAGGAGAGAAGAAACAAGAACGAGAAATCACCCTCAGAGAACGTGAAACTACTTTGAGGAGAGAAGAACAAGAACGCGAAGCTGCCTTGAGGAGAGAAGAACACGAACGTGAGGTCGCATTTACTCCGTGAACGTGAACGAGTACAGCTTTGAAACCAAACAACGCGAGTTGGAAATACAACGCGAACATGACAAGCAACAAGCGACTCTGGCTCTAGAGTGTCGTCAACGCGAAATCGCCTTGGAAACTTCACACTTCACTCAACGCCAACAAGCTACTGCCAATCTTCCCGTCAGTTTTAATATATCACATGCAAGTAAGTTAATGCCATCCTTTGTAGAAGAAGAAGTTGATGTGTTTTTCACCACCTTTTGAAACCCTTGCTAATCAACTCAGTTGGGCCTGTCGACCAATGGTCCACACTTCTCAGAGTTCATCTTACAGGTAGAGCTGCAGTCACACTCAGTACTTTGGCGTCTGAGAATGACTACCAGACTCTGAAACAAGCAGTGTTAGACGCCTACCTACTTTCCACAGAAAGTTATAGAAGAAATTCCGTGACCACCTGAAGGCAAGTACCACTACCTTCCTCGAGTTTGCTAACACGAAACGGAGGTATTTCATGAAATGGCTGGAAGCAGCACGTCTTTACTTTTACAGAACTCGTCAACCTGATGCTTGTTGAAGAATTCTTGAGACGTGTGCCGCCTCCTGTCCGCCTCTACTTAGCAGATAAAGAAGAAACCGACTACCTGAAGTGTGCTAAGTCGGCTGACACTTACAGCCTCATCCACGGCTGACACCCCGAACCATCCTCCAGTAAGAAGTCGTGGTACAGTTACGAGAAAGTGAGCCCCGATCAAGCTGGTTCACAACTGTACTGCAAGTATTGTAGACTCTATGGACATACATAGACAAGTGTGGTAAGTCTCAATACAAGGGAACCACTGACCAACAAAAACCCAAACCAACTCCTCCTAAGTCCGGTAAGCCCTGTGATGAATGTTGGTGTTTAATGTTAATGATCTTTCTCTTTTCAGTAACCACCTGTATACTGGAACTGTCTCTGCCAACGGTTCAAATCCGGAGGGACGTTTCAAATTGAAGATCTTGAGGGATACAGCGGCTCTTCAATCGATCAATCTTGAAGTCGGCTGTGCCCAACATCACCTACACCGGAGAAACTGTCTTCATCACTGACCTCACTGCTACCACTCCATACCCTCTCGCCAGAGTCCACCTGGATTGTCCCTAGGTGAACGGGGAAGTCCAAGTCGCCGTCAGGGAAAAGCCTTTTTCCCATTGCCTGGAGTGCAACTTCTCCTAGGCAACGACTTGGCAGAAGACCTGCAACCGACCAAACCTGATCGTCATGGAAAACCCCAGGTGTGTAACTCTGTGCCAAGTAACCCTATTCTAGAGTATGTTCCAGCAGAGGTTCAAGAGAGTGATGAAGTTTCTCCTCCGGTTCTCGTGGACCACCCGTGCACAAGCCGCACGGTCCACAGCCAGCTGACTCTACTGCTACCGCTGTCCCTCAAGACCCTCAGAAACTCCCCCCGCATCTGACCAAGTTGGAGTTCCGTAAGTTGCAGAGGGAAGATCCTTACTTTAACACCATTGTTTTTCCAGGCTGAGACTCAACCGACAGTATTCCTGGGTTCTTCCTAGAGAACGACTTGCTCTACCGCAGATATAGACCCAGTAAACTGAAGGAGGAGGACGATTGGGCCAACATCGAACAACTTGTGATTCCCACCAGCCTGCGGCCCACTATTCTACACCTGGCCCACGGAGCACTCTCCCACTACGCTTCAACAAGACTTACATGGAATTCGTCAAGACTACTACTGGCCAGGTATGGTAAATAACGTCAAACAGTACGTAAAACAGTGTCATACATGTCAGATGGCAGGCAAACCGAACATCTCCATTCCCAGAGCGCCACTGATTCCCATACAGGTGCCTGCGGAACCTTTCCACAGACTCATAATAGACTGTGTTGGTCCTTTACCTCGGACCAGTTCAGGTAACGCCTACATCCTAACCATCCTGTGTCCTACCACCAGATTTCCCATAGCAGTTCCAGTGAAGAACATCACGGCTGCTACGGTTATAAAACATCTATTGAAGATCTTCACTCAATACGGATTTCCCAGGGAGATTCAGAGCGACTGTGGTACCAACTTCACCAGTGATCTCTTCAAAAGGACACTGGAGGAGTTCAACATCAAACAGGTATTGTCCAGCCCCTATCATCCTGCTTCACAGGGTTCTCTTGAACGTAGTCATCAGACTATCAAAGCACTCTTGAAAAAGTTTTGTAGTGAAACCTCGAAGGATTGGGATAAGCAGATTGACCTTATAATGTGTATTTACAGAAGTCTCCCCAATGAGTCCCTAGGAGTATCTCCTTATGAGATGCTCTACGGCCGTAAGTGCCGTACTCCCCTTAAGGCTTTCAAAGACTCTCTCAGAGATGCCACCTTCAGTGAGCATCAGAATGTGCCCCAGTTTCTTCAAAACCTTCAACACATTCTAGAGAGAGTCCACCGTTTTGCTCATGATAATCTATTGAAAGCCCAGGAGAGAATGAAGACTCATTACGACCAGACCAGCAAAGTAAGAAAATTCAAGCCGGGAGACTTCGTCCTTGCCTACTTCCCTATCCCAGGTTCACCTTTACAAAACAGGTTTTTCAGGACCCTACCGCGTCAAAGAGTGCAGGAATAACAACAACTACGTCATAGAAACTCCAGATAGGCGGCGGAAGACCCAGCTGTGCCACGTCAACCTCCTGAAGCAATATAGTGGTACTCCTCCCACTCTCCTAATTAAACTATTCCACCTTCACAGAACCCTACATCCACAGTGAGGACCTTCCCAGCTTCTCCTCCCGAAAGCACTGACAAGGAGTCAGCACTTTCTAATTCCGAAATCCTTAATGATCCTTCCCAAATACTTTCAGGATAATCATAGTGCACCTCTCGTCAAGATCTTCAGAGAACATCAAGAGTTGTTCGAGATGACCCCCAAGAGTGTAATGTTACCCAGCACGACATCCAACTGCTCCCCGACACCCGGCCGATTCGTCAACCCTTCTACCGAATCAGCCCGAGCAAGAAGGAAGTCATGCGTGCTGAGGTGCAGTACCTCTTGGATAATGGACTGGCTACACCTTGTGAGTCCCCCTGGGCCTCACCTTGTATCTTGGTGCCCAAACCCCAAGGTAAGGTGCGGTTATGTACCGACTATCGTAAACTGAACAATGTGACTGTCAAGGATGCTTACCCCTTGCCAAGGATAGATGACATCCTTGATGCCATTGGTAGTGCCCAGTACTTGTCCCAAGTGGACTTGCTTAAGGGGTACTATCAAGTGTGTCTAACGGAGCGCGCTAAAGAGATATCTGCCTTCATCACTCCTTTTCGACTTTTCAGATATGAACGCCTTCCTTTCGGACTATGTAATGCCCCGGCCACCTTTCAGAGAGCTGTCAACCGTGTCATCCAGGGCTTGGATAACACATACGCCTACCTGGACGATATCGTCGTAGCCTCCAACACCTGGAGTGAACATCTGCTCCAGCTGCGACGTCTGTTCTCCAAGCTCCTGACAGCCGGCCTCACCATCAACCTGGGCAAGTCCACTTTCGCGAAAGGTAAAGTGCGTTATCTGGGTCATGTTATTGGGAGTGGCAGCATAGCTCCGTTAGACTCACACACTCAAGCCATCCAACAGTATCCACAGCCTACCACCAGGAAGCAGCTCCTGCGCTTCCTTGGTCTTGCCTCCTACTACCGTAGGTTTGTGAGGAATTTCAGTACAGTCGCCACACCTCTAATTCTATTAACCAATCCCAAGCAACGGTATAATTGGACCCTGCAGCAAACCGTTGCTTTCGAACAACTCAAATTCCTCCTCTGTTCAACCCCATTCTCGCCTCTCCAGATATCACCAAGCCTTTCGTCCTTCATGTCGACGCCAGTGGTACCGGCGTTGGTGGTGTCCTGATGCAACAACGAGGCGAGGAGGTTCTACCTGTCAGCTACTACAGCTACAAACTGAAACCACACCAGAGGAACTACAGCACTATTGAAAAGGAGCTACTATCCATCGTCCTGAACCTCCAACACTTCGCTCCGTACCTACAAGGCGCCAGGTCTACCACCATCTTCTCAGACCACAACCCTCTCCGCTTCCTACATCAAGCCCAATTCACCAACCAGCGTCTTCTACGATGGGCTCTGTATTTACAAGATTTCAACCTGGAGATCCGCTATATCAAGGGTTCTGACAACACCATAGCCGATGCCCTCTCCAGAGTTTATGAAGTAGAAGCGACTCCATCCATTACTCCACCACATAACGACGTACTTCTTCCAGAACCGCAGGCTTCGGGGGAGAGTTGTGACAATAATCTCCTTCAAGAGATTGAGCCTGCTCTTCCCTCCACAATTACGTCGTTACAACTATATAAAACTACTATGGAAGAAATGTCCAACAACGACAACAACACCAGCAAGGTTTGCCAGAGAGCAAAACGTATGCAGCCAGGAACACCTGCTCAGACTCAAACCGCCAAACTACCCGTCTTCCTGCCAGCTCCTCTGATTGGTCGCCGGTCGGGCTGCAACTGCACTCCACCCCCCCATACTACTTGATGTCTGGGGCCGCCACGACCTCAGTCCTCAGAATATTCCGTGCTTTCACAGTTAACACTTCTCCTTGCTAGACGTAAGCTTTAGCGTACGTATACTGAGAGAGGTGATAGCTTAAAGCCAATATTCCAGCACCTTTCATTTACTTGTCTATTGCACTTCTTGTTATTTTGCTCACTTGTCTTAACGTAACTTTTCATTGTGTCATTTAATTATTCTTATTATTTTGATTGATTTTATTATACGAATTTGTTTGTCCATTTTATTCATGTTTTGATTTATTTAACGTAATTAAAATTCCATTGTTAAAGTTTACTTGTGTTTTGTGTGTCTTCTCCTTACCTTACCACAGACGAAGTTCCAGATTTTCTATTTTTTTTAATACTATGTGACGAGGCCATACCCCTAGCTTTGAACAGCCGAACACCAACGCGTTACCGTCACACTTTAAATCTGAGAATTTCGCATAATATTGCATTTTGAAGCAAGATTTCTTACGTTTTGTTTTGTACTAAAAATCATTAAATTTAGCAATTTTTTGACGTTTATCATCCTCTTTTTCATTTATGTAATTTAAACAAAATATCATCGAATTAGGCAATATTTTGCCGTTTTTCCACGTTTTGGTGAATTTTCAGTTTTTCAGGAGCCTGAATTTTCAGGCTTAAGAGAGGGATGCAGAGGCTTAAGAGAGTGATGCAGAGGCTGAAGATATTGTTGCAGAGGCTTTAGAGAGGGATGCAGAGGCTCAAGAGAGTGATGCAAAGGCTCAAGAGAGTGATGCAGAGGCTCAAGAGAGTGATGCAGAGGATCAGGAGGGTGATGCAGAGACTGAAGAGAGTGATGCAGAGGCTGAAGAGAGTGATGCAGAGGAACAGGAGGGTGATGCAGAGACTGAAGAGAGTGATGCAGAGGCTGAAGAGAGTGTTGCAGAGGCTCAAGAGAAGGATGCAGAGGCTTAAGAGAGGGATGCAGAGGCTCAAGAGAGGGATGCAGAGGCTTAAGTGAGTGATGCAGAGGATGAAGAGAGTGTTGCAGAGGCATAGGAGAGGGATGCAGAGGCTCAAGAGAGGGATGTAGAGGTTTAAGAGAGGGATGTAGAGGCTCAAGAGAGTGATGCAAAGGCTCAAGAGAGTGATGCAAAGGCTCAAGAGAGTGATGCAGAGGCTTAAGAGAGGGATGCAGAGGCTCAAGAGAGGGATGCAGAGGCTTAAGAGAGTGATGCAGAGGCTGAAGAGAGTCGTGCAGAGGCTCTAGAGAGGGATGCAGACCCAGCAAACACAAATCATCTACACAACGTTCGTGATTGGGAGTAAGAGTGATTGAGAGTAAGAGTAATTGAGAGCAAGAGTATGAGAGTAAGAGTGAGAGAGTGAGTATGAATGGGTAAGGGTGACTGAGAGTGAGTAAGAATGACAGAGTAAGAGTGACAGAGAGTAAGAGTGACAGAGAGTAAGAGTGACAGAGAGTAAGAGTGACAGAGTAAGAGTGACAGAGAGTAAGAGTGACAGAGACTAAGAGTGACAGAGAGTAAGAGTGACAGAGAGTAAGAGTGACAGAGAGTAAGAGTGACAGAGTGTAAGAGTGACAGAGAGTAAGAGTGACAGAGTAAGAGAGTGAGAGAGTTAAGAGTGTGAGGTGTGAGAGGGTAGCAGGCCAGGGAGGCAGGATGTGTGGTCAAAGGCGAGGCCTAGGCCTCGTGATCTCTAATGTTGGTTTTTATATATATGTTGGATTTTTTGTCCTGCTTCAAATTATAATTATTTAGCAGGAATGTAATAAGATATTGCACAGTATTAATGTGACAATAATATATGCATTATTTCCTTGATAATCAAACTTGTTGTTCAAAGATAATATACAATCTTTGAAGGAAATATTTTGAGAGCGCGAGCTGGCAACACTGGGCTGGTGGGTGAGAGACATATGGTTAGTTTTGCTCAGACCTTCAGTGGTGAAGGGTGTGTCCCAGCTGGCCGCCACCAGCCGCCACCCGCCGCCCACCACCAGCCGCCACCCGCCACCACCCGCCACCACCCACCACCCACCACCAGCCGCCACCCACCACCAGCCGCCACCCGCCACCACCCACCACCAGCCGCCACCTGCCACCACCCACCACCAGCCGCCACCCGCCGCCACCCACCACCAGCCGCCACCCGCCGCCACCCGCCGCCACCCGCCGCCCACCACCAGCCGCCACCCGCCACCAGCCGCCACCCGCCACCCACCACCAGCCGCCACCACCCACCACCAGCCGCCACCCGCCGCCACCCGCCGCCACCCGCCACCCACCACCAGCCGCCACCCGCCGCCACCCGCCACCCACCACCAGCCGCCACCCGCCACCCACCACCAGCCGCCACCACCACCAGCCGCCACCCGCCACCACCCACCACCAGCCGCCACCCGCCACCACCCACCACCAGCCGCCACCCGCCACCACCCACCACCAGCCGCCACCCGCCACCACCCACCACCAGCCGCCACCCGCCACCACCCACCACCAGCCGCCTCCCGCCACCACCCACCACCAGCCGCCACCCGCCACCAGCCACCGCCACCCACCACCGCCACTCACCACCCGCCGCAACCACCCACCACCCGCCGCCACCCGCCACCCACCACCAGCCGCCACCCGCCACCACCCACCACCAGCCGCCACCCGCCACGACCCGCCACCAGCCGCCACCAGCCGCCACCCGCCACCAGCCACCGCCACCCACCACCGCCACCCACCACCGCCACTCACCACCCGCCGCCACCACCCACCACCAGCCGCCACTCGCCACCAGCCACCACCAGCCGCCACCTGCCACCACCCACCACCAGCCGCCACCCGCCGCCACCACCCACCACCAGCCGCCACTCGCCACCAGCCACCACCAGCCGCCACCTGCCACCACCCACCACCAGCCGCCACCCGCCACCCGCCACCCACCACCAGCCGCCACCCGCCGCCACCCGCCACCCACCACACAGCCGCCACCCGCCGCCACCCGCCACCCACCACCAGCCGCCACCCACCACCAGCCACCACCCGCCACCACTCACCACCAGCCGCCACCCGCCACCACCCACCACCTGCCGCCACCCTCCACACCCACCACCAGCCGCCACCCGCCACCACCCACCACCAGCCGCCACCCGCCACCACCCACCACCAGCCGCCACCCGCCACCAGCCATAGCCACCCACCACCCGCCGCCACCACCCACCACCCGCCGCCACCCGCCACCCACCACCAGCCGCCACCCGCCACCACCAGCCGCCACCCGCCACCACCCACCACCACCCGCCACCACCCGCCATCACCGCCACCAGCTGCCACCACCACCAGCCGCCATCACCGCCACCAGCTGCCACCACCACCAGCCGCCACCACCAGCCGCCACCACCGCCACCACCACCTGCCACCAGCCGCCACCACCGCCACCACCACCTGCCACCAGCCGCCACCACCGCCCGCTATCAGCCGTCACCGCCCGTTGCCACAGTCGCCACCGCAAGCCGCCACCGCCAGCCGCCACCAGCCCCCCCCACCGCCGATCGTCACCACCCACCACAGCCGCCGCCGCCCGCCACCGCCCGCCACCGCCCGCCACCGCCCGCCACCACCCACCACAGCCGCCACCACCCACCACCCGCCGCCACCACCCACCACCACCAGCCGCCGCCGCCACCCACCACCCGCCGCCACCACCCACCACCACCACCAGCCGCCGCCGCCACCACCCACCACCACCAGCCGCCGCCGCCACCACCCACCACCACCAGCCGCCGCCGCCACCACCACCCACCACCAGCCGCCGCCGCCACCACCACCCACCACCAGCCGCCGCCGCCGCCACCACCACCCACCACCAGCCGCCGCCGCCACCACCACCCACCACCACCGCCGCCACCACCACCCACCACCACCAGCCGCCGCCGCCACCACCACCACCAGCCGCCGCCGCCACCACCACCCACCACCACCGCCGCCACCACCACCCACCACCACCGCCGCCACCACCCACCACCGCCAGCCGCCACCACTCATCACAGACGCCGCCACCCGCCACCGCCCGCCACCACCGCCAGACACAGCCGCCAGTGTCCGCCACCGCCGCCACTGTCCGCCACCGCCGCCACTGTCCGCCACCGCCGTCACTGTCCGCCACCGCCGCCACTGTCCGCCACTGTCCGCCACCGCCACCACTGTCTGCCACCGCCACCACTGTCCGCCCGCCGCCACCACTGTCCGCCCGCCGCCGACACTGTTCGCCCGCCGCCGCCACTGTCCGCCCGCCGCCGCCACTGTCCGCCCGCCGCCGCCACTGTCCACCACCGCCGCCAAAGCCGCCACGGTCCGCCCGCCGCCACTATCCGCCACAGCCGCCACTATCCGCCACAGCCGCCACTGTCCGCCCGCCGCCACTGTCCGCCCGCCGCCACTATCCGCCACCGCCGCCACTGTCCGCCCGCCGCCACTGTCCGCCCGCCGCCGCCCTGTCCGCCCGCCGCCACTATCCGCCACCGCCGCCACTGTCCGCCCGCCGCCACTGTCCGCCCGCCGCCACTATCCGCCACCGCCGCCACTGTCCGCCCGACGCCACTGTCCGCCCGCCGCCACTATCCGCCACCGCCGCCACTGTCCGCCCGCTGCCACTATCCGCCACCGCCACCACTGTCCGCCACCGCCACCACTGTCTGCCACCGCCACCACTGTCCGCCCGCCGCCACCACTGTCCGCCCGCCGCCACCACTGTCCGCCGCCGCCACCACTGTCCGCCCGCCGCCGCCACTGTCCGCCGGCCGCCACTGTCCGCCCGCCGCCGCCACTGTTCGCCCGCCCGCCGCCACTGTCCGCCCGCCGCCGCCACTGTCCGCCCGCCGCCGCCACTGTCCGCCCGCCGCCGCCACTGTCCCAGCAAACACAAATCATCTACACAACGTTCGCCTATCTCTTGCCATAGGTGTGGGAATGATTTGCATTGAGAATGGTGCAGGAGAGCCTTTGAGAAACTTTTACTCAAAAAATCCAAACACAAAGGTTTAATTATAAATTGTTTTTCTACAATTATTTTCTTCCAAATGTAAAACAAATAGTTTTTACATGTTTAAATATAAAATTTATGGTGTTTTTTTGTAAAATTCATTAATAAATTGTGAATGATATATATTGGCTGAGTGAAACCTTTATAATCCATTTAGTTATAATTTGAACAGAAAAAAGTATTTTTCCAAATTTTCTAAAAATTGCTCTTTTTAACACAATTTGACTCCTTATACATTCCACTAAACACTATATCATGTTTAAATATATAATTTATGTATTATTCTCTAAAATAATTTATATAAATTATATAAGTTGCTGGAAAGTGGTGTTAAGGATTTTGAAAACATTTTGTTGTGTTAATATGTTCTTATTAACTATGTCTCAAGTTCACAGTTTATCAAACAAGAATATTAACATTCGTCAACTCTTAAAATCTTATATGTTATCTTGCTGGTGCAAAAAAGGGTGAATCTTTAGGAACAGCTATAGTATCTATATATCACAAATGGTGTTTTCCCTAACTCAAACAATGTAGGGTTTATTATTCTACACATATTTCTAATGACTCTTAGATGTTTACATTCTCTGAAGTATAATTGTGAAGGCTGTGTCCATCACTCTCAACACAGATTCTTAAACTCGTCTCTGCAGGTTCAACTATATAATTAGTTTCCATTTTGAATTTCCATGGACATTTGTATCCAAAATGAAACCAATGTGGTTTCCTTCAGCGCCTTCAGCCAGCACATTTGCTCATTCATTTCCACAGATTCCAACAAGGTAGGGGATTTACAGAAATTTGTATATTCATATTGTTATATATTAAAAATATGAATGCAGTTCAATATGATAAGACAAATACATGAGTTTATGATAAATTCGTTTTCTGTGATATACCATTGATATGCTCTTTTTTTCTTTAAACGGCAGACTAAACTAAAGTGCTCACATCAACAGATTTGATGTATAAATGGTCAACGCTCAACAGAGTTAGTATAAATGTATTAGTATAAATCTTACTTGTCTCATTGTTAATTCACATTCAATGTCAACTTGTGGTTTTGATGTGGCACGTTTGGCCAAGACACCCCACCCATTATGCACCCCATACCCATCTTGTGGGCGGTTGTGGAAAGGGTTACAGAGGCACATAATGGGCTCAGGGACTGAACCCCACAATTCATTTAGCTAAGCAAGTTACAATCTTGATGAGCTAGTTACAAAATTCAATATAAGTCATCACATCAACAATGGGTTCGAGATCGACCTCAAGTACAGGTTCTAAATTAAGCAACTGACATATGTGGAGAGCTAGTATCAAAATTTATATGTTTGTCCTGCACACCGTCCCCCATCCAGTGGGCAGCGGTGGATAGGTTACAATCACTTAGTTGTTATCTACAGTTAGCAAACTGGGGATATTTGGCTAAAATTTCTGGTAGCAGATCATTTTGAATGAAATATTGACACATCGCTGGAACATTGGTTATAGAATTGTCTCTAAATTCATGTATCTTTTCGCACTCCATCACATAGTGACGGAGGGTGTGCGAATAATTTTGTTGACACAGTTTACATTTGGTCAGGTCTACATCAGCAGATAATGAGAATTCCCAGAGATACTTGTAACCGAGTCTAAGCCGAGCAGTAGTAACATCTAGAAGTCTGCTGATTTTATTGGATGATCCATAGATGTGTGGCTCCTCTTGTATGATATGTATGATAGATGGAATTACTAGTTCCAGTTTCTAGGCAGGCGATGAGTACTCACAATAACCTTAATTAAGCGTCAAAACAAAAATGTGTATACTCTTTTTACTCTCCTGACCTTAGTTCTCGAGCTATGTATTTCATTTTGGTACCAACGTGTTCGCAATAACATTCTCTAGAAGAAAATCAGCAAAAACGGTCACCAAAAGTTATATGAATACCAGCACCCAATAAATACCTACGTAGATGACTCGCCGTGAGTGCCCAAGAGCAACAAATGTTTTTACTCTTGGGATTGTTATCACTTCCACACTTGTCCTACAGCGTTAATTTTGGTATCAATGTACTCGCAATGAAATTCCCAACACGGTGATATGAATATAAACGTAGAATAATGGTCGCTGCCCACCCGCAAGAGTGTGGGAAGTGGCGGAACTGTTACCCAGTATTGGTGACAAGACGACACATGGGCGATACAGTGCTTTGAAAGTTTATAATTATATCACTGTCCTGACATTATTATTGTATGTACGTCATTCATTTTTGTGCCAATGTTTTCGCAATAGAATGTTCTATGAGCCCGTAGGTAAAAAAGAGCAACAAAGCGTAAGATAGAATAGCACCATATATAAAACAACGCTGGTACATATCAGTGAGCGTCAAACACACACGAAATGTGTGTGTTTGATGGTGGTCAAACGATGTTTGATGTGTTTGATCAGGTGATGTCCTGATCCGCATAATTAAAGTATGAATTATGTTGAGAAAAAATAAGAAAAAAGGGAAAAAACAGGGGTGGGAGAAACATGACAGAAAAAGAGTAAAAATACAATTTGGTCAACAAAACAGCATTGTTTAAAATAAAAGATATGGATTGACATTTTGGGGGTTAGGTTGGTAGGTCTTTCTTCATATGACAGGTTAACAGGTAGAACAAAGATTACCATTTATATATGGATAACTATTATAAGTCGGTTTGAATGAGTGAATTGCTGCTTGAAGATAGGTTATACACCTGTGGTACTATCAGATTGCATCGTGGTGAGCCTAAAACCCTTCAGATCCAAGCAAAGGGTAAAATGCCAGCAGATACAATTGCGAACACATTGATACCAAAATGAAAGACATATGACGAGAATTGAGGTAACCAAAGTGAAAAGAGTGTTCACATTACATTGCACTAGAGTGCTCCCGGGTTACTTTCTCTCACTTTCTCTGTTTTGTGCGGATGGTACACCTTGCTTTTGGAGTTTATATGCATTTAAACCTGTAGATAATTCTATTGCTAACACATTGATACCAAAATGAAAGACCTAGGATGACAATTGGGGTGACCAAAATGAAAAGAGTGTATACATTTTATCGCTCTTGTGCGCTCCCTGGTAACACACTCTCGCTTACTCTGTTTGTTGCGGATGGTAAGCCGGGCTTTTGGAGTTTATATGCCTTTAGTCCTGTAGAGAATTCTATTGCGAACACATTGATGCAAATTGAAAAAACTAGGATGAGAATTGAGGTAACAAAGTTGAAAAGGGTATACACTTTTCAGTATTATCACGCTCTCTAATGTAATGAGAGTTGCCTGAGGGTGGCTCAGCTTTCTTTTTCTGGTACCCTTGGCCTACATTCATCTTGTCGGCGGGTGGAGCGCGCTGCTGTCTTTGACATTATATGCACATAGTTCTGTTGGGAATTCTATTGCGAACGCATTGATACCAAAATGAAAGACATAGGACGAGAATTAAGGTGACAAAGTTGAAAAGAGTATACACTTTTCAGTATTTCCGCGCACTACCTGGAATGTCCAAACAAAAATGGAGAGAGTGGAGGGGTAACTTGCCCAAAACGCGAAAGTGTTTGGGGAGATTAACTTTCGTTCAATACTATTATGCAAAAGGAGCCACACATCTATGGTTCATCCAATAAAATCAGCAGACTTCTAGATGTTACTACTGCTCGGCTTAGACTCGGTTACAAGTATTTCTGGGAATTCTCATTATCTGCCGATGTAGACCTGACCAAATGTTAACTGTCAACAAAATTATTTGCACACCCCTTCGTCACTATGTGATAGTGAATTCAGAGACAATTCTATAACCAATGTACCAACGATGTGTCAATATTTCATTCAAAATGATCTGGTACCAGAAATTTTAGCCAAATATCCCCAGTTTGCTAACTGTAAGTAGTAACTAAGTGATTGTAACCTATCCACCGCTGCCCACTGGATGGGGAGCGGTGTGCAGGACAAACATATCAATTGTGACACTAGCTCTCCACATATGTCAGTTGCTTAATTTAGAAACTGTACTTGTGATCGATCTCGAACCTATTGTTGATGTGACGACTTATACTGAATTTTGTAACTAGCTCATCAAGATTGTAACTTGCTTAGCTAAATGAATTGTTGGGTTCAGTCCCTGAGCCCATTATGTGCCTCTGCAACCCTTTCCACTACCGCCCACAAGATGGGTATGGGGTGCATAATAAATGAACTAAACTAACTTTAAGGCATCCTGAAAGAAAGCTTGGAGGGCTTGAAAAATTGCAGAACGAAGCCTTGAGGATAATCCTTGGGTGCCTTCGTACCACAAAGATACTTAATATGAGAAAGGAACTTAATATTCCGAGCGTTGTTTATCGTGTTACTGAAAATAACTGTCAAATTGGTATAAAAATGCTTAGGCTAGCTCATCCTAACCCTTGCACAGAAGCCCTCCAGAATTTCTTTATTGAATGTAAACATTGTTTCAAATAGATAAATAAAATTGGAACTGAACTCAGAAAGTATCAGATTTATAATTTGTACCAAGAGAGACAACAATAGCACTTTCCTGCACTGTAGGAAATTACACCCTTTTCAATTTTAATCCCTCCCTTTCCATCAAAGGAGCAAATTAGAGATCAGTCCCAGCTTTGTCTTGAGGCAAAGCTCAACGTCTTAAGCCATACTGATGCTCTGTCCACAGAGCATTCTCTCTCTCAAATCATATACACTGAAGGTTTCCTACAGCGCCCAACGGGTGCAGCTGGAAGTGCAGTTGTCCTGGCAATAGGATATGACTTATATTTTGAGTGGGGAGTCCGTATAAACAACTGGGCCTCTACCCTTCAGACTGAACTATTTGCCTTGCTCCTTGCACTGAAATGTGTACAAGTATCCAAACTTGATACATTAGTTGTAAGTGACTCTTTATCATCCTTAATTGCTCTCAACTCTTTAAGACATAACTGTAACATGCTTGTGTCTGAAGCTAGACACAAATACAATAACAACTTGAGGAACCTTATCATAAACAATAATCTCAACAAAAATCACATAGTTCTCAGAGGTGATTTCAATATTGACCTAGGGCTACAAAATAACCCTCAAGTAGACTGTTTCCTCAACAGCATGAATTCCTGTATGCTCATCCCCGCAATCACCAGGCCCACCCGAGTCACTCAAACATCTGCGACTACCCTGGATCACTGATGGACCAACATAACAGCTCCTCTTACATCAAGTATAATCACTGACAGAACAACTGACCACTATCCTACCTTCCTTGTAGCGAACATGGCCATAACACCACCAGGTAACAAGAAAATTACCTTTAGGTTACAATGTGAAGCGGCAATAGGCAATCTCACAAATGCCCTCCACAATGTAAACTGGGAATCTAAATTTATCAATACACAGGATAATAATTCGTTAACTAGCCTCTTTCCAAAATTTAAAGCCTTTACAATACTTATTGTCCTCTCCTCACCAAGCAAGTAACTGGCAAAAAGGTTAAATAATCCCTGGCTCACTAATGGCATACTTAAAGCAATCGACAAGAAACATGAATATGAAAAAAAAACTTAGGATTGGCCTAGTTGGAAAAGAAGTAGTTAAGAGGTATTCATCAGTGCTTACCAGTATAATAAGAGCAAAGCGTTCCTATTACGAGAATAGATTCAAAGAAGCAAAAGGCAACATAAAAAGCACATGGAGAGCCATCTCTACCATCCTAGGAGCTAAACAACATTCACATAATAAGATAAAAATCTCCAAGGATGGTTATACACCTGCAACAGATCTTGAAACAGCAACTGAATTTAATAGCTTCTTTTCATCGTTTGGTGCTCACCTTGCCCGAAAAATCCCAGAGACTCAGACATATGTTACCACATATCTTTCACGCAGCTATCCAAACTCTCTTCTCCTCTCTCCGGTCAGCCCTACAGATGTTGTGTCCATCATTCACTCGCTAAAAACCAAAGCTGGGAACATTAGTGAAATACCATCGATGGTACACAGGCGTGCCTCCCATGCCCTTGCACCATCCATAGCACTGCTGTTCAACAAATCCCTAGAGTGTCATACCTTCCCTGATATCCTTAAAAAAGCAAGAGTAACGCCAGTTCATAAAGGAGGTAACACGGCAGACATAAATAATTACAGACCCATATCGAATCTACCTATATTATCAAAATTATTTTTTTTTTTTTACAAACAGCTCTACTCCAATCTTGTAAAATTCAATATACTAAGTCCCTGTCAGTTTGGCTTCCGCTCCCAAAAGAGTACCAATGATGCTATTGTTAGTCTGCTTGACTTAATCTTCTCAGCCCTTGACAAAAGTGAGTTTCCAATTGAACTCTTCATCGGCCTGAGAAAGGCCTTTGATACTGTTAACCATAACTACCTCTTACTTAAATTCCACCATTATGGAATCCGTGGCCTTGCCCTAAACTATATCCGATCCTATCTTAGTAACAGACACCAATATGAAGCCATCAATGATATAACCTCTCCCACTCTACCACTTAATTACCGTAAAGGTGCCACAGAGCAGCATCCTAGGACCCTCCTGTTTCTTATATACATCAATGATCTCCCTAATGTCTCTAACATACTTAAACCTATATTGTTGGCTGATGATACTACTCATCTACTCTGACCCCAACCCACTCCTGTTAAATAATGTTGTAAACAATTAATTAAAAAAAGTCTACTTGTGGATGTCAACCAACAAACCTCACACAAAACATAGAAAAGACCTACTATATCTTATTTGGAAACAAATCAACAAATGCAATTCAGCTTCAGATAGATAATGTAAACATTAGCAATAAAAATGATGGAAAGTTTCTTAGCCTATACTTAGACAAGAGACTCAACTTCCGCACCCATATACAACACATAACTAAAAAGGTTTCTAAAACAGTTGGTATACTGTTTAAGATCAGATATTATGTACCCTACTCTGCTCTCCTCTCACTCTATTATGCACTTATCTATCCCTATCATTCTTATGGCGTTTGTGCTTGGGGTTCAACCTCTGCAAACTACCTCAAGCCCATCATCATCCAGTAAAAATCTGCTATCAGGACAATAAATAACTCTACCTTCAGACAACACACAGCTCCCTTGTTCAAATCCTTAAACATGCTAAACAAATTCACTCCATACATTCTCCTGTGTAAATTACGTTTATAAAGCCCTTTTTCTAACTGCAAACCCTGTTCTGAAACTCTTCCTGGACAGATGTAATAGAACACATGGCCACGTCCCCACCAGACATAAATATCTCTTTGATATCCCCAGAGTCAAACTTAATCTATGTAAACACTCTATGTAAATAAAGGGACCTAGTCTATGGAACTCACTCCCTTATAATGATTTGAAAAGCTGTCCAACTTCTGCCATATTCAAAAATAAAACCAAAAAGTACCTGTAGTACTTTTTAAGTACGAGGGAGTAATGCGCAAAGCGTCCCTCACCTGTGACGTCACAGCGTCACCTGACGCCATATCAACACATCGGCCATTTTGTCGTCAGTTCAGTCATGGCGAGGACTAACCCTTCATGCAAACTGCACCTACTATCAAGAAGAAGAAGATTTTGTGTTCCACCGATAGTATTATCGTAAGTAAGCACTTATATTTTATATTTTATTAAATTAATTGATTCTATTTTTCTGTAATAAAGGTCCAAAGGGTTGTTAAGGAACGGGTGTAGCGATACCGACGCTCAGTGCGCTCAACTCACACCAAAGTATCACCTGTGTAGCTTCTGTAATTAGTGTTAATTAGTTATGCTATAAGATAATGAAGCGAGTATAAGATTAACTCGCTACAAGGGTACTGTGTTGGGAGGTGAGGGCTGTTACTGGTGTCTGTGGGGATGTGAGGACTTGTACCAACCACTATCACCACCAGTACCTTGTCTTGCATCCTGCTTAGTATTCCTATTGAGATATGAAGTATTATTGCATTCATATAATTATTCATTCATTGTCATTACTATTTTTATGGGCTATGTTCTGTTACCCTAATGCTTTTTACCCCTGGGCATGTCCATTTACTCTCCAGCCCTTCACAAGCCACTGCTGCACCCCCTCCATGCCCATACTTACTGTGCTTATTCTTACAGGACTGCACTGCATTATGTGGTGCTCACTGCCTGGACACCTTGATACATGCATTATAGGGTTCTGGTAGTTGTTCTACTCACCAAGCCCTTCCAAGGCCAGGCTTGACATGTGAGAGCTTGGTCCAACAGGCTGTTGCTTGGACAGGCCCCTCAGGCCCACATATCCACCACAGCCTTGTTTGTCCGGCACTTCAAAATCAAATGTTTATTTACGTAAGGTACATACATATTTTTAGGTAAGGTACTCTTTATTTGGGTAAATTTATCTTCGTAGTATTTAGCTTTGGCTCGTCTAATTATCTTGGATAGCAATA
>NC_091197.1:23095419-23278872 GCF_040958095.1 Procambarus clarkii | reverse complement strand
ATAGAGCGAGGTTTCGTATATTCAGATCCAAGAAAAAACATATGACAATGTTGTTTCAAATACAAATGAAAAAATCAATGTGTTTTCATTAGAATTAACTAAAATATTCCTGATTTTCCGTTTACATTACCGATGGAAAATGTACACGTAAAACCGCTCTAATCCGCCTGAAACGTCGATATATGCAATAAAAACAGAACTTCTCCCCTTTCCAATATTTTACTCAGTATTTTAACGAGAAACAAATAGTTGATTGAAAATGAAGTGTTTAAGGGTAATTTCTAATCACTTATGTGTTTGCATCATTTTTATCGTATATTTAATGAATTATTAGCAATAAACTGAAAATTCACAAAAACGTGGAAAAACAGCAAAATATTGCCTAATTAGATAATATTTTGTTTATATCACATAAAGAAAAAGAGGATGATAAACGTCAAAATATTGCTGAATTCGATGATTTTTAGTACGAAAAAAAATGGAAGAAAACTTGCTTAAAATGCAATATTATGGGAAAATCTGAGATTTGAAGGCCAAATCACATATCGTGATACTACATGAAATAGTATCGAAATATTTGTAAAAATGAATATATATACGTAATATCAAACTACATAAAAACGTGAAAAAAGTCATTATTATACCAAATTTGAGGATTTTAACTTTGAATCATAAAGCGACGTTTGTAATTTTTAGACCCTAGAAAAGACGTATAAAGATGTTGCTTCTAATACAAATGATAAAAATCAATGTGTTTTCATTAAAATTAACTAAAATGTTCCTGATTTTGGTTTATATTACCGATGGAAGATGTACACGTAAAAGCGAACTAATCCGGCTGAACGTCGATATATGCAATAAAAACAGAACTTCTCCCCTTTTCATATCTTACTCAGTATTTTAACGAGAAACAAATTGGTGATTGAAAATGAAGTGTTTAAGGTTAATTTCTAATCAATTATGTGCTTGCATCATTTTTATCGTATATTTAATGAATTAATAACAATAAACTGGAAATTCACAAAAACGTGGCAAAACAGCAAAATATTGCCTAATTCTAAGATATTTTGTTTATATCACATAAAGAAAACGGGGATGATAAACGTCAAAATATTGCTGAATTCGATGATTTTTAGTACGAAACAAAATGCAAGAAAACTTGCTCAAAATGCAAAATTTGCGAAATTCTGAGATATGAAGGCCAAATCACATATCGTGAGAAAACATGAAGTAGTATCGAAATATTGGTAAAAACTAGTATATATACGTAAAATCACACTACATAAATAACGTGAAAAAAGTCACTATATTACCATATTTGAGGATTTTAACTTCAAATCATAGAGCGAGGTTTCGTATTATTTAGATACAAGAAAAAAACATATGACAATGTTGTTTCAAATACAAATGAAAAAAATCAATGTGTTTTCATTAGAATTAACTAAAATGTTCCTGATTTTCTGTTTATATTACCGATGGAAGATGTACACGTAAAACCGCTCTAATCCGGCTGAAACGTCGATATATGCAATAAAAACAGAACTTCTCCCCTTTCCAATATCTTACTCTGTATTTTAACGAGAAACAAATAGTTGATTGAAAATGAAGTGTTTAAGGTTAATTTCTAATCAATTATGTGTTTGCATCATTTTTATCGTATATTTAATGAATTAATAGCAATAAACTGAAAATTCACAAAAAACGTGGCAAAACAGCAAAATATTGCCTAATTCGATGATATTTGTTTATATCACATAAAGGAAACGGGGATGATAAACGTCAAAATATTGCTGAATTCGATGATTTTTAGTACCAAACAAAATGCAAGAAAACTTGCTCAAAATGCAATATTATGCGAAAATCTGAGATTTGAAGGTCAAATCACATATCGTGATTCTATATGAAATAGTATCGAAATATTGGTAAAAATGAATATATTTACGTAATATCAAACTACATGAAAAACGTGAAAAATGTCATTATTATACCAAGTTTGACGATTTTAACTTCGAATCATAAAGCGACGTTTCGTATTTTTTAGACCCTAGAAAAGACGTATAAAGATATTGCTTCCAATACAAATGATAAAAATCAATGTTTTCATTAAAATTAACAAAAATGTTCCTGATTTTCGGTTTATATTACCGATGGAAGATGTACACGTAAAACCGTTCTAATCCGGCTGAACGTCGATATATGCAATAAAAACAGAACTTCTCCCCTTTTCAATATCTTACTCAGTATTTTAACGAGAAACAAATTGGTGATTGAAAATGAAGTGTTTAAGGTTAATTTCTAATCAATTATGTGCTTGCATCATTTTTATCGTATATTTAATGAATTAATAACAATAAACTGGAAATTCACAAAAACGTGGCAAAACAGCAAAATATTGCCTAATTCTAAGATATTTTGTTTATATCACATAAAAGAAACGGGGATGATAAACGTCAAAATATTGCTGAATTCGATGATTTTTAGTACGAAACAAAATGCAAGAAAACTTGCTCAAAATGCAAAATTTGCGAAATTCTGAGATATGAAGGCCAAATCACATATCGTGAGAAAACATGAAGTAGTATCGAAATATTGGTAAAAACTAGTATATATACGTAAAATCACACTACATAAATAACGTGAAAAAAGTCACTATATTACCATATTTGAGGATTTTAACTTCAAATCATAGAGCGAGGTTTCGTATTATTTAGATACAAGAAAAAACATATGACAATGTTGTTTCAAATACAAATGAAAAAAATCAATGTGTTTTCATTAGAATTAACTAAAATGTTCCTGATTTTCTGTTTATATTACCGATGGAAGATGTACACGTAAAACCGCTCTAATCCGGCTGAAACGTCGATATATGCAATAAAAACAGAACTTCTCCCCTTTCCAATATCTTACTCTGTATTTTAACGAGAAACAAATTGATTGAAAATGAAGTGTTTAAGGTTAATTTCTAATCAATTATGTGTTTGCATCATTTTTATCGTATATTTAATGAATTAATAGCAATAAACTGAAAATTCACAAAAACGTGGCAAAACAGCAAAATATTGCCTAATTCGATGATATTTTGTTTATATCACATAAAGGAAAACGGGATGATAAACGTCAAAATATTGCTGAATTCGATGATTTTTAGTACCAAACAAAATGCAAGAAAACTTGCTCAAAATGCAATATTATGCGAAAATCTGAGATTTGAAGGTCAAATCACATATCGTGATTCTATATGAAATAGTATCGAAATATTGGTAAAAATGAATATATTTACGTAATATCAAACTACATGAAAAACGTGAAAAATGTCATTATTATACCAAGTTTGACGATTTTAACTTCGAATCATAAAGCGACGTTTCGTATTTTTTAGACCCTAGAAAAGACGTATAAAGATATTGCTTCCAATACAAATGATAAAAATCAATGTGTTTTCATTAAAATTAACAAAAATGTTCCTGATTTTCGGTTTATATTACCGATGGAAGATGTACACGTAAAACCGTTCTAATCCGGCTGAACGTCGATATATGCAATAAAAACAGAACTTCTCCCCTTTTCAATATCTTACTCAGTATTTTAACGAGAAACAAATTGGTGATTGAAAATGAAGTATTTGAGGTTATTTTTTAATCAATTATGTGTTTGCATCATTTTTATCGTATATTTAATGAATTATTAACAATAAACTGATAATTCAAAAAACGTGGAAAAACGGCAAAACATTGCCTAATTCGATGATATTTTGTTTAAATCACATAAAGGAAAAGGGGATGATAAAGGTCAAAATATTGCTAAATTCGATGATTTTTAGTACAAAACAAAATGCAAGAAAACTTGCTTAAAATGCAAAATTTGCGAAATTCTGAGATTTGAAGGCCAAATCACATATCGTGAGAAAACATAATGTAGTTTCGAAATAGTGGTAAAAACGAATATATATACGTAAAATCACACTACATGAATAACGTAAAAAAAGTCACTATATTACCATATTTGAGGATTTTACCTTTAAATCATAGAGCGAGGTTTCGTATTATTCAGATCCAAGAAAAAACATATGACAATGTTGTTTCAAATACAAATGAAAAAAATCAATGTGTTTTCATTAGAATTAACTAAAATATTCCTGATTTTCCGTTTATATTACCGATGGAAAATGTACACGTAAAACCGCTCTAATCCGCCTGAAACGTCGATATATGCAATAAAAACAGAACTTCTCCCCTTTCCAATATCTTACTCAGTATTTTAACGAGAAACAAATAGTTGATTGAAAATGAAGTGTTTAAGGGTAATTTCTAATCACTTATGTGTTTGCATCATTTTTATCGTATATTTAATGAATTATTAGCAATAAACTGAAAATTCACAAAAACGTGGAAAAACAGCAAAATATTGCCTAATTAGATAATATTTTGTTTATATCACATAAAGAAAAAGAGGATGATAAACGTCAAAATATTGCTGAATTCGATGATTTTTAGTACGAAAAAAAATGGAAGAAAACTTGCTTAAAATGCAATATTATGGGAAAATCTGAGATTTGAAGGCCAAATCACATATCGTGATACTACATGAAATAGTATCGAAATATTTGTAAAAATGAATATATATACGTAATATCAAACTACATAAAAAACGTGAAAAAAGTCATTATTATACCAAATTTGAGGATTTTAACTTTGAATCATAAAGCGACGTTTTGTATTTTTTAGACCCTAGAAAAAACGTATAAGATGTTGCTTCCAATACAAATGATAAAAATCAATGTGTTTTCATTAAAATTAACTAAAATGTTCCTGATTTTCGGTTTATATTACCGATGGAAGACGTACACGTAAAACCTTTCTAATCCGGCTGAAACGTCGATATATGCAATAAAAACAGAACTTCTCCCCTTTTTAATATCTTACTCAGTATTTTAACGAGATACAAATTGGTGATTGAAAATGAAGTATTTAAGGTTATTTTCTAATCAATTATGTGTTTGCATAATTTTTCTCGTATATTTAATGAAATAATAACAATAAACTGAAAATTCACAAAAACGTAGAAAAACTGGAAAACATTGCCCAAATCGATGATATTTTGTTTAAATCACATGAAGGAAAAGGGGATGATAAAGGTCAAAATATTGCTAAATTCGATGATTTTTAGTACAAAACAAAATGCAAGAAAACTTGCTTAAAATGCAAAATTTGCGAAATTCTGAGATATGAAGGCCAAATCACATATCGTGAGAAAACATGAAGTAGTATCGAAATATTGGTAAAAACTAGTATATATACGTAAAATCACACTACATGAATAACGTGAAAAAAGTCACTATATTACCATATTTGAGGATTTTAACTTCAAATCATAGAGCGAGGTTTCGTATTATTTAGATCCAAGAAAAAACATATGACAATGTTGTTTCAAATACAAATGAAAAAATCAATGTGTTTTCATTAGAATTAACTAAAATGTTCCTGATTTTCCGTTTATATTACCGATGGAAGATGTACACGTAAAACCGCTCTAATCCGGCTGAAACGTCGATATATGCAATAAAAACAGAACTTCTCCCCTTTCCAATATCTTACTCTGTATTTTAACGAGAAACAAATAGTTGATTGAAAATGAAGTGTTTAAGGTTAATTTCTAATCAATTATGTGTTTGCATCATTTTTATCGTATATTTAATGAATTAATAGCAATAAACTGAAAATTCACAAAAACGTGGCAAAACAGCAAAATATTGCCTAATTCGATGATATTTTGTTTATATCACATAAAGGAAACGGGGATGATAAACGTCAAAATATTGCTGAATTCGATGATTTTTAGTACCAAACAAAATGCAAGAAAACTTGCTCAAAATGCAATATTATGCGAAAATCTGAGATTTGAAGGTCAAATCACATATCGTGATACTATATGAAATAGTATCGAAATATTGGTAAAAATGAATATATTTACGTAATATCAAACTACATGAAAAACGTGAAAAAAGTCATTATTATACCAAGTTTGACGATTTTAACTTCGAATCATAAAGCGACGTTTCGTATTTTTTAGACCCTAGAAAAGACGTATAGAGATATTGCTTCCAATACAAATGATAAAAATCAATGTGTTTTCATTAAAATTAACTAAAATGTTCCTGATTTTCGGTTTATATTACCGATGGAAGATGTACACGTAAAACCGTTCTAATCCGGCTGAACGTCGATATATGCAATAAAAACAGAACTTCTCCCCTTTTCAATATCTTACTCAGTATTTTAACGAGAAACAAATTGGTGATTGAAAATGAAGTATTTGAGGTTATTTTCTAATCAATTATGTGTTTGCATCATTTTTATCGTATATTTAATGAATTATTAACAATAAACTGATAATTCAAAAAACGTGGAAAAACGGCAAAACATTGCCTAATTCGATGATATTTTGTTTAAATCACATAAAGGAAAAGGGGATGATAAAGGTCAAAATATTGCTAAATTCGATGATTTTTAGTACAAAACAAAATGCAAGAAAACTTGCTTAAAATGCAAAATTTGCGAAATTCTGAGATTTGAAGGCCAAATCACATATCGTGAGAAAACATAATGTAGTTTCGAAATAGTGGTAAAAACGAATATATATACGTAAAATCACACTACATGAATAACGTAAAAAAAGTCACTATATTACCATATTTGAGGATTTTACCTTTAAATCATAGAGCGAGGTTTCGTATTATTCAGATCCAAGAAAAAACATATGACAATGTTGTTTCAAATACAAATGAAAAAAATCAATGTGTTTTCATTAGAATTAACTAAAATATTCCTGATTTTCCGTTTATATTACCGATGGAAAATGTACACGTAAAACCGCTCTAATCCGCCTGAAACGTCGATATATGCAATAAAAACAGAACTTCTCCCCTTTCCAATATCTTACTCAGTATTTTAACGAGAAACAAATAGTTGATTGAAAATGAAGTGTTTAAGGGTAATTTCTAGTCACTTATGTGTTTGCATCATTTTTATCGTATATTTAATGAATTATTAGCAATAAACTGAAAATTCACAAAAACGTGGAAAAACAGCAAAATATTGCCTAATTAGATAATATTTTGTTTATATCACATAAAGAAAAAGAGGATGATAAACGTCAAAATATTGCTGAATTCGATGATTTTTAGTACGAAAAAAAATGGAAGAAAACTTGCTTAAAATGCAATATTATGGGAAAATCTGAGATTTGAAGGCCAAATCACATATCGTGATACTACATGAAATAGTATCGAAATGTTAGTAAAAATAAATATATTTACGTAATATCAAACTACATGAAAAACGTGAAAAAAGTCATTATTATACCAAGTTTGACGATTTTAACTTCGAATCATAAAGCGACATTTCCTATTTTTTAGACCCTAGAAAAGACGTATAGAGATGTTGCTTCCAATACAAATGATGAAAATCAATGTGTTTTCATTAAAATTAACAAAAATGTTCCTGATTTTCGGTTTATATTACCGATGGAAGATGTACACGTAAAACCGTTCTAATCCGGCTGAACGTCGATATATGCAATAAAAACAGAACTTCTCCCCTTTTCAATATCTTACTCAGTATTTTAACGAGAAACAAATTGGTGATTGAAAATGAAGTATTTGAGGTTATTTTCTAATCAATTATGTGTTTGCATCATTTTTATCGTATATTTAATGAATTATTAACAATAAACTGAAAATTCAAAAAACGTTTAAAAAACGGCAAAATATTGCCTAATTCGATGATATTTTGTTTAAATCACATAAATGAAAAGGGGATGATAAAGGTCAAAATATTGCTAAATTCGATGATTTTTAGTACAAAACAAAATGCAAGAAAACTTGCTTATAATGCAAAATTTGCGAAATTCTGAGATTTGAAGGCCAAATCACATATCGTGAGAAAACATAATGTAGTATCGAAATAGTGGTAAAAACGAATATATATATACGTAAAATCACACTTCATGAATAACGTGAAAAAAGTCACTATATTACCATATTTGAGGATTTTAACTTCAAATCATAGAGAGAGGTTTCGTATTATTTAGATCCAAGAAAAAACATATGACAATGTTGTTTCAAATACAAATGAAAAAAATCAATGTGTTTCATTAGAATTAACTAAAATGTTCCTGATTTTCCGTTTATATTACCGATGGAAGATGTACACGTAAAACCGCTCTAATCCGGCTGAAACGTCGATATATGCAATAAAAACAGAACTTCTCCCCTTTCCAATATCTTACTCTGTATTTTAACGAGAAACAAATAGTTGATTGAAAATGAAGTGTTTAAGGTTAATTTCTCATCAATTATGTGTTTGCATCATTTTTATCGTATATATAATGAATTAATAGCAATAAACTGAAAATTCACAAAAACGTGGCAAAACAGCAAAATATTGCCTAATTCGATGATATTTTGTTTATATCACATAAAGGAAACGGGGATGATAAACGTCAAAATATTGCTGAATTCGATGATTTTTAGTGCCAAACAAAATGCAAGAAAACTTGCTAAAAATGCAATATTATGCGAAAATCTGAGATTTGAAGGTCAAATCACATATCGTGATACTATATGAAATAGTATCGAAATGTTGGTAAAAATAAATATATTTACGTAATATCAAACTACATGAAAAACGTGAAAAAAGTCATTATTATACCAAATTTGACGATTTTAACTTCGAATCATAAAGCGACGTTTCGTATTTTTTAGACCCTAGAAAAGACGTATAAAGATGTTGCTTCCAATACAAATGATAAAAATCAATGTGTTTTCATTAAAATTAACAAAAATGTTCCTGATTTTCGGTTTATATTACCGATGGAAGATGTACACGTAAAACCGCTCTAATCCGGCTGAAACGTCGATATATGCAATAAAAACAGAACTTCTCCCCTTTACAATATCTTACTCAGTATTTTAACGAGAAACAAATTGGTGATTGAAAATGAAGTATTTGAGGTTATTTTCTAATCAATTATGTGTTTGCATCATTTTTATCGTATATTTAATGAATTATTAACAATAAACTGAAAATTCAAAAAACGTGGAAAAACTGCAAAATATTGCCTAATTCGATGATATTTTGTTTATATCACATAAAGGAAACGGGGATGATAAACTTCAAAATATTGCTGAATTCGATGATTTTTAGTACGAAACAAAATGCAAGAAAACTTGCTTAAAAATGCAAAATTTGCGAAAATCTGAGATTTGAAGGTCAAATCACATATCGTGATACTACATGAAATAGTTTTGAAAATTTTGTAAAAATTAATATCTTTACGTAATATCAAACTACATGAAAAACGTGAAAAAAGTCATTATTATACCAAATTTGACGATTTTAACTTCGAATCATAAAGCGACGTTTCGTATTTTTTCGACCCTAGAAAAGACGTATAAAGATGTTGCTTCCAATACAAATGATAAAAATCAATGTGTTTTCATTAAAATTAACTAAAATGTTCCTGATTTTCGGTTTATATTACCGATGAAAGATGTACACGTAAAACCGTTCTAATCCGGCTGAACGTCGATATATGCAATAAAAACAGAACTTCTCACCTTTTCAATATCTTACTCAGTATTTTAACGAGAAACAAATTGGTGATTGAAAATGAAGTATTTCAGGTTATTTTCTAATCAATTATGTGCTTGCATCATTTTTATCGTATATTTAATGAATTATTAACAATAAACTGAAAATTCAAAAAACGTGGAAAAACGGCAAAATATTGCCTAATTCGATGATATTTTGTTTAAATCACATAAAGGAAAAGGGGATGATAAAGGTCAAAATATTGCTAAATTCGAAGATTTTTGGTACAAAACAAAATGCAAGAAAACTTGCTTAAAATGCAAAATTTGCGAAATTCTGAGATATGAAGGCCAAATCACATATCGTGAGAAAACATGAAGTAGTATTGAAATATTGGTAAAAACTAATATATATACGTAAAATCACACTACATGAATAACGTGAAAAAAGTCACTATATTACCATATTTGAGGATTTTAACTTCAAATCATAGAGCGAGGTTTCGTATTGTTTAGATCCAAGAAAAAACATATGACAATGTTGTTTCAAATACAAATGAAAAAAATCAATGTGTTTTCATTAGAATTAACTAAAATGTTCCTGATTTTCCGTTTATATTACTGATGGAAGATGTACACGTAAAACCGCTCTAATCCGGCTGAAACGTCGATATATGCAATAAAAACAGAACATCTCCCCTTTCCAATATCTTACTCAGTATTTTAACGAGAAACAAATAGTTGATTGAAAATGGTTAACGTTAATTTCTAATCAATTATGTGTTTGCATCATTTTTATCGTATATTTAATGAATTAATAGCAATAAACTGAAAATTCACAAAAACGTGGAAAAACAGCAAAATATTGCCTATTTCGATGATATTTTGTTTATATCACATAAAGGAAAAGGGGGTGAAAACGTCAAAATATTGCTGAATTCGATGATTTTTAGTACGAAACAAAATGCAAGAAAACTTGCATAATATGCAATATTAAGCGAAAATCTGAGATTTGAAGACCAAATGACATATCGTGATACTACATGAAATAGTATCGAAATATTGGTAAAAATAAATATATTTATGTAATATCAAACTACATGAAAAACGTAAAAAAAGTCATTATTGTCCAAAATTTGAGGATTTTACCTTCGAATTATAGAGTGACATTTCGTATTTTTTTCACCCTAGAAAAGACGTATAAAGATGTTGCTTCCAATACAAATGATAAAAATCAATGTGTTTTCATTAAAATTACCTAAAATGTTCCTGATTTTCGGTTTATATTACCGATGGAAGATGTACACGTAAAACCGTTCTAATCCGGCTGAAACGTCGATATATGCAATAAAAACAGAACCTCTCCCCTTTTAAATATCTTACTCAGTATTTTAACGAGAAACAAATTGGTGATTGAAAATGAAGTATTTAAGGTTATTTTCTAATCAATTATGTGTTTGCATCATTTTCATCGTATATATAATGAATTAATAACAATGAACTGAAAATTAAAAAAAACGTGGAAAAACGGCAAAACATTGGCTAATTCGATGATATTTTGTTTAAATCACATAAAGGAAAAGGGGATGATAAAGGTCAAAATATTGCTAAATTCGATGATTTTTAGTACAAAACAAAATGCAAGAAAACTTGCTTAAAATGCAAAATTTGCGAAATTCTGAGATTTGAAGGCCAAATCAAATATCGTGAGAAAACATAATGTAGTATCGAAATAGTGGTAAAAACGAATATATATATACCTAAAATCACACTTCATGAATAACGTGAAAAAAGTCACTATATTACCATATTTGAGGATTTTAACTTCAAATCATAGAGAGAGGTTTCGTATTATTTAGATCCAAGAAAAAAACATATGACAATGTTGTTTCAAATACAAATGAAAAAAATCAATGTGTTTTCATTAGAATTAACTAAAATGTTCCTGATTTTCCGTTTATATTACCGATGGAAGATGTACACGTAAAACCGCTCTAATCCGGCTGAAACGTCGATATATGCAATAAAAACAACTTCTCCCCTTTCCAATATCTTACTCTGTATTTTAACGAGAAACAAATAGTTGATTGAAAATGAAGTGTTTAAGGTTAATTTCTAATCAATTATGTGTTTGCATCATTTTTATCGTATATATAATGAATTAATAGCAATAAACTGAAAAATCACAAAAACGTGGCAAAACAGCAAAATATTGCCTAATTCGATGATATTTTGTTTATATCACATAAAGGAAACGGGGATGATAAATGTCAAAATATTGCTGAATTCGATGATTTTTAGTACCAAACAAAATGCAAGAAAACTTGCTCAAAATGCAATATTATGCGAAAATCTGAGATTTGAAGGTCAAATCACATATCGTGATACTATATGAAATAGTATCGAAATGTTGGTAAAAATAAATATATTTACGTAATATCAAACTACATGAAAAACGTGAAAAAAGTCATTATTATACCAAATTTGACGATTTTAACTTCGAATCATAAAGCGACGTTTCGTATTTTTTAGACCCTAGAAAAGACGTATAAAGATGTTGCTTCCAATACAAATGATAAAAATCAATGTGTTTTCATTAAAATTAATAAAAATGTTCCTGATTTTCGGTTTATATTACCGATGGAAGATGTACACGTAAAACCGTTCTTATCCGGCTGAACGTCGATATATGCAATAAAAACAGAACTTCTCCCCTTTTCAATATCTTACTCAGTATTTTAACGAGAAACAAATTGGTGATTGAAAATGAAGTATTTGAGGTTATTTTCTAATCAATTATGTGTTTGCATCATTTTTATCGTATATTTAATGAATTATTAACAATAAACTGAAAATTCAAAAAACGTTTAAAAAACGGCAAAATATTGCCTAATTCGATGATATTTTGTTTAAATCACATAAAGGAAAAGGGGATGATAAAGGTCAAAATATTGCTAAATTCGATGATTTTTAGTACAAAACAAAATGCAAGAAAACTTGCTTATAATGCAAAATTTGCGAAATTCTGAGATTTGAAGGCCAAATCACATATCGTGAGAAAACATAATGTAGTATCGAAATCGTGGTTAAAACAAATATATATACGTAAAATCACACTACATGAATAACGTGAAAAAAGTCACTATATTACCATATTTGAGGATTTTAACTTCAAATCATAGAGCGAGGTTTCGTATTATTCAGATCCAAAAAAAAACATATGACAATGTTGTTTCAAATACAAATGAAAAAAATCAATGTGTTTTCATTAGAATTAACTAAAATATTTCTGATTTTCCGTTTATATTACCGATGGAAAATGTACACGTAAAACCGCTCTAATCCGCCTGAAACGTCGATATATGCAATAAAAACAGAACTTCTCCCCTTTACAATATCATACTCAGTATTTTAACGAGAAACAAATTGGTGATTGAAAATGAAGTATTTGAGGTTATTTTCTAATCAATTATGTGTTTGCATCATTTTTATCGTATATTTATTGAATTATTAACAATAAACTGAAAATTCAAAAAACGTGGAAAAACGGCAAAATATTGCCTAATTTGATGATATTTTGTTTATATCACATAAAGGAAACGCGGATGATAAACTTCAAAATATTGCTGAATTATTAACAATAAACTGAAAATTCAAAAAACGTGGAAAAACGGCAAAATATTGCCTAATTTGATGATATTTTGTTTATATCACATAAAGGAAACGCGGATGATAAACTTCAAAATATTGCTGAATTCGACGATTTTTAGTACGAAACAAAATGCAAGAAAACTTGCTTAAAAATGCAAAATTTGCGAAAATCTGAGATTGAAGGTCAAATCACATATCGTGATACTACATGAAATAGTATCGAAAATTTGGTAAAAATGAATATATTTACGTAATATCAAACTACATGAAAAACGTGAAAAAAGTCATTATTATACCAAATTTGACGATTTTAACTTCGAATCATAAAGCGACGTTTCGTATTTTTTAGACCCTAGAAAAGACGTATAAAGATGTTGCTTAAAATACAAATGATAAAAATCAATGTGTTTTCATTAAAATTAACATAAATGTTCCTCATTTTCGGTTTATATTACCGATGAAAGATGTACACGTAAAACCGTTCTAATCCGGCTGAACGTCGATATATGCAATAAAAACAGAACTTCTCACCTTTTCAATATCTTACTCAGTATTTTAACGAGAAACAAATTGGTGATTGAAAATGAAGTATTTCAGGTTATTTTCTAATCAATTATGTGCTTGCATCATTTTTATCGTATATTTAATGAATTAATAACAATAAACTGAAAATTCAAAAAACGTGGAAAAACGGCAAAATATTGCCTAATTCGATGATATTTTGTTTAAATCACATAAAGGAAAAGGGGATGATAAAGGTCAAAATATTGCTAAATTCGAAGATTTTTGGTACAAAACAAAATGCAAGAAAACTTGCTTAAAATGCAAAATTTGCGAAATTCTGAGATATGAAGGCCAAATCACATATCGTGAGAAAACATGAAGTACTAGTGAAATATTGGTAAAAACTAATATGTATACGTAAAATCACACTACATGAATAACGTGAAAAAAGTCACTATATTACCATATTTGAGGATTTTAACTTCAAATCATAGAGCGAGGTTTCGTATTGTTTAGATCCAAGAAAAAACATATGACAATGTTGTTTCAAATACAAATGAAAAAAATCAATGTGTTTTCATTAGAATTAACTAAAATGTTCCTGATTTTCCGTTTATATTACCGATGGAAGATGTACACGTAAAATCACTCTAATCCGGCTGAAATGTCGATATATGCAATAAAAACAGAACTTCTCCCCTTTCCAATATCTTACTCAGTATTTTAACGAGAAACAAATAGTTGATTGAAAATGGTTAACGTTAATTTCTAATCAATTATGTGTTTGCATCATTTTTATCGTATATTTAATGAATTAATAGCAATAAACTGAAAATTCACAAAAACGTGGAAAAACAGCAAAATATTGCCTATTTCGATGATATTTTGTTTATATCACATAAAGGAAAAGGGGGTGAAAACGTCAAAATATTGCTGAATTCGATGATTTTTAGTACGAAACAAAATGCAAGAAAACTTGCATAATATGCAATATTAAGCGAAAATCTGAGATTTGAAGACCAAATGACATATCGTGATACTACATGAAATAGTATCGAAATATTGGTAAAAATAAATATATTTATGTAATATCAAACTACATGAAAAACGTAAAAAAAAGTCATTATTGTCCCAAATTTGAGGATTTTACCTTCGAATTATCGAGTGACATTTCGTATTTTTTTCACCCTAGAAAAGACGTATAAAGATGTTGCTTCCAATACAAATGATGAAAATCAATGTGTTTTCATTAAAATTAACTAAAATGTTCCTGATTTTCGGTTTATATTACCGATGGAAGATGTACACGTAAAACCGTTCTAATCCGGCTGAAACGTCGATATATGCAATAAAAACAGAACCTCTCCCCTTTTTAATATCTTACTCAGTATTTTAACGAGAAACAAATTGGTGATTGAAAATGAAGTATTTAAGGTTATTTTCTAATCAATTATGTGTTTGCATCATTTTCCTCGTATATATAATGAATTAATAACAATGAATTGAAAATTAAAAAAACGTGGAAAAACGGCAAAACATTGGCTAATTCGATGATATTTTGTTTAAATCACATAAAGGAAAAGGGGATGATAAAGGTCAAAATATTGCTAAATTCGATGATTTTTAGTACAAAACAAAATGCAAGAAAACTTGCTTAAAATGCAAAATTTGCCAAATTCTGAGATATGAAGGCCAAATCAAATATCGTGAGAAAACATAATATAGTATCGAAATAGTGGTAAAAACGAATATATAGACGTAAAATCACACTACATGAATAACGTGAAAAAAGTCACTATATTACCATATTTGAGGATTTTCCCTTCAAACCATAGAGCGAGGTTTCGTATTATTTAGATCCAAGAAAAAACATATGACAATGTTGTTTCAAATACAAATGATAAAAATCAATGTGTTTTCATTAGAATTAACTAAAATAATCATGATTTTCTGTTTATATTACCGATGGAAGATGTACACGTGAAACCGCTCTAATCCGGCTGAAACGTCGATATATGCAATAAAAACAGAACTTCTCCCCTTTCCAATATCTTACTCAGTATTTTAACGAGAAACAAATAGTTGATTGAAAATGAAGTGTTTAAGGTTAATTTCTAATCAATTATGTGTTTTCATCATTTTTATCGTATATTTAATGAATTAATAGCAATAAACTGAAAATTCACAAAAACGTGGAAAAACAGCAAAATATTGCCTAATTCGATGATATTTTGTTTATATCACATAAAGGAAAAGGGGATGATAAACGTCAAAATATTGCTGAATTCGATGATTATTAGTACGAAACAAAATGCAAGAAAACTTGCTTAAAATGCAATATTAAGCGAAAATCTGAGATTTGAAGGCCAAATCACATATCGTGATACTACATGAAATAGTATCGAAATATTGGTAAAAATGAATATATTTACGTAATATCAAACTACATGAAAAACGTAAAAAAATCATTATTATACCAAATTTGAGGATTTTACCTTCGAATCATAGAGCGACGTTTCGTATTTTTTAGACCCTAGAAAAGACGTATAAAGATGTTGCTTCCAATACAAATGATAAAAATCAATGTGATTTCATTATAATTAACTAAAATGTTCCTGATTTTCGGGTTATATTACCGATGGAAGATGTACACGTAAAACCGTTCTAATCCGGCTGAAACGTCGATATATGCAATAAAAACAGAACTTCTCCCCTTTTCAATATCTTACTCAGTATTTTAACGAGAAACAAATAGTTGATTGAAAATGAAGTGTTTAAGGTTAATTTCTAATCAATTATGTGTTTGCATCATTTTTATCGTATATTTAATGAATTAGTAGCAATAAACTGAAAATTTACAAAAACGTGGAAAAACAGCAAAATATTGCCTAATTCGATAATATTTTGTTTATATCACATAAAGGAAAATGGGATGATAAACGTCAAAATATTGATGAATTCGATGATTTTTAGTACAAAACAAAATGCAAGAAAACTTGCTTAAAATGCAAAATTTGCGAAATTCTGATATTTGAAGGCCAAATCACATATCGTGAGAAAACATGAAGTAGTATCGAAATATTGGTAAAACGAATATATATACGTAAAATCACACTACATGAATAACGTGAAAAAAGTCACTATATTACAATATTTGAGGATTTTAACTTCAAATCATAGAGCGAGGTTTCGTGTTATTTAGATCCAAGAAAAGACATATGACAATGTTTTTTAAATACAAATGATAAAAATCAATGTGTTTTCATTAGAATTAACTAAAATGTTACTGATTTTCCGTTTATATTACCGATGGAAGATGTACACGTGAAACCGCTCTAATCCGGCTGAAACGTCGATATATGCAATAACAACAGAACTTCTCCCCTTTCAAATATCTTACTCAGTATTTTAACGAGAAACAAATAGTTGATTGAAAATGAAGTGTATAAGGTTAATTTCTAATCAATTATGTGTTTGCATCATTTTCATCGTATATTTAATGAATTAATAGCAATAAACTGAAAATTCACAAAAACGTGGAAAAACAGCAAAATATTGCCTAATTCGATGATATTTTGTTTATATCACATAAAGGAAAATGGGATGATAAACGTCAAAATATTGCAGAATTCGATGATTTTTAGTAGGAAACAAAATGCAAGAAAACTTGCTTAAAATGCAATATTATGCGAAAATCTGTGATTTGAAGGCCAAATCACATATCGTGATACTACATGAAATAGTATCTAAATATTGGTAAAAATGAATATATTTACGTAATATCAAACTACATGAAACGTGAAAAAAGTCATTATTATACCAAATTTGAGGATTTTAACTTCGAATCATAAAGCGACGTTTCGTATTTTTAGACCCTAGAAAAGACGTATAAAGATGTTGCTTCCAATACAAATGATAAAAATCAATGTGTTTTCATTAAAATTGACTAAAATGTTCCTGATTTTCGGTTTATATTACCGATGGAAGATGTACACGTAAAACCGTTCTAATCCGGCTGAAACGTCGATATATGCAATAAAAACAGAACTTCTCCCCTTTTCAATATCTTACTCAGTATTTTAACGAGAAACAAATTGGTGATTGAAAATGAAGTATTTAAGTTTATTTTCTAATCAATTATGTGTTTGCATCATTTTTATCGTATATTTAATGATATATTAACAATAAACTGAAAATTCAAAAAACGTGGAAAAACGGCAAAATATTGCCTAATTCGATGATATTTTGTTTAAATCACATAAGGAAAAGGGGATGATAAAGGTCAAAATATTGCTAAAATCGATGATTTTTAGTACAAAACAAAATGCAAGAAAACTTGCTTAAAAATACAAAATTGCGAAATTCTGAGATATGAAGGCCAAATCACATATCGTGAGAAAACATGAAGTAGTATCGAAATATTGGTAAAAACTAATATATATACGTAAAATCACACTACGTGAATAACGTGAAAAAAGTCACTATATTACCATATTTGAGGATTTTAACTTCAAATCATAGAGCGAGGTTTCGTATTATTTAGATCCAAGAAAAAACATATGACAATGTTGTTTCAAATACAAATGAAAAAATCAATGTGTTTTCATTAGAATTAACTAAAATGTTCCTGATTTTCCGTTTATATTACCGATGGAAGATGTACACGTAAAACAGCTCTAATCCGGCTGAAACGTCGATATATGCAATAAAAACAGAACTTCTCCCCTTTCCAATATCTTACTCAGTATTTTAACGAGAAACAAATAGTTGATTGAAAATGTTTAAGGTTAATTTCTAATCAATTATGTGTTTGCATCATTTTTATCGTATATTTAATGAATTAATAGCAATAAACTGAAAATTCACAAAAACGTGGAAAAACAGCAAAATATTGCCTATTTCGATGATATTTTGTTTATATCACATAAAGGAAAAGGGGGTGATAAACGTCAAAATATTGCTGAATTCGATGATTTTTAGTACGAAACCAAATACAAGAAAACTTGCATAATATGCAATATTAAGCGAAAATCTGAGATTTGAAGACCAAATGACATATCGTGATACTACATGAAATAGTATCGAAATATTGGTAAAAATAAATATATTTACGTAATATCAAACTACATGAAAAACGTAAAAAAAGTCATTATTGTACCAAATTTGAGGATTTTACCTTCGAATATAGAGTGACGTTTCGTATTTTTTTGACCCTAGAAAAGACGTTGCTTCCAATACAAATGATAAAAATCAATGTGCTTTCATTAAAATTAACAAAATGTTCCTGATTTTCGGTTTATATTACCGATATAAGATGTACACGTAAAACCGTTCTAATCCGGCTGAAACGTCGATATATGCAATAAAAACAGAACTTCTCCCCTTTTTAATATCTTACTCAGTATTTTAACGAGAAACAAATTGGTGATTGAAAATGAAGTATTTGAGGTTATTTTCTAATCAATTATGTGTTTGCATCATTTTTATCGTATATTTAATGAATTATAACAATAAACTGAAAATTCAAAAAACGTTTAAAAAACGGCAAAATATTGCCTAATTCGATGATATTTTGTTTAAATCACATAAAGGAAAAGGGGATGATAAAGGTCAAAATATTGCTAAATTCGATGATTTTTAGTACAAAACAAAATGCAAGAAAACTTGCTTAAATGCAAAATTTGCGAAATTCTGAGATTGAAGGCCAAATCACATATCGTGAGAAAACATAAGTAGTATCGAAATAGTGGTAAAAACGAATATATACGTAAAATCACACTACATGAATAACATGAAAAAAGTCACTATATACCATATTTGAGGATTTTAACTTCAAATCATAGAGCGAGGTTTCGTATTATTCAGATCCAAAAAAAACATATGACAATGTTGTTTCAAATACAAATGAAAAAAATCAATGTGTTTTCATTAGAATTAACTAAAATATTTCTGATTTTCCGTTTATATTACCGATGGAAATGTACACGTAAAACCGCTCTAATCCGCTGAAACGTCGATATATGCAATAAAAACAGAACTTCTCCCCTTTCCAATATCTTACTCAGTATTTTAACGAGAAACAAATAGTGATTGAAAATGAAGTATTTGAGGTTATTTCTAATCAATTATGTGTTTGCATCATTTTTATCGTATATTTATGAATTATAGCAATAAACTGAAAATTCAAAAAACGTGGAAAAACAGCAAAATATTGCCTAATTCGATGATATTTTGTTTATATCACATAAAGGAAACGGGATGATAAACGTCAAAATATTGCTGAATTCGATGATTTTTAGTACGAAAAAAATGCAAGAAAACTTGCTTAAAATGCAATATTATGCGAAAATCTGAGATTTGAAGGTCAAATCACATATCGTGATACTACATGAAATAGTATCGAAATATTGGTAAAAATGAAATATTTACGTAATATCAAACTACATGAAAAACGTGAAAAAAGTCATTATTATACCAAATTTGACGATTTTAACTTCGAATCATAAGCGACGTTTCGTATTTTTTTAGACCCTAGAAAAGACGTATAAAGATGTTGCTTCAATACAAATGATAAAAATCAATGTGTTTCATTAAAATTAATAAATGTTCCTGATTTTCGGTTTATATTACCGATGAAGATGTACACGTAAAACCGTTCTAATCCGGCTGAAACGTCGATATATGCAATAAAAACAGAACTTCTCCCTTTTCAATATCTTACTCAGTATTTAACGAGAAACAAATTGGTGATTGAAAATGAAGTGTTTAAGGTTATTTCTAATCAATTATGTGTTTGCATCATTTTTATCGTATATTTAATGAATTAATAACAATAAACTGAAAATTCAAAAAACGTGGAAAAACGGCAAAATATTGCCTAATTCGATGATATTTGTTAAATCACATAAAGGAAAAGGGATGATAAAGGTCAAAATATTGCTAAATTCGATGATTTTTAGTACAAAACAAAATGCAAGAAAACTTGCTTAAAATGCAAAATTTGCGAAATTCTGAGATATGAAGGCCAAATCACATATCGTGAGAAAACATGAAGTAGTATCGAAATATTGGTAAAAACTATATTATACGTAAAATCACACTACATGAATAACGTGAAAAAAGTCACTATATTACCATATTTGAGGATTTTAACTTCAAATCATAGAGCGAGGTTTCGTGTTATTTAGATCCAAGAAAAGACATATGACAATGTTTTTTAAATACAAATGATAAAAATCAATGTGTTTTCATTAGAATTAACTAAAATGTTACTGATTTTCCGTTTATATTACCGATGGAAGATGTACACGTGAAACCGCTCTAATCCGGCTGAAACGTCGATATATGCAATAACAACAGAACTTCTCCCCTTTCAAATATCTTACTCAGTATTTTAACGAGAAACAAATAGTTGATTGAAAATGAAGTGTATAAGGTTAATTTCTAATCAATTATGTGTTTGCATCATTTTCATCGTATATTTAATGAATTAATAGCAATAAACTGAAAATTCACAAAAACGTGGAAAAACAGCAAAATATTGCCTAATTCGATGATATTTTGTTTATATCACATAAAGGAAAATGGGATGATAAACGTCAAAATATTGCAGAATTCGATGATTTTTAGTAGGAACAAAATGCAAGAAAACTTGCTTAAAATGCAATATTATGCGAAAATCTGTGATTTGAAGGCCAAATCACATATCGTGATACTACATGAAATAGTATCTAAATATTGGTAAAAATGAATATATTTACGTAATATCAAACTATATGATAAACGTGAAAAAAGTCATTATTATACCAAATTTGAGGATTTTAACTTCGAATCATAAAGCGACGTTTCGTATTTTTTAGACCCTAGAAAAGACGTATAAAGATGTTGCTTCCAATACAAATGATAAAAATCAATGTGTTTTCATTAAAATTGACTAAAATGTTCCTGATTTTCGGTTTATATTACCGATGGAAGATGTACACGTAAAACCGTTCTAATCCGGCTGAAACGTCGATATATGCAATAAAAACAGAACTTCTCCCCTTTTCAATATCTTACTCAGTATTTTAACGAGAAACAAATTGGTGATTGAAAATGGTGTATTTAAGTTTATTTTCTAATCAATTATGTGTTTGCATCATTTTTATCGTATATTTAATGATATATTAACAATAAACTGAAAATTCAAAAAACGTGGAAAAACGGCAAAATATTGCCTAATTCGATGATATTTTGTTTAAATCACATTAAGGAAAAGGGGATGATAAAGGTCAAAATATTGCTAAAATCGATGATTTTTAGTACAAAACAAAATGCAAGAAAACTTGCTTAAAAATACAAAACTTGCGAAATTCTGAGATATGAAGGCCAAATCACATATCGTGAGAAAACATGAAGTAGTATCGAAATATTGGTAAAAACTAATATATATACGTAAAATCACACTACGTGAATAACGTGAAAAAAGTCACTATATTACCATATTTGAGGATTTTAACTTCAAACCATAGAGCGATGTTTCGTATTATTTAGATCCAAGAAAAAACATATGACAATGTTGTTTCAAATACAAATGAAAAAATCAATGTGTTTTCATTAGAATTAACTAAAATGTTCCTGATTTTCCGTTTATATTACCGATGGAAGATGTACACGTAAAACAGCTCTAATCCGGCTGAAACGTCGATATATGCAATAAAAACAGAACTTCTCCCCTTTCCAATATCTTACTCAGTATTTTAACGAGAAACAAATAGTTGATTGAAAATGTTTAAGGTTAATTTCTAATCAATTATGTGTTTGCATCATTTTTATCGTATATTTAATGAATTAATAGCAATAAACTGAAAATTCACAAAAACGTGGAAAAACAGCAAAATATTGCCTATTTCGATGATATTTTGTTTATATCACATAAAGGAAAAGGGGGTGATAAACGTCAAAATATTGCTGAATTCGATGATTTTTAGTACGAAACCAAATACAAGAAAACTTGCATAATATGCAATATTAAGCGAAAATCTGAGATTTGAAGACCAAATGACATATCGTGATACTACATGAAATAGTATCGAAATATTGGTAAAAATAAATATATTTACGTAATATCAAACTACATGAAAAACGTAAAAAAAGTCATTATTGTACCAAATTTGAGGATTTTACCTTCGAATTATAGAGTGACGTTTCGTATTTTTTTGACCCTAGAAAAGACGTTGCTTCCAATACAAATGATAAAAATCAATGTGCTTTCATTAAAATTAACTAAAATGTTCCTGATTTTCGGTTTATATTACCGATATAAGATGTACACGTAAAACCGTTCTAATCCGGCTGAAACGTCGATATATGCAATAAAAACAGAACTTCTCCCCTTTTTAATATCTTACTCAGTATTTTAACGAGAAACAAATTGGTGATTGAAAATGAAGTATTTGAGGTTATTTTCTAATCAATTATGTGTTTGCATCATTTTTATCGTATATTTAATGAATTATTAACAATAAACTGAAAATTCAAAAAACGTTTAAAAAACGGCAAAATATTGCCTAATTCGATGATATTTTGTTTAAATCACATAAAGGAAAAGGGGATGATAAAGGTCAAAATATTGCTAAATTCGATGATTTTTAGTACAAAACAAAATGCAAGAAAACTTGCTTATAATGCAAAATTTGCGAAATTCTGAGATTTGAAGGCCAAATCACATATCGTGAGAAAACATAATGTAGTATCGAAATAGTGGTAAAAACGAATATATATACGTAAAATCACACTACATGAATAACATGAAAAAAGTCACTATATTACCATATTTGAGGATTTTAACTTCAAATCATAGAGCGAGGTTTCGTATTATTCAGATCCAAAAAAAACATATGACAATGTTGTTTCAAATACAAATGAAAAAAATCAATGTGTTTTCATTAGAATTAACTAAAATATTTCTGATTTTCCGTTTATATTACCGATGGAAAATGTACACGTAAAACCGCTCTAATCCGCCTGAAACGTCGATATATGCAATAAAAACAGAACTTCTCCCCTTTACAATATCTTACTCAGTATTTTAACGAGAAACAAATTGATTGAAAATGAAGTATTTGAGGTTATTTTCTAATCAATTATGTGTTTGCATCATTTTTATCGTATATTTATTGAATTATTAACAATAAACTGAAAATTCAAAAAACGTGGAAAAACGGCAAAATATTGCCTAATTCGATGATATTTTGTTTATATCACATAAAGGAAACGCGGATGATAAACTTCAAAATATTGCTGAATTCGACGATTTTTAGTACGAAACAAATGCAAGAAAACTTGCTTAAAAATGCAAAATTTGCGAAAATCTGAGATTTGAAGGTCAAATCACATATCGTGATACTACATGAAATAGTATCGAAAATTTGGTAAAAATGAATATATTTACGTAATATCAAACTACATGAAAAACGTGAAAAAAGTCATTATTATACCAAATTTGACGATTTTAACTTCGAATCATAAAGCGACGTTTCGTATTTTTTAGACCCTAGAAAAGACGTATAAAGATGTTGCTTAAAATACAATGATAAAAATCAATGTGTTTTCATTAAAATTAACATAAATGTTCCTGATTTTCGGTTTATATTACCGATGAAAGATGTACACGTAAAACCGTTCTAATCCGGCTGAACGTCGATATATGCAATAAAAACAGAACTTCTCACCTTCTCAATATCTTACTCAGTATTTTAACGAGAAACAAATTGGTGATTGAAAATGAAGTATTTCAGGTTATTTTCTAATCAATTATGTGCTTGCATCATTTTTATCGTATATTTAATGAATTAATAACAATAAACTGAAAATTCAAAAAACGTGGAAAAACGGCAAAATATTGCCTAATTCGATGATATTTTGTTTAAATCACATAAAGGAAAAGGGGATGATAAAGGTCAAAATATTGCTAAATTCGAAGATTTTTGGTACAAAACAAAATGCAAGAAAACTTGCTTAAAATGCAAAATTTGCGAAATTCTGAGATATGAAGGCCAAATCACATATCGTGAGAAAACATGAAGTAGTATTGAAATATTGGTAAAAACTAATATGTATACGTAAAATCACACTACATGAATAACGTGAAAAAAGTCACTATATTACCATATTTGAGGATTTTAACTTCAAATCATAGAGCGAGGTTTCGTATTGTTTAGATCCAAGAAAAAACATATGACAATGTTGTTTCAAATACAAATGAAAAAAATCAATGTGTTTTCATTAGAATTAACTAAAATGTTCCTGATTTTCCGTTTATATTACCGATGGAAGATGTACACGTAAAATCACTCTAATCCGGCTGAAATGTCGATATATGCAATAAAAACAGAACTTCTCCCCTTTCCAATATCTTACTCAGTATTTTAACGAGAAACAAATAGTTGATTGAAAATGGTTAACGTTAATTTCTAATCAATTATGTGTTTGCATCATTTTTATCGTATATTTAATGAATTAATAGCAATAAACTGAAAATTCACAAAAACGTGGAAAAACAGCAAAATATTGCCTATTTCGATGATATTTTGTTTATATCACATAAAGGAAAAGGGGGTGAAAACGTCAAAATATTGCTGAATTCGATGATTTTTAGTACGAAACAAAATGCAAGAAAACTTGCATAATATGCAATATTAAGCGAAAATCTGAGATTTGAAGACCAAATGACATATCGTGATACTACATGAAATAGTATCGAAATATTGGTAAAAATAAATATATTTATGTAATATCAAACTACATGAAAAACGTAAAAAAAGTCATTATTGTCCCAAATTTGAGGATTTTACCTTCGAATTATCGAGTGACATTTCGTATTTTTTTCACCCTAGAAAAGACGTATAAAGATGTTGCTTCCAATACAAATGATGAAATCAATGTGTTTTCATTAAAATTAACTAAAATGTTCCTGATTTTCGGTTTATATTACCGATGGAAGATGTACACGTAAAACCGTTCTAATCCGGCTGAAACGTCGATATATGCAATAAAAACAGAACTCTCCCCTTTTAATATCTTACTCAGTATTTTAACGAGAAACAAATTGGTGATTGAAAATGAAGTATTTAAGGTTATTTTCTAATCAATTATGTGTTTGCATCATTTTCCTCGTATATATAATGAATTAATAACAATGAACTGAAAATTAAAAAAAACGTGGAAAAACGGCAAAACATTGGCTAATTCGATGATATTTTGTTTAAATCACATAAAGGAAAAGGGGATGATATAGGTCAAAATATTGCTAAATTCGATGATTTTTAGTACAAAACAAAATGCAAGAAAACGTGCTTAAAATGCAAAATTTGCCAAATTCTGAGATATGAAGGCCAAATCAAATATCGTGAGAAAACATAATATAGTATCGAAATAGTGGTAAAAACGAATATATATACGTAAAATCACACTACATGAATAACGTGAAAAAAGTCACTATATTACCATATTTGAGGATTTTCCCTTCAAACCATAGAGCGAGGTTTCGTATTATTTAGATCCAAGAAAAAACATATGACAATGTTGTTTCAAATACAAATGATAAAAATCAATGTGTTTTCATTAGAATTAACTAAAATAATCATGATTTTCTGTTTATATTACCGATGGAAGATGTACACGTGAAACCGCTCTAATCCGGCTGAAACGTCGATATATGCAATAAAAACAGAACTTCTCCCCTTTCCAATATCTTACTCAGTATTTTAACGAGAAACAAATAGTTGATTGAAAATGAAGTGTTTAAGGTTAATTTCTAATCAATTATGTGTTTTCATCATTTTTATCGTATATTTAATGAATTAATAGCAATAAACTGAAAATTCACAAAAACGTGGAAAAACAGCAAAATATTGCCTAATTCGATGATATTTTGTTTATATCACATAAAGGAAAAGGGGATGATAAACGTCAAAATATTGCTGAATTCGATGATTATTAGTACGAAACAAAATGCAAGAAAACTTGCTTAAAATGCAATATTAAGCGAAAATCTGAGATTTGAAGGCCAAATCACATATCGTGATACTACATGAAATAGTATCGAAATATTGGTAAAAATGAATATATTTACGTAATATCAAACTACATGAAAAACGTAAAAAAAGTCATTATTATACCAAATTTGAGGATTTTACCTTCGAATCATAGAGCGACGTTTCGTATTTTTTAGACCCTAGAAAAGACGTATAAAGATGTTGCTTCCAATACAAATGATAAAAATCAATGTGATTTCATTATAATTAACTAAAATGTTCCTGATTTTCGGGTTGTATTACCGATGGAAGATGTACACGTAAAACCGTTCTAATCCGGCTGAAACGTCGATATATGCAATAAAAACAGAACTTCTCCCCTTTTCAATATCTTACTCAGTATTTTAACGAGAAACAAATAGTTGATTGAAAATGAAGTGTTTAAGGTTAATTTCTAATCAATTATGTGTTTGCATCATTTTTATCGTATATTTAATGAATTAGTAGCAATAAACTGAAAATTTACAAAAACGTGGAAAAACAGCAAAATATTGCCTAATTCGATAATATTTTGTTTATATCACATAAAGGAAAATGGGATGATAAACGTCAAAATATTGATGAATTCGATGATTTTTAGTACAAAACAAAATGCAAGAAAACTTGCTTAAAATGCAAAATTTGCGAAATTCTGATATTTGAAGGCCAAATCACATATCGTGAGAAAACATGAAGTAGTATCGAAATATTGGTAAAAACGAATATATATACGTAAAATCACACTACATGAATAACGTGAAAAAAGTCACTATATTACAATATTTGAGGATTTTAACTTCAAACCATAGAGCGATGTTTCGTATTATTTAGATCCAAGAAAAAACATATGACAATGTTGTTTCAAATACAAATGAAAAAAATCAATGTGTTTTCATTAGAATTAACTAAAATGTTCCTGATTTTCCGTTTATATTACCGATGGAAGATGTACACGTAAAACAGCTCTAATCCGGCTGAAACGTCGATATATGCAATAAAAACAGAACTTCTCCCCTTTCCAATATCTTACTCAGTATTTTAACGAGAAACAAATAGTTGATTGAAAATGTTTAAGGTTAATTTCTAATCAATTATGTGTTTGCATCATTTTTATCGTATATTTAATGAATTAATAGCAATAAACTGAAAATTCACGAAAACGTGGAAAAACAGCAAAATATTGCCTATTTCGATGATATTTTGTTTATATCACATAAAGGAAAAGGGGGTGATAAACGTCAAAATATTGCTGAATTCGATGATTTTTAGTACGAAACAAAATACAAGAAAACTTGCATAATATGCAATATTAAGCGAAAATCTGAGATTTGAAGACCAAATGACATATCGTGATACTACATGAAATAGTATCGAAATATTGGTAAAAATAAATATATTTACGTAATATCAAACTACATGAAAAACGTAAAAAAAGTCATTATTGTACCAAATTTGAGGATTTTACCTTCGAATTATAGAGTGACGTTTCGTATTTTTTTGACCCTAGAAAAGACGTATAAAGACGTTGCTTCCAATACAAATGATAAAAATCAATGTTTTTCATTAAAATTAACTAAAATGTTCCTGATTTTCGGTTTATATTACCGATATAAGATGTACACGTAAAACCGTTCTAATCCGGCTGAAACGTCGATATATGCAATAAAAACAGAACTTCTCCCCTTTTTCATATCTTACTCAGTATTTTAACGAGAAACAAATTGGTGATTGAAAATGAAGTATTTAAGGTTATTTTCTAATCAATTATGTGTTTGCATCATTTTCATCGTATATATAATGAATTATTAACTATGACTGAAAATTAAAAAAACGTGGAAAAACGGCAAAACATTGCCTAATTCGATGATATTTTGTTTAAATCACATGAAGGAAAAGGGGATGATGAAGGTCAAATATTGCTAAATTCGATGATTTTTAGTACAAAACAAAATGCAAGAAAACTTGCTTAAAATGCAAAATTTGCGAAATTCTGAGATTTGAAGGCCAAATCACATATCGTGAGAAAACATGAAGTAGTATCGAAGTAGTGGTAAAAACGAATATATATCGTAAAATCACACTACATGAATAACGTGAAAAAAGTCACTATATTACCATATTTGAGGATTTTAACTTCAAATCATAGAGCGAGGTTTCGTATTATTCAGATCCAAGAAAAAACATATGACAATGTTGTTTCAAATACAAATGAAAAAAATCAATGTGTTTTCATTAGAATTAACTAAAATTTTCCTGATTTTCCGTTTATATTACCGATGGAAAATGTACACGTAAAACCGCTCTAATCCGCCTGAAACGTCGATATATGCAATAAAAACAGAACTTCTCCCCTTTCCAATATCTTACTTAGTATTTTAACGAGAAACAAATAGTTGATTGAAAATGAAGTGTTTAAATTTAATTTCTAATCAATTACGTGTTTGCATCATTTTTATCGTATATTTAATGAATTATTAGCAATAAACTGAAAATCACAAAAACGTGGAAAAACAGCAAAATATTGCCTAATTAGATGATTTTGTTTATATCACATAAAGGAAAAGAGGATGATAAACGTCAAAATATTGCTAAATTCGATGATTTTTAGTACGAAAAAAAATGCAAGAAAACTTGCTTAAAATGCAATATTATGGGAAAATCTGAGATTTGAAGGCCAAATCACATATCGTGATACTACATGAAATAGTATCGAAATATTGGTAAAAATGAATATATATACGTAATATCAAACTACATGAAAAACTTGAAAAAAGTCATTATTATACCAAATTTGAGGATTTTAACTTTGAATCATAAAGCGACGTTTCGTATTTTTTAGACCCTAGAAAAGACGTATAAAGATGTTGCTTCCAATACAAATGATAAAAATCAATGTGTTTTCATTAAAATTAACTAAAATGTTCCTGATTTTCGGTTTATATTACCGATGGAAGACGTACACGTAAAACCGTTCTAATCCGGCTGAAACGTCGATATATGCAATAAAAACAGAACTTCTCCCCTTTTCAATATCTTATTCAGTATTTTAACGAGATACAAATTGGTGATTTAAAATGAAGTATTTAAGGTTATTTTCTAATCAATTATGTGTTTGCATAATTTTTCTCGTATATTTAATGAAATAATAGCAATAAACTGAAAATTCACAAAAACGTAGAAAAACTGCAAAACATTGCCCAATTCGATGATATTTTGTTTAAATCACATGAAGGAAAAGGGGATGATAAAGGTCAAAATATTGCTAAATTCGATGATTTTTAGTACAAAACAAAATGCAAGAAAACTTCCTTAAAATGCAAAATTTGCGAAATTCTGAGATTTGAAGGCCAAATCACGTATCGTGAGAAAACATGAAGTAGTATCGAAACATTGGTAAAAACGAATACATATACGTAAAATCACACTACATGAATAACGTGAAAAAAGTCACTATATTACCATATTTGAGGATTTTAACTTCAAATCATAGAGCGAGGTTTCGTATTATTTAGATCCAAGAACAGACATATGACAATGTTGTTTCAAATACAAATGATAAAAATCAATGTGTTTTCATTAGAATTAACTAAAATGTTCCTGATTTTTCGTTTATATTACCGATGGAAGATGTACACGTGACACCGCTCTAATCCGGCTGAAACGTCGATATATGCAATAAAAACAGAACTTCTCCCCTTTCCAATATCTTACTCAGTATTTTAACGAGAAACAAATAGTTGATTGAAAATGAAGTGTTTAAGGTTAATTTCTAATTAATTATGTGTTTTCATCATTTTTATCGTATATTTATGAATTAATAGCAATAAACTGAAATTTCACAAAAACGTGGCAAAACAGCAAAATATTGCCTAATTCGATGATATTTTGTTTATATCACATAAAGGAAACGGGGATGAAAAACGTCAAAATATTGCTGAATTCGATGATTTTTAGTACGAAACAAAATGCAAGAAAACTTGCTTAAAATGCAATATTATGCGAAAATCTGAGATTTGAAGGTCAAATCACATATCGTGATACTACATGAAATAGTATCGAAATATTGGTAAAAATGAATATATTTACGTAATATCAAACTGCATGAAAAACGTGAAAAAAGTCATTATTATACCAAATTTGACGATTTTAACTTCGAATCATAAAGCGACGTTTCGTATTTTTTAGACCCTAGAAAAGACGTATAAAGATGTTGCTACTAATACAAATGATAAAAATCAATGTGTTTTCATTAAAATTAACTAAAATGTTCCTGATTTTCGGTTTATATTACCGATGGAAGATGAACACGTAAAACCGTTCTAATCCGGCTCAAACGTCGATATATGCAATAAAAACAGAACTTCTCCCTTTTTCAATATCTTACTCAGTATTTTAACGAGAAACAAATTGGTGATTGAAATTGAAGTATTTAAGGTTATTTTCTAATCAATTATGTGTTTGCATCATTTTTATCGTATATTTAATGAATTATTAACAATAAACTGAAAATTCAAAAAACGTGGAAAAACGGCAAAATATTGCCTAATTCGATGATATTTTGTTTAAATCACATAAAGGAAAAGGGGATGATAAAGGTCAAAATATTGCTAAATTCGATGATTTTTAGTACAAAACAAAATGCAAGAAAACTTGCTTAAAATGCAAAATTTGCGAAATTCTGAGATATGAAGGCCAAATCACATATCGTGAGAAAACATGAAGTTGTATCGAAATATTGGTAAAAACTAATATATATACGTAAAATCACACTACATGAATAACTTGAAAAAGTCACTATATTACTATATTTGAGGATTTTAACTTCAAATCATAGAGCGAGGTTTCGTATTACTTAGATCCAAGAAAAAACATATGACAATGTTGTTTCAAATACAAAAGATAAAAATCAATGTGTTTTCATTAGAATTAACTAAAATGTTCCTGATTTTTTTTTATATTACCGATGGAAGATGTACACGTGACACCGCTCTAATCCGGCTGAAACGTCGATATATGCAATAAAAACAGAACTTCTCCCCTTTCCAATATCTTACTCAGTATTTTAACGAGAAACAAATAGTTGATTGAAAATGAAGTGTTTAAGGTTAGTTTCTAATCAATTATGTGTTTGCATCATTTTTATCGTATATTTAATGAATTAATAGCAATAAACTGAAAATTCACAAAAACGTGGAAAAACAGCAAAATATTGCCTAATTCGATAATATTTTGTTTATATCACATAAAGGAAAAGGGGATGATAAACGTCAAAATATTGCTGAATTCGATGATTTTTAGTACGAAACAAAATGCAAGAAAACTTGCTTAGAATGCAATATTATGCGAAAATCTGAGATTTGAAGGCCAACTCACATATCGTGATACTACATGAAATAGTATCGAAATATTGGTAAAAATGAATATATTTACGTAATATCAAACTACATGAAAAACGTGAAAAAAGCCATTATTATACTAAATTTGACGATTTTAACTTCGAATCATAAAGCGACGTTTCGTATTTTTTAGACCCTAGAATAGACGTATAAAGATGTTGCTTCCAATACAAATGATAAAAATCAATGTGTTTTCTTTAAAATTAACTAAAATGTTCCTGATTTTCGGTTTATATTACCGATGGAAGATGTACACGTAAAACCATTCTAATCCGGCTGAAACGTCGATATATGCAATAAAAACAGAACTATTCCCCTTTTAAATATCTTACTCAGTATTTTAACGAGAAACAAATTGGTGATTGAAAATGAGGTATTTAAGGTTATTTTCTAATCAATTATGTGCTTGCATCATTTTTATTGTATATTTAATGAATTAATAACAATAAACTGAAAATTCAAAAAACGTGGAAAACGGCAAAATATTGCCTAATTCGATGATATTTTGTTTAAATCACATAAAGGAAAAGGGGATGATAAAGGTCAAAATATTGCTAAATTCGATGATTTTTAGTACAAAACAAAATGCAAGAAAACTTCCTTCAAATGCAAAATTTGCGAAATTCTGAGATTTGAAGGCCAAATCACATATCGTGAGAAAACATGAAGTAGTATCGAAATATTGGTAAAAACTAATATATATACGTAAAATCACACTACGTGAATAACGTGAAAAAAGTCACTATATTACCATATTTGAGGATTTTAACTTCAAATCATAGAGCGAGGTTTCGTATTATTTAGATCCAAGAAAAGACATATGACAATGTTGTTTCAAATACAAATGAAAAAAATCAATGTGTTTTCATTAGAATTAACTAAAATGTTCCTGATTTTTCGTTTATATTACCGATGGAAGATGTACACGTAAAACCGCTCTAATCCGGCTGAAACGTCGATATATGCAATAAAAACAGAACTTCTCCCCTTTCCAATATCTTACTCAGTATTTTAACGAGATACAAATAGTTGATTGAAAATGAAGTGTTTAAGGCTCAAGAGAGTGATGCAAAGTCTCAAGAGAGTGATCTAGAGGCTCAAGAGAGGGATGCAGAGGCTGAAGAGAGGGATGCAGAGGCTTAAGAGAGTGATGCAGAGGCTGAAGAGAGTGTTGCAGAGGCTTAAGAGAGTGATGCAGAGGCTCAAGAGAGTGATGCAGAGGCGGAAGAGAGTGTTGCAGAGGCTTAAGAGAGGGATGCAGAGGCTTAAGAGAGTGATGCAAAGGCTCAAGAGAGTGATGCAGAGGCTTAAGAGAGGGATGCAGAAGCTCAAGAGAGGGATGCAGAGGCTTAAGAGAGTGATGCAGAGGCTGAAGAGAGTGTTGCAGAGGCTTAAGAGAGAGATGCAGAGGATCATGAGGGTGATGCAGAGGCTGATGAGAGTGTTGCAGAGGCTTAAGAGAGGGATGCAGAGGCTCAACAGAGTGATGCAAAGGCTCAAGAGAGTGATGCAGAGGCTGAAGAGAGGGTAGCAGAGGCTTAAGAGAGTGATGCACAGGCTGAAGAGAGTGTTGCAGAGGCTTAAGAGAGGGATGCAGAGGCTCAAGAGAGTGATGCAAAGGTTCAAGAGAGTGATACAGAGGTTCAAGAGAGCGATGCAGAGGATCAAGAGAGTGATGCAGAGGCTGAAGAGAGAGATGCAGAGGCTAAAGAGAGCGATGCAGAGGCTCAAGAGAGTGATGCAGGGAACCAAGAGAATGATGTAGAGGCTAAAGAGAGTGATGCAGAGGCTTAAGAGAGTGATGCAGGGGATCAAGAGAATGATGTAGAGGCTTAAGAGAAGGATATAGAGGCTTAAGAGAGGGATGCAGAGGATTAAGAGAGGGAAGCAGGAGTTCAAGAGAGGGATGAAGAGGCTCAAGAAAGTGATTCAGAGGCTTACGAGAGTGATGCAGAGGCTTAAGAGAGTGATGCAGAGGCTTAAGAGAGGGATGCAAAGGCTCAAGCGAGGGATGCAGAGGCACAGGAGGGATGCAGACACTCTGCAGCACTCTCTTCAGCCTCTGCATCACTCTCTTGAGCCTTTGCATCACTCTCTTAAGCCTTTGCATCACTCTCTTGAGCCTCTGCATCACTCTCTTAAGCCTCTGCGTCCCTTTTTTGAGCCTCTGCATCGATTTCTTAAGCCTATGCATCCCTTTTTTGAGCGTCTGCATCACTTTCTTAAGATTCTGCATACCTTTCTTGAGCCTTTGTATCACTCTCTTGAACTCTTGCATCCCTCTCATGAGCCTCTGCATCCCTATCTTGTGCCTCTGCATCCCTCACTTGAGCCTCTGCATCCCTCTCTTGAGCCTCGGCATCCCTCGCTTGAGCCTCTGCATCCCTCTTTTAAGCCTCTGCAATCACTCTCTTAAGCCTCTGCATCACTCTCGTAAGCCTCTGAATCACTCTCTTGAGCCTCTTCATCCCTCTCTTGAACTCCTGCATCCCTCTTTTGATCCTCTGCATCACTCTCTTGAGCCTCTGCATCACTCTCTTAAACCTCTGCATCCCTCTCTTGATCCTCTGCATCACTCTCTGAGCCTCTGCATCACTCTCTTGAGCCTCTGCATCCCTCTCTTAAGCCTCTAGATCACTCTCTTGAGCCTTTGCATCACTCTCTTGAGCCTCTGCATCCCTCTCTTAAGCCTCTGCAACACTCTCTTGAGCCTCTGCATCACGCTCTTGAGCCTCTGCATCACTCTCTTAAGCCTCTGCAACACTCTCTTCAGCCTCTGCATCACTCTCTTAAGCCTCTGCATCCCTTTCTTTAGCCTCTGCATCACTCTCTTGAACTCCTGGATCCCTCACATGAGCCTCTGCATCCCTCTCATGAGCCTTTGCATTACTGTCTTAAGCCTCTGCATCACTCTCGCTAAACCTCTTAATCACTCTCATGAGCCTCTCTATCACTCTCATGAGCCTCTGCATCCCTCTATTGAGCCTCTGCTCACTCTCTTAAGCCTCTGCAACACTCTCTTCAACCTCTGCATCACTCTCTTAAGCCTCTGCATCCCTCTCTTGAGCTTCTTCAAACCCTCTCTTAATCCTCTGCATCACTCTCTTGAGCCTTTGCATCACTCTCTTAAGCCTCTGCATCCCTCTCTTAAGCCTCTGCAACACTCTCTTCAGCCTCTGCAACACTCTCTTCAGCCTCTGCATCACTCTCTTGAGCCTTTGCATCACTCTCTTGAGCCTCTGCATCACTCTCTTAAGCCTCTGCAACACTCTCTTCAGCCTCTGCATCATTCTCTTAAGCCTCTGCATCCCTCTCTTGAGCCTCTGCATCCCTCTTTTAAAGCCTCTAGATCACTCTCTTGAGCCGTTAAAATCACTCTCTGAGCCTTTGCATCACTCTCTTGAGCCTCTGCATCCCTCTCTTAAGCCTCTGCAACACTCTCAACAGCCTCTGCATCACCCTCTTGATCCTCTGCATCACTCTCTTGAGCCTCTGCATCACTCTCTTGAGCCTTTGCATCACTCTCGTGAGCCTCTGCATCCCTCTCTTTTAGCCTCTGCAACACTCTCTTCAGCCTCTGCAGAGGCTCAAGAGAGGGATGCAGAGGCATAAGAGAGGGATGCAGAGGCTCAAGAAAGGGATGTAGAGGCTTAAGAGTGGGATGCAAAGGCTCAAGAGAGTGATGCAAAGGCTCAAGAGAGTGATGCAGAGGCTTAAGAGAGGGATGCAGAGGCTCAAGAGAGTGATAGAGAAGCTCAAGAGAGTGAAGGCAGAGGCTCAACAGAGTGATTCAGAGGGTTACGAGAGTGATGCAGAGGCTTAAGAGAGGGATGCAGAGGCTCAAGACAGGGATGGAGAGGCTCAAGAGAGGGATGCAGAGGCTCAAGAGAGGGATGCAGAGGCTCAAGTGAGGGAAGCAGAGGCACAAGAGAGGGATGCAAAGGCTCTTGAGAGTGACGCAGAGGTTCAAGAGAGGGATGCAGAGGCTTAAGAAAGTGATGCAAAGGCTCAAGTGAGGGATGCAAAGGCTCATGAGAGGGATGCAGGAGTTCAAGAGAGTGATGCAGAGGCTCAAGAGAGGGATGCAGAGGCTCAAGAGAGTGATTCAGAGGCTTACGAGAGTGATGCAGAAGCTTAAGAGAGTGATGCAGAGGCTTAAGAGATGGATGCAGAGGCTCAAGAGAGGGATGCAGAGGCTCGAAAGAGGGATGCAGTGGCTCAAGAGAGGGATGCAGAGGTTAAAGTGAGGGATGCTGAGGCACAACAGAGGGATACAGAGGCTCTTGAGCGTGATGCAGAGCCTCAAGAGAGAGATGTTGAGGCTTAAGCGAGTGATGCAAAGGCTCAAGAGAGGGATGCAGAGGCTCATGAGAGGTATGGAGGAGTTCAAGAGAGAGATGCAGAGGCTTTATGAAAGGGATGCAGAGGCTTAAGAAAGTGATGTAGAGGCTCAAACGAGGGATGCAGAGGCTTAGGAGAGGGATAGAGGAGTTCAAGAGAAGGATGCAGAGGCTCATGAGAGGGATGGAGGAGTTCAAGAGAGAGATGCAGAGGCTCAAGAGAGGGATGCAGAGGCTCAAGAGAATGATGTAGAGGCCTAAGAGAGGGATTATCCTTTTTGAGCCTCTGCATCACTTTCTCAAGCCTCTGCACCCCTTTTTTGAGCCTCAGCATCACATTCTTAAGATTCTGCATACCTTTCTTGAGCCTTTGCATCACTCTCTTGAACTCCTGCTTCCAGCTCATGAGCCTCTGCATCTCTCTCTTGTGCTTCTGCATCCCTTGCTTGAGCCTCTGCATCCCTCTCTTAAGCCTCTGCATCACTCTCGTAAGCCTCTGCATCACTCTCGTAAGCCTCTGAATCACTCTCTTGAGCCTCTTCATCCCACTCTTGAACTCCTGCATCCCTCTCTTGATCCTCTGCATCACTCTCTTGAGCCTCTGCATCATTCTCTAAAACCTCTGCATCCCTCTCTTGATCCTCTGCATCACTCTCTTCAGCCTCTGCATCATTCTCTTGAGCCTCTACATCCTTCTCGTAAGCCTCTACATCATTCTCTTGAACCCCTGAATCACTCTCTTGAGCCTCTGCATCACTCTCTTGATCCTCTGCATCACTCTCTTGAACCTCTGCATCACTCTCTTGAGCCTTTGCATCACTCTCTTGAGCCTCTGCATCCCTCTCTTAAGCCTCTGCAACACTCTCTTCATCCTCTTCATCACTCTCTTAAGCCTCTGCATCCCTCTCCTGAGCCTCTGCATCCCTCTCTTAAGCCTCTGCAACACTTTCTTCAGCCTCTGCATCACTCTCTTGAGCCTTTGCATCACTCTCTTGAGCCTCTGCATCCCTCTCTTAAGCCTCTGCAACACTCTCTTCAGATTCTGCATCACTCTCTTAAGCCTCTGCATCCCTCTCTTGAGCCTCTGCATCCCTCTCTCAAGCCTCAGCATCACTCTCTTGAGCCTTTGCATCACTCTCTTGAGCCTCTACATCCCTCTCTTAAGCCTCTGCAACACTCTCTTCAGCCTCTGCATCACTCTCTTGAGCATTTGCATCACTCTCTTGAGCCTCTGCATCACTCTCCTAAGCCTCTTCAACACTCTCTTCAGCCTCTGCATGACTCTCTTAAGCCTCTGCATCCCTCTCTTGAGCCTCTGCATCACTTTCTTATGCCTCTGCATCCCTTTTTGAGCCTCTGCATCACTTTCTTAAGATTCTGCATACCTTTCTTGAGCCTTTGCATCACTCTCTTGAACTCCTGCATCCCTCACATGAGCCTCTGCATCCCTCTTCTGTGCCTCTGCATCCCTCACTTGAGCCTCTGCATCCCTCTCTTGAGCCTCGGCATTCCTCGCTGGAGCCTCTGCATCCCTCTCTTAAGCCTCTGCATCACTCTCTTAAGCCTCTGCATCACTCTCGTAAGCCTCTGAATCACTCTCTTGAGCCTCTTCATCCCTCTCCTGAACTCCTGCATCCCTCTCTTGATCCTCTGCATTACTCGCTTGAGCCTCTGCATCAATCTCTTAAACCGCTGCACCCCTCTCTTGATCCTCTGCATCACTCTCTTGAGCCTCTGCATCATTCTCTTGATCCTCTACATTCTTCTCTTAAGCCTCTACATCATTCTCTTGAACACCTGCATCACTCTCTTGAACCTCTGCATCACTCTCTTGAGCCTTTGCATCACTCTCTTGAGCCTCTGCATCCCTCTCTAAATCCTCTGCACGACACTCTTCAGCCTCTGCACGACACTCTTCAGCCTCTGCATCACTCTCTTAAGCCTCTGCATCCCTCTCTTGAGCCTCTGCATCCCTCTCTTAAGCCTCTGCATCACTCTCTTGAGCTCTTGCATCACTCTCTTGAGCCTTTGCATCACTCTCTTGAGCCTCTACATCCCTCTCTTATAAACCTCTACATCCCTCTCTTGAGACTCTGCATCCCTCTCCTTTGCCTCTGCAACACTCTCTTCATCCTCTGCATCACTCACTTAAGCCTCTGCATACCTCTCTTGAGCCTCTGCATCCCTCTCTTAAGCCTCTGCATCCTTCTCTTGAGCCTCTGCAACACTCTCTTCAGGCTCTGCATCACTCTCTTCAGTCTCTGCATCACCCTCCTAATCCTCTGCATCACTCTCTTGAGCCTCTGCATCACTCTCTTGAGCCTTTGCATCACTCTCCTGAGCCTCTGCATCCCTCTCTAAAGCCTCTGCAACACTATCTTCAGCCTCTGCATCACTCTCCTAAGCCTCTGCATCCCTCTCTTGAGCCTGAAAATTCAGGCTCCTGAAAAAATGAAAATTCACCAAAACGTGGAAAAACGGCAAAATATTGCCTAATTCGATGATATTTTGTTTAAATTACATAAAGGAAAAAGAGGATGATAAACGTCAAAATATTGCTAAATTTAATGATTTTTAGTACAAAACAAAACGTAAGAAATCCTGCTTCAAAATGCAATATTATGCGAAATTCTCAGATTTAAAGCCAAGTCACATATCTTGAGAAAACATTAAGTATTATCGAAATATTGGTAAAAATGAATAAATTTTCGTACAATCACACTTTCAAATAGAAATGATAAAAGTCAATGTGTTTTCATTAGAATTAACTAAAATGTTCCTGATTTTCCGTTTATATTACCGATGGAAGATGTACACGTAAAACCGCTATAATCCGGCTGAAACGTCGATATATGCAATAAAAACAGAATTTCTCCCCTTTCCAATATCTTACTCAGTATTTTGACGAGAAACAAATAGTTGATTGAAAATGAAGTGTTTAAGGTTAATTTCTAATCAATTATGTGTTTGCATCATTTTTATCGTATATTTAATGAATTAATAGCAATAAACTGAAAATTCACAAAAACGTGGAAAAACAGCAAAATATTGCCTATTTCGATGATATTTTGTTTATATCACATAAAGGAAAAGGGGGTGATAAACGTCAAAATATTGCTGAAGTCGATGATTTTTATTACGAAACAAAATGCAAGAAGACTTGCATAATATGCAATATTAAGCGAAAATCTGAGATTTGAAGACCAAATGACATATCGTGATACTACATGAAATAGTATCGAAATATTGGTAAAAATAAATATATTTACGTAATATCAAACTACATGAAAAACGTAAAAAAAGTCATTATTGTACCAAATTTGAAGATTTTACCCTCGAATTATAGAGTGACGTTTCGTATTTTTTTGACCCTAGAAAAGACGTATAAAGATGTTGCTTCCAATACAAATGATAAAAATCAATGTGTTTTCATTAAAATTAACTAAAATGTTCCTGATTTTCGGTTTATATTACCGATGGAAGATGTACACGTAAAACCGTTCAAATCCGGCTGAAACGTCGATATATGCAATAAAAACAGAACTTCTCCCCTTTTTAATATCTTACTCAGTATTTTAACGAGAAACAAATTGGTGATTGAAAATGAAGTATTTAAGGTTATTTTCTAATCAATTATGTGTTTGCATCATTTTCATCGTATATATAATGAATTAATAACAATGAACTGAAAATTTAAAAAAACGTGGAAAAACGGCAAAACATTGCCTAATTCGATGATATTTTCTTTAAATCACATGAAGGAAAAGGGGATGATAAAGGTCAAAATATTGCTAAATTCGATGATTTTTAGTACAAAACAAAATGCAAGAAAACTTCCTTAAAATGCAAAATTTGCGAAATTCTGAGATTTGAAGGCCAAATCACCTATCGTGAGAGAACATGAAGTAGTATCGAAATATTGGTAAAAACGAATATATATACGTAAAATCACACTACATGAATAACGTGAAAAAAGTCACTATATTACCATATTTGAGGATTTTAACTTCAAATCATAGAGCGAGGTTTCGTATTATTTAGATCCAAGAACAGACACATGACAATGTTGTTTCAAATACAAATGATAAAAATCAATGTGTTTTCATTAGAATTAACTAAAATGTTCCTGATTTTTCGTTTATATTACCAATGGAAGATGTACACGTGACACCGCTCTAATCCGGCTGAAACGTCGATATATGCAATAAAAACAGAACTTCTCCCCTTTCCAATATCTTACTCAGTATTTTAACGAGAAACAAATAGTTGATTGAAAATGAAGTGTTTAAGGTTAATTTCTAATCAATTATGTTTTTGCATCATTTTTATCGTATATTTAATGAATTAATAACAATAAACTGAAAATTCACAAAAACGTGGAAAAACAGCAAAATATTGCCTAATTCGATGATATTTTGTTTATATCACATAAAGGAAAAAGGGATGATAAACGTCAAAATATTGCTGAATTCGATGATTTTTAGTACGAAACAAAATGCAAGAAAACTTGCTTAAAATGCAATATTATGCGAAAATCTGAGATTTGAAGGCCAAATCACATATCGTGATACTACATGAAATAGTATCTAAATATTGGTAAAAATGAATATATACCTTTCTTGAGCCTTTGCATCACTCTCTTGAACTCCTGCATCCCTCTCATGAGCCTCTGCATCCCTCTCTTGTGCCTCTGCATCCCTCACTTGAGCCTCTGCATCCCTCTCTTGAGCCTCTGCATCCCTCGCTTGAGCCTCTGCATCCCTCTCTTAAGCCTCTGCATCACTCTCTTAAGCCTCTGCATCACTCTCGTAAGCCTCTGAATCACTCTCTTGAGCCTCTTCATACCTCTCTTGAACTCCTGAATCCCTCTCATGATCCTCTGCATCACTCTCTTGAGCCTCTGCATCACTCTCTTAAACCTCTGCATCCCTCTCTTGATCCTCTGCATCACTCTCCTGAGCCTCTGCATCATTCTCTTGAGCCTCTACATCCTTCTCTAAAGCCTCTACATCATTCCCTTGAGCCCCTGCATCACTCTCTTGAGCCTCTGCATCACTCTCTATAGCCTCTGCATCTCTCTCTTCAGCCTCTGCATCACTCCCTTGATCCTCTGCATCACTCTCTTGAACCTCTGCATCACTCTCTTGAGCCTTTGCATCACTCTCTTGAGCCTCTGCATCCCTCTCTTAAGCCTCTGCAACACTCTCTTCAGCCTCTACATCACACTCTTAAGCCTCTGCATCCCTCTCTTGAGCCTCTGCATCCCTCTCTTAAGCCTCTGCAACACTCTCTTCAGCTTCTGCATCACTCTCTTGAGCCTATGCATCATTCTCTTGTGCCTCTGCATCCCTCTCTTAAGCCTCTGCAACACTCTCATCAGCCTCTGCATCACCCTCTTGATCCTCTGCATCACTCTCTTGAGCCTCTGCATCACTCTCTTGAGCCTTTGCATCACTCTCTTGAGCCTCTGCATCCCTCTCTTAAGCCTCTGCAACACTATCCTCAGCCTCTGCATCACTCTCTTAAGCCGCTGCATCCCTCTCTTGAGCCTCTGCACCACTCTCTTCAGCCTCTGCATCTCTCTCTTCAGCCTCTGCATCACTCTCTTGAGCCTCTGCATCCCCTCTCTTAAGCCTCTGCAACACTCTCTTCAGCCTCTGCATCACTCTCTTAAGCCTCTGCATCCCTCTCTTCAGCCTTTGCATCCCTCTCTTAAGCCTCTGCATCCCTCTCATGAGCCTCTGCATCCCAAGACGTATAAAGATGTTGCTTCCAATACAAATGATAAAAATCTATGTGTTTTCATTAAAATTAACTAAAATGTTCCTGATTTTCGGTTTATATTACCGATGGAAGATGTACACGTAAAACCGTTCTAATCCGGCTGAAACGTCGATATATGCTGTAACACGGGTTAGGGTTCCTCAGCGAATTGCTCTGCCTGACTCGAATCGAACCCCAGTTCCTTAGTGAGGTCGTCAACCCTTCTCTTTAATATTGACCCGAAATCCTTAACAGTGCTTCGGTCATCCCTCTTAAGTGACTCGAGATAAAAGTACGCCTGATCCTCTGAAACCTTGTCTTTGAATCTGTCCCTAATCGCTTGGACAAACTGAGGCCAAGATGTCAGGTGCTGAAACTCTGTAAATCCCGCCAGTGGACCGGCTACGTCCACGCAAGCCCCCATAGCGAGAGCAATTTTCGATCTATCCTCTGGGACAGCCTCCAGCGTCGAACTAATCTCACAAAGCCAGTCTTCCACCTGGCGGTTGCGTTCCACCTTAATAAGCGGCAACTCCCTACCTCTGAGTGTCGGCAGAGTCAACTTGGGAATCAGACTCACAAGTCCCTGTGTATGTGACGCGGAGCTACTGGCAGTGGGTGGGTCCTGGGGTTGGGAACTGGGTTGAGGTTGGGGTTTGGGCTGAGGTATGGTGTGGGTGGCCTCGGGTTGGGGTGTGGATGGAGGTTGGGGTTGAGGTTTGGCGTGGGTGGCCTCGGGTTGGGGTGTGGATGGAGGTTGAGGTGGGTATGGGGTGGCCTGGGGTTGGAATGGGTATTGGTTGGCCTGGGGTTGGAATGGGTATGGGTATGGGTATGGGGTGGCCTGGGGTTGGAATGGGTATGTAGTGGCCTGGGGTTGGGGGAAGGGTTGGTATGGGAACTGAGGATGGGGTTGGTATGGGAATTGAGGATGGGGTGGGTATGGGAATTGAGGATATGGTGGGTATGGGAATTGAGGGTGAGGTTGGTATGGGAATTGAGGATGGGGTTGGTATGGGAATTGAGGATGGGGTTGGTATGGGAATTGAGGATGGGGTTGGTATGGGAGGTGGGGTTGGGGTGGTTGTAGTGACGGATGAGGTGTACCTAGGTGTTGTGGTATTGGTGTTATGTTGGGTAGTTCCTGCTGTTGGTGTGGTTGTTCATTTTCCCGTTGAACGGGTTGCTGTTCTCTACCGAGCGAAGTGGGACGTCCTGCCATACTGAGGCCCCCTGTCTGCCCTGTTGGCATGGCGTCGATGTTATTTGTGGGGGAGCCCAAGACGGCTCTCCCCACTCTTGGGACGACTCCTCGCAAGACTCCCCACTCATGTCAATAATAGTATCTCTCCAGGGATGGAAAGATACCCTCGACTGCCCAGTCCCATGCAGAACCCGTGAATTCGTCGCTTCAGTCCCACTGACCCCACCTGTGGCGTCAGTTGAGCCACCTGAGCGATCTCCAGTGGTGTCGGAAGAGGTGCTGTCCTCTACCCTTCCACTTCCACTGGTCCCTACTGACTGGTCACTGTCTGGCTTAAACATTTTCTGAGGTTTCTGGTGTGCCACGTCTCTTCTAAACTACCCTTTAGTGCACCCTCGACCCGGACTCACTACAACCGTGATCTTACACAAATAAAAAAAAATCACAACTCTTTTCCAAGAAACTACTAAATCCCAAAATAGGAAATACAACGATTTATCGAGAGAATCGCTGAAGTGAATCCAATGAATGAGTGTCTGCCCCGCACTCGTGTCTGACCGTGAAATATCCCGCAGTTCTATTGCTGAAACCTAAGTCCTTTACGTTAAAAAAATTAAAGAATCTAATTTATATAAAACAATTTAAATGATAACGCAACTAACGCGCAGCACTCGTGATGGATTAATAAAGAATATTTACTGTACTTGAATACTAAACGCGCTTGAAGTGAGCAGCGTGGCCACTGATGACTGATGGAGCGGGACCAGCTGCGCTGAAAAAAAAACAAAGTCCCGCGCTTTTTTGCTTAAACGCTGAAAAATCAAAATTTTTGTTGTGAAGGAAAATAACTAGTTTTACGTTAATAAACCGCTCTAGCGATTGATATAGACACCCAGGACATATATTTGCTTACTAAAGATTGAATTTTTTATCAAAAACTGCGTTTTTACTCAATTGCTGGACTCTGCCAATTTTCCTGACTCCGAGGGAAAAATATTCTATCACCCCAAATATCACAAAACTCCTTTAATTCAAAAAAATTTGGGTTTCTCGTTTCCAGATATAAATAAGTTATTATTTACTACTGACGTTGTATACAGAACAATACTGACACATCGGGCGGTTTCAACACTCATTAATTCGAATTTTCGTCAACATCCGAGATTTTCACCTCAAATGGACTCTGACAAAATTACAACACGATTTTCTCGAAAAATAACTAAATTCGGCAAAAATGCAATTATCACTGTTTAATGCTTTACGGACAGAATTACGTCCCTTGCGCGCACTAGAGAGTAATACTGACCCCAGAATATACACGAAACATGAAAATTAGAATTTCCGCCAAAAAGTCAGATTCTAGCCCAAGCTGGACTTAGAAAATTTTCCACCTACGTTTCTACTGAAAACAGAATTCTAAATCTACAAACACAATTCTACCGTCTTACTGGTAAAAACTAGAAAATATTACTCGCATCGACTGGGGAATCCTAATGACACCCAGATCATACACGTGACCCACGAATACAAATTGATTACAGTTAACGACTTTCCAACGTTGACTTAACCGAAAACTTATCCCAAAATACTTAAAAATATTCCACGGACAAATAACATTTACATGCAACTTACTATCCCTTAAACTCCTTCACTTACTATAGTGACCGACCAATAGCCCTAAGTCCAGAGGATTAACTACACTCTACAACAACGCCTCTAACTTAGACTAATACAACAGGGAATAGCAAAACTTAATGTACGCAATTAGCCTAATATGCAAGAAAATGCTAAACACTTTGATAAAAAAAAAAAATTTTAACCGGGGATTGAATGTAAGGGAAAAAAAAAATAATCTCTAGACCAACGAAAATAAACGGAAATTACTTTATAAATTTAAGTATACTTAATTCAAAAATGCACTCGACTTAATCTTATAATTGTTCCTACCGGCTCGCCGTACCACACCTAGCCTAGGGGCCTCGACCATCTAGGTTCCAACAGAGCGACACGCAGCTTTCAGCAACAATTATGACTAGGGACGACTCAACCTCCACTAAGTGTGCGATCACTTAGTTGTTGAATCGCTGCTAGGTAGGTTACTAGTCCGTCCCTCGGAGGCCGCAACGCCCTTCACGGATTTCCGTTTTTCCTAGCGTTTTGGGTCGTCTAATAACGCCCTCGAACTATCTACTGGCGTCCCACAGATATATCCGCCCCGACAGCCCTCAAGGAACTGCTGTTGAGAGTATGGCGGCTCCCAACACCTCTGAATTAATTGCAATGGGTCGAGTATGGTACCCAGTCCAATCAACTCGGAGCGGTCTCCTTTTCAATAAATCTATTTTAACAGCCTAATCTTACTAACTAAACCTTAATCATATCAGCCCGCATGACCCAAGATTCGCCAATCCCCACTCAAACGCACTGTTGTGGGGCGCACTGCTAATCCTGGCCCGCGGCTGTCTCCTTAGCATCCGCGCACGTGTTCGAACGGCTAGACGCGTGAGCCTTTCAACAATTTCAAACAAAATTGTTGAAACCACCACTGTGCACCATTGTAACACGGGTTAGGGTTCCTCTCTCTTATCTACCTTCTACTCCCTCTACCCGTATTCTTACTTTTTATTCTCTACCAAGGGACTCCAAAACTTTTACCAAAGCCAACTCCACGCCACGTGGTCCTAAGACGATTGACCGACTTAGGATTCTACACCCAGTATGACGTGACCTAGGCTTTGAGCAAAACCCTAGAGTCGCCTCTACGCTGCCACCACCAGACCAGTAACACAGCAATGATCGAGGTCTGGATCGATCATGCGAATTAATCAACCTTGGGGTTTGATCCCCACTATAACCGATGACCGTGGAAACTTAAGAGCGTGAAATTAATTACACGGGAATGATTCGATGTTAGAATCGGCGCCCAATCCAACTCTGCCTCGTGTGGACCACGTGACCAGGACAAGTATACACATAAAACACATGGACATAATAAAAATGCAAAATACTAACAATTTTAATTTATTAAAAGAAAACTAAAACAAAAATCTAAATATGTTCACTCCCTGTCACTTTAACACTCCCTACTTGACCTGACTGGCAATGAGACTACCTCTATAAATAACCATAGCAACTATACCTTGGGCAACCAGCTAAAGATGTTGGGCTGGTCTTGGGGAGAGGTAAGATGGTTGGCCTCTTATCCCAGTTGCTCTCGAGTCCACACTGACCTGTCCTCGTCTGATCTAGCCCAGACTAGAACATTGTATCCTTCCGCATCGCTTACCCCAGTTACTTAGCAAGGTTTAAGTTATAACAATTAACCTCTGTTTGTACTGAATTGATCCAGACTGGTTGAATTATTTTACCGAAATTAAATTACACAAACATCTAACGGCAGAGCTGTTCCCGATCCCCCAAAATGGTTAATTGAACTTTGAGAAATAGACCTGTCAACCTTGATGACCTATGACCGCCGGTCACTCCGCCTTACAAGTTAGATCTGATTCGTGACGTCACTGATGGTGACTTAAACTCAATAATTAGGATACTCTTGATATTGTATCCAGTACTATTATACAATACAATTTAAATGCAAAATGAATAAAGGCTAATTTCTCTAAATTACTGAATACTATAGGATGGTTCATTATACGCAGCTATGAACAAGGCGTCGGTTATTTCCACCGCGAATTCCCCTGGGGTCAGGTTCCCAGGTCACCATGCGGGCTCAGCTTCCCATTCTCTTTTGTCGATAAACCACTCTGGATAATTCTTACAACAGCCTAGTTTGTTACAATGCAATAAAAACAGAACTTCTCCCCTTTCCAATATCTTACTCAGTATTTTAACGAGATACAAATAGTTGATTGAAAATGAAGTGTTTAAGGTTAATTTCTATTCAATTATGTGCTTGCATCATTTTTATCGTATATTTAATGAATTAATAGCAATAAACTGAAAATTCACAAAAACGTGGAAAAACAGAAAATATTGCCTAATTCGATGATATTTTGTTTATATCACATAAAGGAAAAGGGGGATGATAAACGTCAAAATATTGCTGAATTCGATGATTATTAGTATGAAACAAAATGCAAGAAAACTTGCTTAAAATGCAATATTAAGCGAAAATCTGAGATTTGAAGGCCAAATCACATAGCGTGATACTACATGAAATAGTATCGAAATATTGGTAAAAATGAATATATTTACGTAATATCAAACTACATGAAAAACGTGAAAAAAAGTCATTATTATACCAAATTTGAGGATTTTAACTTCGAATCATAAAGCGACGTTTCGTATTTTTTGGACCCTAGAAAAGACGCATAAAGATGTTGCTTCCAATACAAATGGTAAAAATCAATGTGTTTTCATTAAAATTAACTAAAATGTTCCTGATTTTCGGTTTATATTACCGATGGAAGATGTACAAGTAAAACCGTTCTAATCCGGCTGAAACGTCGATATATGCATTAAAAACAGAACTGCTCCCCTTTTCAAAGTCTTACTCGGTATTTCAACGAGAAAAAAATTGGTGATTGAAAATGAAGTATTTAAGGTTATTTTCTAATCAATTATGTGTTTGCATCATTTTTATCGTATATTTAATGAATTAATAACAATAAACTGAAAATTCAAAAAACGTGGAAAAACGGCAAAATGTTGCCTAATTCGATGATATTTTGTTTAAATCACATAAAGGGAAAGGGGATGATAAAGGTCAAAATATTGCTAAATTCGATGATTTTTGGTACAAAACAAAATGCAAGAAAACTTGCTTAAAATGCAATATTTGCGAAATTCTGAGATATGAAGGCCAAATCACATATCGTGAGAAAACATGAAGTAGTATCGAAATATTGGTAAAAACTAACATATATACGTAAAATCACACTACATGAATAAAGTGAAATAATCACTATATTACCATATTTGAGGATTTTAACTTCAAATCATAGAGCGAGGTTTCGTATTATTTAGATCCAAGAAAAAACATATGACAATGTTGTTTCAAATACAAATGAAAAAAATTAATGTGTTTTCATTAGAATTAACTAAAATGTTCCTGATTTTCCGTTTATATTACCGATGGAAGATGTACACGTAAAACCGCTCTAATCCGGCTGAAACGTCGATATATGCAATAAAAACAGAACTTCTCCCTTTTCCAATATCTTACTCAGTATTTTAACGAGAAATAAATAGTTGATTGAAAATGTTTAAGGTTAATTTCTAATCAATTATGTGTTTGCATCATTTTTATCGTATATTTAATGAATTAATAGCAATAAACTGAAAATTCACAAAAACGTGGAAAAACAGCAAAACATTGCCTATTTCGATGATATTTTGTTTATATCACATAAAGGAAAAGGGGGTGATAAACGTCAAAATATTGCTGAAGTCGATGATTTTTAGTACGAAACAAAATGCAAGAAAACTTGCATAATATGCAATATTAAGCGAAAATCTGAGATTTGAAGACCAAATTACATATCGTGATACTACATGAAATAGTATCGAAATATTGGAAAAAATAAATATATTTACGTAATATCAAACTACATGAAAACCGTAAAAAAAGTCATTATTGTACCAAATTTGAGGATTTTACCTTCGAATTATAGAGTGACGTTTCGTATTTTTTTGACCCTAGAAAAGACGTATAAAGATGTTGCTTCCAATACAAATGATAAAAATCAATGTTTTTTCATTAAAATTAACTAAAATGTTCCTGATTTTCGGTTTATATTACCGATGGAAGATGTACACGTAAAACCGTTCTAATCCGGCTGAAACGTCGATATATGCAATAAAAACAGAACTTCTCCCCTTTTTAATATCTTACTCAGTATTTTAACGAGAAACAAATTGGTGATTGAAAATGAAGTATTTAAGGTTATTTTCTAATCAATTATGTGTTTGCATCATTTTCATCGTATATATAATGAATTAATAACAATGAACTGAAAATTAAAAAAAACGTGGAAAAACGGCAAAAAATTGCCTAATTCGATGATATTTTGTTTAAATCACATGAAGGAAAAGGGGATGATAAAGGTCAATATATTGCTAAATTCGATGATTTTTAGTACAAAACAAAATGCAAGAAAACTTGCTTAAAATGCAAAATTTGCGAAATTCTGAGATTTGAAGGCCAAATCACGTATCGTGAGAAAATATGAAGTAGTATCGAAATATTGGTAAAAACGAATATATATACGTAAAATCACACTACATGAATAACGTGAAAAAAGTCACTATATTACCATATTTGAGGATTTTAACTTCAAATCATAGAGCGAGGTTTCGTATTATTTAGATCCAAGAACAGACACATGACAATGTTGTTTCAAGTACAAATGATAAAAATATATGTGTTTTCATTAGAATTAACTAAAATGTTCCTGATTTTTCGTTTATATTACCGATGGAAGATATACACGTGACACCGCTCTAATCCGGCTGAAACGTCGATATATGCAATAAAAACAGAACTTCTCCCCTTTCCAATATCTTACTCAGTATTTTAACGAGAAACAAATAGTTGATTGAAAATGAAGTGTTTAAGGTTAATTTCTAGTCAGTTATGTTTTTGCACCATTTTTATCGTATATTTAATGAATTAATAGCAATAAACTGAAAATTCACAAAAACGTGGAAAAACAGCAAAATATTGCCTAATTCGATGATATTTTGTTTATATCACATAAAGGAAAAAGGGATGATAAACGTTAAAATATTGCTGAATTCGATGATTTTTAGTACGAAACAAAATGCAAGAAAACTTGCATAAAATGCAATATTATGCGAAAATCTGAGATTTGAAGGCCAAATCACATATCGTGATACTACATGAAATAGTATCTAAATATTGGTAAAAATGAATATATACCTTTCTTGAGCCTTTGCATCACTCTCTTGAACTCCTGCATCCCTCTCATGAGCCTCTGCATCCCTCTCTTATGCCTCTGCATCCCTCACTTGAGCATCTGCATCCCTCTCTTGAGCCTCTGCATCCCTCGCTTGAGCCTCTGCATCCCTCTCTTAAGCCTCTGCATCACTCTCTTAAGCCTCTGCATCACTCTCGTAAGCCTCTGAATCACTCTCTTGAGCCTCTTCATCCCTCTCTTGAACTCCTGAGTCCCTCCCATGATCCTCTGCATCACTCTCTTGAGCCTCTGCATCACTCTCTTAAACGTCTGCATCCCTCTCTTGATCCTCTGCATCACTCTCTTGAGCCTCTACATCCTTCTCTAAAGCCTCTACATCATTCTCTTGAACCCCTGCATCACTCTCTTGAGCCTCTGCATCACTCTCTATAGCCTCTGCATCTCTCTCTTCAGCCTCTGCATCACTCTCTTGATCCTCTGCATCACTCTCTTGAACCTCTGCATCACTCTCTTGAGCCTTTGCATCACTCTCTTGAGCCTCTGCATCCCTCTCTTAAGCCTCTGCAACACTCTCTTCAGCCTCTACATCACACTCTTAAGCCTCTGCATCCCTCTCTTGAGCCTCTGCATCCCTCTCTTAAGCCTCTGCAACACTCTCTTCAGCTTCTGCATCACTCTCTTGAGCCTATGCATCACTCTCTTGTGCCTCTGCATCCCTCTCTTAAGCCTCTGCAACACTCTCATCAGCCTCTGCATCACCCTCTTGATCCTCTGCATCACTCTCTTGAGCCTCTGCATCACTCTCTTGAGCCTTTGCATCACTCTCTTGAGCCTCTGCATCCCTCTCTTAAGCCTCTGCAACACTATCTTCAGCCTCTGCATCACTCTCTTAAGCCGCTGCATCCCTCTTTTTAGCCTCTGCATCCCTCTCTTAAGCCTCTGCATCCCTCTCTTGAGCCTCTGCAACACTCTCTTCAGCCTCTGCATCTCTCTCTTCAGCCTCTGCATCACTCTCTTGAGCACTTGCATCTCTCTCCTGAGCCTCTGCATCCCCTCTCTTAAGCCTCTGCAACACTCTCTTCAGCCTCTGCATCACTCTCTTAAGCCTCTGCATCCCTCTCTTGAGCCTCTGCATCCCTCTCTTAAGCCTCTGCATCCCTCTCTTGAGTCTCTGCATCCCAAGACGTATAAAGATGTTGCTTCCAATACAAATGATAAAAATCAATGTGTTTTCATTAAAATTAACTAAAATGTTCCTGATTTTCGGTTTATATTACCGATGGAAGATGTACACGTAAAACCGTTCTAATCCGGCTGAAACGTCGATATATGCAATAAAAACAGAACTTCTCCCCTTTCCAATATCTTATTCAGTATTTTAACGAGATACAAATAGTTGATTGAAAATATAGTGTTTAAGGTTAATTTCTATTCAATTATGTGCTTGCATCATTTTTATCGTATATTTAATGAATTAATAGCAATAAACTGAAAATTCACAAAAACGTGGAAAAACAGCAAAATATTACCTAATTCGATGATATTTTGTTTATATCACATAAAGGAAAAGGGGGATGATCAACGTCAAAATATTGCTGAATTCGATGATTATTAGTACGAAACAAAATGCAAGAAAACTTGCTTAAAATGCAATTTTAAGCGAAAATCTGAGATTTGCAGGCCAAATCACATAGCGTGATATTACATGAAATAGTATCAAAATATTGGTAAAAATGAATATATTTACGTAATATCAAACTACATGAAAAACGTAAAAAAGTCATTATTATACCAAATTTGAGGACTTTACCTTCGGATCATAGAGCGACGTTTCGTATTTTTTAGACCCTAGAAAAGACGTATAAAGATGTTGCTTCCAATACAAATGATAAAAATCAATGTGTTTTCATTAAAATTAACTAAAATGTTCCTGATTTTCAGTTTATATTACCGATGGAAGATGTACACGTAAAAGCGAACAAATCCGGCTGAACGTCGATATATGCAATAAAAACAGAACTTCTCCCCTTTTCAATATCTTACTCAGTATTTTAACGAGAGACAAATTAGTGATTGAAAATGAAGTATTTAAGGTTATTTTCTAATCAATTATGTGCTTGCATAATTTTTATCGTATATTTAATGAATAATTAACAATAAACTGATAATTCAAAAAAAAGTGGAAAAACGGCAAAATATTGCCTAATTCGATGATATTTTGTTTAAATCACATAAAGGAAAAGGGGATGATAAAGGTCAAAATATTGCTAAATTCGATGATTTTTGGTACAAAACAAAATGCAAGAAAACTTGCTTAAAATGCAAAATTTGCGAAATTCTGAGATATGAAGGCCAAATCACATATCGTGAGAAAACATGAAGTAGTATCGAAATATTGGTAAAAACTAATATATATACGTAAAATCACACTACATAAATAACGTGAAAAAAGTCACTATATTACCATATTTGAGGATTTTAACTTCAAATCATAGAGCGAGGTTTCGTATTATTTAGATCCAAGAAAAAACATATGACAATGTTGTTTCAAATACAAATGAAAAAAATCAATGTGTTTTCATTAGAATTAACTAAAATGTTCTTGATTTTCCGTTTATATTACCGATGGAAGATGTACACGTAAAACCGCTCTAATCCGGCTGAAACGTAGATATATGCAATAAAAACAGAACCTCTCCCCTTTCCAATATCTTACTCAGTATTTTAACGAGAAACAAATTAGTGATTGAAAATGAAGTATTTAAGGTTATTTTCTAATCAATTATGTTTTTGCATCATTTTTATCATATATTTAATGAATTAATAGCAATAAACTGAAAATTCACCAAAACGTGGAAAAACAGCAAAATATTGCCTAATTCGATGATATTTTGTTAATATCACATAAAGAAAAAAGGGATGATAAACGTCAAAATATTGCTGAATTCGATGATTTTTAGTACGAAACAAAATGCAAGAAAACTTGCTTAAAATGCAATATTATGCGAAAATCTGAGATTTGAAGGCCAAATCACATATCGTGATACTACATGAAATAGTATCTAAATATTGGTAAAAATGAATATATACCTTTCTTGAGCCTTTGCATCACTCTCTTGAACTCCTGCATCCCTCTCATGAGCCTCTGCATCCCTCTCTTGTGCCTCTGCATCCCTCACTTGAGCCTCTGCATCCCTCTCTTGAGCCTCTGCATCCCTCGCTTGAGCCTCTGCATCACTCTCTTAAGCCTCTGCATCACTCTCTTAAGCCTCTGCATCACTCTCGTAAGCCTCTGAATCACTCTCTTGAGCCTCTTCATTCCTCTCTTGAACTCTTGAATCCCTCTCATGATCCTCTGCATCACTTTCTTGAGCCTCTGCATCACTCTCTTAAACCTCTGCATCCCTCTCTTCATCCTCTACATCACTCTCTTGAGCCTCTGCATCATTCTCTTGAGCCTCTACATCCTTCTCTAAAGCCTCTACATCATTCTCTTGAACCCCTGCATCACTCTCTTGAGCCTCTGCATCACTCTCTATAGCCTCTGCATCTCTCTCTTCAGCCTCTGCATCACTCTCTTGATCCTCTGCATCACTCTCTTCAACCTCGGCATCACTCTCTTGAGCCTTTGCATCACTCTCTTGAGCCTCTGCATCCCTCTCTTATGCCTCTGCAACAATCTCTTCAGCCTCTACATCACACTCTTAACCCTCTGCATCCCTCTCTTGAGCCTCTGCATCCCTCTCTTAAGCCTCTGCAACACTCTCTTCAGCTTCTGCATCACTCTCTTGAGCCTTTGCATCACTCTCTTGTGCCTCTGCATCCCTCTCTTAAGCCTCTGCAACACTCTCATCAGCCTCTGCATCACCCTCTTGATCCTCTGCATCACTCTCTTGAGCCTCTGCATCACTCTCTTGAGCCTTTGCATCACTCTCTTGAGCCTCTGCATCCCTCTCTTAAGCCTCTGCAACACTATCTTCAGCCTCTGCATCACTCTCTTAAGCCGCTGCATCCCTCTTTTTAGCCTCTGCATCCCTCTCTTAAGCCTCTGCATCCCTCTCTAGAGCCTCTGCAACACTCTCTTCAGCCTCTGCATCTCTCTCTTCAGCCTCTGCATCACTCTCTTGAGCACTTGCATCACTATCTTGAGCCTCTGCATCCCTCTCTTCATCCTCTACATCACTCTCTTGAGCCTCTGCATCATTCTCTTGAGCCTCTACATCCTTCTCTAAAGCCTCTACATCATTCTCTTGAACCCCTGCATCACTCTCTTGAGCCTCTGCATCACTCTCTATAGCCTCTGCATCTCTCTCTTCAGCCTCTGCATCACTCTCTTGATCCTCTGCATCACTCTCTTCAACCTCGGCATCACTCTCTTGAGCCTTTGCATCACTCTCTTGAGCCTCTGCATCCCTCTCTTATGCCTCTGCAACAATCTCTTCAGCCTCTACATCACACTCTTAACCCTCTGCATCCCTCTCTTGAGCCTCTGCATCCCTCTCTTAAGCCTCTGCAACACTCTCTTCAGCTTCTGCATCACTCTCTTGAGCCTTTGCATCACTCTCTTGTGCCTCTGCATCCCTCTCTTAAGCCTCTGCAACACTCTCATCAGCCTCTGCATCACCCTCTTGATCCTCTGCATCACTCTCTTGAGCCTCTGCATCACTCTCTTGAGCCTTTGCATCACTCTCTTGAGCCTCTGCATCCCTCTCTTAAGCCTCTGCAACACTATCTTCAGCCTCTGCATCACTCTCTTAAGCCGCTGCATCCCTCTTTTTAGCCTCTGCATCCCTCTCTTAAGCCTCTGCATCCCTCTCTAGAGCCTCTGCAACACTCTCTTCAGCCTCTGCATCTCTCTCTTCAGCCTCTGCATCACTCTCTTGAGCACTTGCATCACTATCTTGAGCCTCTGCATCCCCTCTCTTAAGCCTCTGCAACACTCTCTTCAGCCTCTGCATCACTCTCTTAAGCCTCTGCATCCCTCTCTTGAGCCTCTGCATCCCTCTCTTAAGCCTCTGCATCCCTCTCTTGAGCCTCTGCATCCCAAGACGTATAAAGTTGTTGCTTCCAATACAAATGATAAAAATCAATGTGTTTTCATTAAAATTAACTAAAATGTTCCTGATTTTTGGTTTATATTACCGATGGAAGATGTACACGTAAAACCGTTCTAATCCGGCTGAAACGTCGATATATGCAATAAAAACAGAACTTCTCCCCTTTTAAATATCTTACTCAGTATTTTAACGAGAAACAATTTGGTGATTGAAAATGAAGTATTTAAGGTTATTGTCTAATCAATTATGTGTTTGCATCATTTTTATCGTATATTTAATGAATTATTAACAATAAACTGAAAATTCAAAAAACGTGGAAAAACGGCAAAATATTGCCTAATTCGATGATATTTTGTTTAAATCACATAAAGGAAAAGGGGATGATAACTGTCAAAATATTGCTAAATTCGATGATTTTTAGTACAAAACAAAATGCAAGAAAACTTGCTTAAAAATGCAAAATTTGCGAAATTCTGAGATATGAAGGCCAAATCACATATCGTGAGAAAACATGAAGTAGTATCGAAATATTGGTAAAAACTAATATATATACGTAAAATCACACTACATGAATAACGTGAAAAAAGTCACTATATTACCATATTTGAGGATTTTAACTTCAAATCATAGAGCGAGGTTTCGTATTATTTAGATCCAAGAAAAAACATATGACAATGTTGTTTCAAATACAAATGAAAAAAATCAATGTGTTTTCATTAGAATTAACTAAAATGTTCCTGATTTTCCGTTTATATTACCGATGGAAGATGTACACGTAAAACCGCTCTTATCCGGCTGAAACGTCGATATATGCAATAAAAACAGAACTTCTCCCCTTTCCAATATCTTACTCAATATTTTAACGAGAAACAAATAGTTGATTGAAAATGTTTAAGGGGAATTTCTAATCAATTATGTGTTTGCATCATTTTTATCGTATATTTATTGAATTAATAGAAATAAACTGAAAATTCACAAAAACGTGGAAAAACAGCAAAATATTGCCTATTTCGATGATATTTTGTGACGGTAACGCGTTGGTGTTCGGCTGTTCAAAGCTAGGGGTATGGCCTCGTCATATAGAATTAAAAAAAATAGAAAATCTGGAACTTCGTCTGTGGTAAGGTAAGGAGAAGACACACAAAACACAAGTAAATTTTAACAATGGAATTTTAATTACGTTAGATAAACAAAACATGAATAAAATGGACACACAAATTCGTATAGTAAAATCAATCAATCATAATAATAAGAATAATTTAAATGACAAAGTGAAAAGTTACGTTAAGACAAGTGAGCAATAACACGAAAGGCAAATAACGTAAATATTGGTGCAGGAATATTGGCTTTAAGCTATCACCTCTCTTAGTACACGTAAGCCAAAGCTTTAGTCTACCAGGAAGAAGTGTTAACCATATGAAAGCACTGAATATTCTGAGGACTGAGGTCGTGGCGGCCCCAGACATCAAGTAGTATAGTGGGTGGAGTGCAGTTGCAGCCAGACCGGCGGCCAATCAGCGAGGAGCCGGCAACAAGACAGGTAGTTTGGCGGTTTGAGTCTGAGCACGTGTTCCTGGCTGCATACGTTTTGCTCTCTGGCAAACCTTGGAGATGTTGTTGTCGTTGTTGGACATTTCTTCCAAAGTAGTTTTATATATTTGTAGTGACGTATTTTTGGAGGGAAGAGCAGGCTCAATCTCTTGAAGGAGATTATCGTCACAATCACATAAAGGAAAAGGGGGTGATAAACGTCAAAATATTGCTAAATTCGATGATTTTTAGTACGAAACAAAATGCAAGAAAACTTGCATAATATGCAATATTAAGCGAAAATCTGAGATTTGAAGACCAAATGACATATCGTGATACTACATGAAATAGTATCGAAATATTGGTAAAAAAAAATATATTTACGTAATATCAAACTGCATGAAAAACGTGAAAAAAGTCATTATTATACCAAATTTGACGATTTTAACTTCGAATCATAAAGCGACGTTTCGTATTTTTTAGACCCTAGAAAAGACGTATAAAGATATTGCTTCCAATACAAATGATAAAAATCGATGTGTTTTCATTATAATTAACTAAAATGTTCCTGATTTTCGGTTTATATTACCGATGGAAGATGTACACGTAAAACCGCTTTAATCCGGCTGAAACGTCGATATATGCAATAAAAACAGAACTTCTCCCCTTTCCAATATCTTACTCAGTATTTTAACGAGAAACAAATTGGTGATTGAAATTGAAGTATTTAAGGTTATTTTCTAATCAATTATGTGCTTGCATCATTTTTATCGTATATTTAATGAATAATTAACAATAAACTGATAATTCAAAAAAAGTGGAAAAACGGCAAAATATTGCCTAATTCGATGATATTTTGTTTAAATCACATAAAGGAAAAAGGGATGATAAAGGTCAAAATATTGCTAAATTCGATGATTTTTGGTACAAAACAAAATGCAAGAAAACTTGCTTAAAATGCAAAATTTGCGAAATTCTGAGATATGAAGGCCAAATCACATATCGTGAGAAAACATGAAGTAGTATCGAAATATTGGTAAAAACTAATATATATACGTAAAATCACACTACATGAATAACGTGAAAAAAGTCACTATATTACCATATTTGAGGATTTTAACTTCAAATCATAGAGCGAGGTTTCGTATTATTTAGATCCAAGAAAAAACATATGACAATGTTGCTTCAAATACAAATGAAAAAAATCAATGTGTTTTCATTAGAATTAACTAAAATGTTCCTGATTTTCCGTTTATATTACCGATGGAAGATGTACACATAAAACCGCTCTTATCCGGCTGAAACGTCGATATATGCAATAAACACAGAACTTCTCCCCTTTCCAATATCTTACTCAGCATTTTAACGAGAAGCAAATAGTTGATTGAAAATGAAGTGTTTAAGGTTAATTTCTAATCAATTATGTGTTTGCATCATTTTTATCGTATATTTAATGAATTAATAGCAATAAACTGAAAATTCACAATAAACGTGGAAAAACAGCAAAATATTGCCTAATTCGATAATATTTTGTTTATATCACATAAAGGAAAAGGGGATGATAAACGTCAAAATATTGCTGAATTCGATGATTTTTAGTACGAAATAAAATGCAAGAAAACTTACTAAAAATGCAATATTATGCGAAAATCTGAGATTTGAAGGCCAAATCACATATCGTGATACTACATGAAATAGTATCGAAATATTGGCAAAAATGAATATATTTACGTAATATCAAACTACATGAAAAACGTGAAAAAAAGTCATTATTATACCAAATTTGAGGATTTTAACTTCGAATCATAAAGCGACGTTTCGTATTTTTTGGACCCTAGAAAAGACGCATAAAGATGTTGCTTCCAATACAAATGGTAAAAATCAATGTGTTTTCATTAAAATTAACTAAAATGTTCCTGATTTTCGGTTTATATTACCGATGGAAGATGTACAAGTAAAACCGTTCTAATCCGGCTGAAACGTCGATATATGCATTAAAAACAGAACTGCTCCCCTTTTCAAAGTCTTACTCGGTATTTCAACGAGAAAAAAATTGGTGATTGAAAATGAAGTATTTAAGGTTATTTTCTAATCAATTATGTGTTTGCATCATTTTTATCGTATATTTAATGAATTAATAACAATAAACTGAAAATTCAAAAAACGTGGAAAAACGGCAAAATGTTGCCTAATTCGATGATATTTTGTTTAAATCACATAAAGGGAAAGGGGATGATAAAGGTCAAAATATTGCTAAATTCGATGATTTTTGGTACAAAACAAAATGCAAGAAAACTTGCTTAAAATGCAATATTTGCGAAATTCTGAGATATGAAGGCCAAATCACATATCGTGAGAAAACATGAAGTAGTATCGAAATATTGGTAAAAACTAACATATATACGTAAAATCACACTACATGAATAACGTGAAATAATCACTATATTACCATATTTGAGGATTTTAACTTCAAATCATAGAGCGAGGTTTCGTATTATTTAGATCCAAGAAAAAACATATGACAATGTTGTTTCAAATACAAATGAAAAAAATTAATGTGTTTTCATTAGAATTAACTAAAATGTTCCTGATTTTCCGTTTATATTACCGATGGAAGATGTACACGTAAAACCGCTCTAATCCGGCTGAAACGTCGATATATGCAATAAAAACAGAACTTCTCCCTTTTCCAATATCTTACTCAGTATTTTAACGAGAAATAAATAGTTGATTGAAAATGTTTAAGGTTAATTTCTAATCAATTATGTGTTTGCATCATTTTTATCGTATATTTAATGAATTAATAGCAATAAACTGAAAATTCACAAAAACGTGGAAAAACAGCAAAACATTGCCTATTTCGATGATATTTTGTTTATATCACATAAAGGAAAAGGGGGTGATAAACGTCAAAATATTGCTGAAGTCGATGATTTTTAGTACGAAACAAAATGCAAGAAAACTTGCATAATATGCAATATTAAGCGAAAATCTGAGATTTGAAGACCAAATTACATATCGTGATACTACATGAAATAGTATCGAAATATTGGAAAAAATAAATATATTTACGTAATATCAAACTACATGAAAACCGTAAAAAAAGTCATTATTGTACCAAATTTGAGGATTTTACCTTCGAATTATAGAGTGACGTTTCGTATTTTTTTGACCCTAGAAAAGACGTATAAAGATGTTGCTTCCAATACAAATGATAAAAATCAATGTTTTTTCATTAAAATTAACTAAAATGTTCCTGATTTTCGGTTTATATTACCGATGGAAGATGTACACGTAAAACCGTTCTAATCCGGCTGAAACGTCGATATATGCAATAAAAACAGAACTTCTCCCCTTTTTAATATCTTACTCAGTATTTTAACGAGAAACAAATTGGTGATTGAAAATGAAGTATTTAAGGTTATTTTCTAATCAATTATGTGTTTGCATCATTTTCATCGTATATATAATGAATTAATAACAATGAACTGAAAATTAAAAAAAACGTGGAAAAACGGCAAAAAATTGCCTAATTCGATGATATTTTGTTTAAATCACATGAAGGAAAAGGGGATGATAAAGGTCAATATATTGCTAAATTCGATGATTTTTAGTACAAAACAAAATGCAAGAAAACTTGCTTAAAATGCAAAATTTGCGAAATTCTGAGATTTGAAGGCCAAATCACGTATCGTGAGAAAATATGAAGTAGTATCGAAATATTGGTAAAAACGAATATATATACGTAAAATCACACTACATGAATAACGTGAAAAAAGTCACTATATTACCATATTTGAGGATTTTAACTTCAAATCATAGAGCGAGGTTTCGTATTATTTAGATCCAAGAACAGACACATGACAATGTTGTTTCAAGTACAAATGATAAAAATATATGTGTTTTCATTAGAATTAACAAAAATGTTCCTGATTTTTCGTTTATATTACCGATGGAAGATATACACGTGACACCGCTCTAATCCGGCTGAAACGTCGATATATGCAATAAAAACAGAACTTCTCCCCTTTCCAATATCTTACTCAGTATTTTAACGAGAAACAAATAGTTGATTGAAAATGAAGTGTTTAAGGTTAATTTCTAGTCAGTTATGTTTTTGCACCATTTTTATCGTATATTTAATGAATTAATAGCAATAAACTGAAAATTCACAAAAACGTGGAAAAACAGCAAAATATTGCCTAATTCGATGATATTTTGTTTATATCACATAAAGGAAAAAGGGATGATAAACGTTAAAATATTGCTGAATTCGATGATTTTTAGTACGAAACAAAATGCAAGAAAACTTGCATAAAATGCAATATTATGCGAAAATCTGAGATTTGAAGGCCAAATCACATATCGTGATACTACATGAAATAGTATCTAAATATTGGTAAAAATGAATATATACCTTTCTTGAGCCTTTGCATCACTCTCTTGAACTCCTGCATCCCTCTCATGAGCCTCTGCATCCCTCTCTTATGCCTCTGCATCCCTCACTTGAGCATCTGCATCCCTCTCTTGAGCCTCTGCATCCCTCGCTTGAGCCTCTGCATCCCTCTCTTAAGCCTCTGCATCACTCTCTTAAGCCTCTGCATCACTCTCGTAAGCCTCTGAATCACTCTCTTGAGCCTCTTCATCCCTCTCTTGAACTCCTGAGTCCCTCCCATGATCCTCTGCATCACTCTCTTGAGCCTCTGCATCACTCTCTTAAACGTCTGCATCCCTCTCTTGATCCTCTGCATCACTCTCTTGAGCCTCTACATCCTTCTCTAAAGCCTCTACATCATTCTCTTGAACCCCTGCATCACTCTCTTGAGCCTCTGCATCACTCTCTATAGCCTCTGCATCTCTCTCTTCAGCCTCTGCATCACTCTCTTGATCCTCTGCATCACTCTCTTGAACCTCTGCATCACTCTCTTGAGCCTTTGCATCACTCTCTTGAGCCTCTGCATCCCTCTCTTAAGCCTCTGCAACACTCTCTTCAGCCTCTACATCACACTCTTAAGCCTCTGCATCCCTCTCTTGAGCCTCTGCATCCCTCTCTTAAGCCTCTGCAACACTCTCTTCAGCTTCTGCATCACTCTCTTGAGCCTATGCATCACTCTCTTGTGCCTCTGCATCCCTCTCTTAAGCCTCTGCAACACTCTCATCAGCCTCTGCATCACCCTCTTGATCCTCTGCATCACTCTCTTGAGCCTCTGCATCACTCTCTTGAGCCTTTGCATCACTCTCTTGAGCCTCTGCATCCCTCTCTTAAGCCTCTGCAACACTATCTTCAGCCTCTGCATCACTCTCTTAAGCCGCTGCATCCCTCTTTTTAGCCTCTGCATCCCTCTCTTAAGCCTCTGCATCCCTCTCTTGAGCCTCTGCAACACTCTCTTCAGCCTCTGCATCTCTCTCTTCAGCCTCTGCATCACTCTCTTGAGCACTTGCATCTCTCTCCTGAGCCTCTGCATCCCCTCTCTTAAGCCTCTGCAACACTCTCTTCAGCCTCTGCATCACTCTCTTAAGCCTCTGCATCCCTCTCTTGAGCCTCTGCATCCCTCTCTTAAGCCTCTGCATCCCTCTCTTGAGTCTCTGCATCCCAAGACGTATAAAGATGTTGCTTCCAATACAAATGATAAAAATCAATGTGTTTTCATTAAAATTAACTAAAATGTTCCTGATTTTCGGTTTATATTACCGATGGAAGATGTACACGTAAAACCGTTCTAATCCGGCTGAAACGTCGATATATGCAATAAAAACAGAACTTCTCCCCTTTCCAATATCTTATTCAGTATTTTAACGAGATACAAATAGTTGATTGAAAATATAGTGTTTAAGGTTAATTTCTATTCAATTATGTGCTTGCATCATTTTTATCGTATATTTAATGAATTAATAGCAATAAACTGAAAATTCACAAAAACGTGGAAAAACAGCAAAATATTACCTAATTCGATGATATTTTGTTTATATCACATAAAGGAAAAGGGGGATGATCAACGTCAAAATATTGCTGAATTCGATGATTATTAGTACGAAACAAAATGCAAGAAAACTTGCTTAAAATGCAATTTTAAGCGAAAATCTGAGATTTGCAGGCCAAATCACATAGCGTGATATTACATGAAATAGTATCAAAATATTGGTAAAAATGAATATATTTACGTAATATCAAACTACATGAAAAACGTAAAAAAGTCATTATTATACCAAATTTGAGGACTTTACCTTCGGATCATAGAGCGACGTTTCGTATTTTTTAGACCCTAGAAAAGACGTATAAAGATGTTGCTTCCAATACAAATGATAAAAATCAATGTGTTTTCATTAAAATTAACTAAAATGTTCCTGATTTTCAGTTTATATTACCGATGGAAGATGTACACGTAAAAGCGAACAAATCCGGCTGAACGTCGATATATGCAATAAAAACAGAACTTCTCCCCTTTTCAATATCTTACTCAGTATTTTAACGAGAGACAAATTAGTGATTGAAAATGAAGTATTTAAGGTTATTTTCTAATCAATTATGTGCTTGCATAATTTTTATCGTATATTTAATGAATAATTAACAATAAACTGATAATTCAAAAAAAAGTGGAAAAACGGCAAAATATTGCCTAATTCGATGATATTTTGTTTAAATCACATAAAGGAAAAGGGGATGATAAAGGTCAAAATATTGCTAAATTCGATGATTTTTGGTACAAAACAAAATGCAAGAAAACTTGCTTAAAATGCAAAATTTGCGAAATTCTGAGATATGAAGGCCAAATCACATATCGTGAGAAAACATGAAGTAGTATCGAAATATTGGTAAAAACTAATATATATACGTAAAATCACACTACATAAATAACGTGAAAAAAGTCACTATATTACCATATTTGAGGATTTTAACTTCAAATCATAGAGCGAGGTTTCGTATTATTTAGATCCAAGAAAAAACATATGACAATGTTGTTTCAAATACAAATGAAAAAAATCAATGTGTTTTCATTAGAATTAACTAAAATGTTCTTGATTTTCCGTTTATATTACCGATGGAAGATGTACACGTAAAACCGCTCTAATCCGGCTGAAACGTAGATATATGCAATAAAAACAGAACCTCTCCCCTTTCCAATATCTTACTCAGTATTTTAACGAGAAACAAATTAGTGATTGAAAATGAAGTATTTAAGGTTATTTTCTAATCAATTATGTTTTTGCATCATTTTTATCATATATTTAATGAATTAATAGCAATAAACTGAAAATTCACCAAAACGTGGAAAAACAGCAAAATATTGCCTAATTCGATGATATTTTGTTAATATCACATAAAGAAAAAAGGGATGATAAACGTCAAAATATTGCTGAATTCGATGATTTTTAGTACGAAACAAAATGCAAGAAAACTTGCTTAAAATGCAATATTATGCGAAAATCTGAGATTTGAAGGCCAAATCACATATCGTGATACTACATGAAATAGTATCTAAATATTGGTAAAAATGAATATATACCTTTCTTGAGCCTTTGCATCACTCTCTTGAACTCCTGCATCCCTCTCATGAGCCTCTGCATCCCTCTCTTGTGCCTCTGCATCCCTCACTTGAGCCTCTGCATCCCTCTCTTGAGCCTCTGCATCCCTCGCTTGAGCCTCTGCATCACTCTCTTAAGCCTCTGCATCACTCTCTTAAGCCTCTGCATCACTCTCGTAAGCCTCTGAATCACTCTCTTGAGCCTCTTCATTCCTCTCTTGAACTCTTGAATCCCTCTCATGATCCTCTGCATCACTTTCTTGAGCCTCTGCATCACTCTCTTAAACCTCTGCATCCCTCTCTTCATCCTCTACATCACTCTCTTGAGCCTCTGCATCATTCTCTTGAGCCTCTACATCCTTCTCTAAAGCCTCTACATCATTCTCTTGAACCCCTGCATCACTCTCTTGAGCCTCTGCATCACTCTCTATAGCCTCTGCATCTCTCTCTTCAGCCTCTGCATCACTCTCTTGATCCTCTGCATCACTCTCTTCAACCTCGGCATCACTCTCTTGAGCCTTTGCATCACTCTCTTGAGCCTCTGCATCCCTCTCTTATGCCTCTGCAACAATCTCTTCAGCCTCTACATCACACTCTTAACCCTCTGCATCCCTCTCTTGAGCCTCTGCATCCCTCTCTTAAGCCTCTGCAACACTCTCTTCAGCTTCTGCATCACTCTCTTGAGCCTTTGCATCACTCTCTTGTGCCTCTGCATCCCTCTCTTAAGCCTCTGCAACACTCTCATCAGCCTCTGCATCACCCTCTTGATCCTCTGCATCACTCTCTTGAGTGTCTGCATCACTCTCTTGAGCCTTTGCATCACTCTCTTGAGCCTCTGCATCCCTCTCTTAAGCCTCTGCAACACTATCTTCAGCCTCTGCATCACTCTCTTAAGCCGCTGCATCCCTCTTTTTAGCCTCTGCATCCCTCTCTTAAGCCTCTGCATCCCTCTCTAGAGCCTCTGCAACACTCTCTTCAGCCTCTGCATCTCTCTCTTCAGCCTCTGCATCACTCTCTTGAGCACTTGCATCACTATCTTGAGCCTCTGCATCCCTCTCTTCATCCTCTACATCACTCTCTTGAGCCTCTGCATCATTCTCTTGAGCCTCTACATCCTTCTCTAAAGCCTCTACATCATTCTCTTGAACCCCTGCATCACTCTCTTGAGCCTCTGCATCACTCTCTATAGCCTCTGCATCTCTCTCTTCAGCCTCTGCATCACTCTCTTGATCCTCTGCATCACTCTCTTCAACCTCGGCATCACTCTCTTGAGCCTTTGCATCACTCTCTTGAGCCTCTGCATCCCTCTCTTATGCCTCTGCAACAATCTCTTCAGCCTCTACATCACACTCTTAACCCTCTGCATCCCTCTCTTGAGCCTCTGCATCCCTCTCTTAAGCCTCTGCAACACTCTCTTCAGCTTCTGCATCACTCTCTTGAGCCTTTGCATCACTCTCTTGTGCCTCTGCATCCCTCTCTTAAGCCTCTGCAACACTCTCATCAGCCTCTGCATCACCCTCTTGATCCTCTGCATCACTCTCTTGAGCCTCTGCATCACTCTCTTGAGCCTTTGCATCACTCTCTTGAGCCTCTGCATCCCTCTCTTAAGCCTCTGCAACACTATCTTCAGCCTCTGCATCACTCTCTTAAGCCGCTGCATCCCTCTTTTTAGCCTCTGCATCCCTCTCTTAAGCCTCTGCATCCCTCTCTAGAGCCTCTGCAACACTCTCTTCAGCCTCTGCATCTCTCTCTTCAGCCTCTGCATCACTCTCTTGAGCACTTGCATCACTATCTTGAGCCTCTGCATCCCTCTCTTCATCCTCTACATCACTCTCTTGAGCCTCTGCATCATTCTCTTGAGCCTCTACATCCTTCTCTAAAGCCTCTACATCATTCTCTTGAACCCCTGCATCACTCTCTTGAGCCTCTGCATCACTCTCTATAGCCTCTGCATCTCTCTCTTCAGCCTCTGCATCACTCTCTTGATCCTCTGCATCACTCTCTTCAACCTCGGCATCACTCTCTTGAGCCTTTGCATCACTCTCTTGAGCCTCTGCATCCCTCTCTTATGCCTCTGCAACAATCTCTTCAGCCTCTACATCACACTCTTAACCCTCTGCATCCCTCTCTTGAGCCTCTGCATCCCTCTCTTAAGCCTCTGCAACACTCTCTTCAGCTTCTGCATCACTCTCTTGAGCCTTTGCATCACTCTCTTGTGCCTCTGCATCCCTCTCTTAAGCCTCTGCAACACTCTCATCAGCCTCTGCATCACCCTCTTGATCCTCTGCATCACTCTCTTGAGCCTCTGCATCACTCTCTTGAGCCTTTGCATCACTCTCTTGAGCCTCTGCATCCCTCTCTTAAGCCTCTGCAACACTATCTTCAGCCTCTGCATCACTCTCTTAAGCCGCTGCATCCCTCTTTTTAGCCTCTGCATCCCTCTCTTAAGCCTCTGCATCCCTCTCTAGAGCCTCTGCAACACTCTCTTCAGCCTCTGCATCTCTCTCTTCAGCCTCTGCATCACTCTCTTGAGCACTTGCATCACTATCTTGAGCCTCTGCATCCCCTCTCTTAAGCCTCTGCAACACTCTCTTCAGCCTCTGCATCACTCTCTTAAGCCTCTGCATCCCTCTCTTGAGCCTCTGCATCCCTCTCTTAAGCCTCTGCATCCCTCTCTTGAGCCTCTGCATCCCAAGACGTATAAAGTTGTTGCTTCCAATACAAATGATAAAAATCAATGTGTTTTCATTAAAATTAACTAAAATGTTCCTGATTTTTGGTTTATATTACCGATGGAAGATGTACACGTAAAACCGTTCTAATCCGGCTGAAACGTCGATATATGCAATAAAAACAGAACTTCTCCCCTTTTAAATATCTTACTCAGTATTTTAACGAGAAACAATTTGGTGATTGAAAATGAAGTATTTAAGGTTATTGTCTAATCAATTATGTGTTTGCATCATTTTTATCGTATATTTAATGAATTATTAACAATAAACTGAAAATTCAAAAAACGTGGAAAAACGGCAAAATATTGCCTAATTCGATGATATTTTGTTTAAATCACATAAAGGAAAAGGGGATGATAACTGTCAAAATATTGCTAAATTCGATGATTTTTAGTACAAAACAAAATGCAAGAAAACTTGCTTAAAAATGCAAAATTTGCGAAATTCTGAGATATGAAGGCCAAATCACATATCGTGAGAAAACATGAAGTAGTATCGAAATATTGGTAAAAACTAATATATATACGTAAAATCACACTACATGAATAACGTGAAAAAAGTCACTATATTACCATATTTGAGGATTTTAACTTCAAATCATAGAGCGAGGTTTCGTATTATTTAGATCCAAGAAAAAACATATGACAATGTTGTTTCAAATACAAATGAAAAAAATCAATGTGTTTTCATTAGAATTAACTAAAATGTTCCTGATTTTCCGTTTATATTACCGATGGAAGATGTACACGTAAAACCGCTCTTATCCGGCTGAAACGTCGATATATGCAATAAAAACAGAACTTCTCCCCTTTCCAATATCTTACTCAATATTTTAACGAGAAACAAATAGTTGATTGAAAATGTTTAAGGGGAATTTCTAATCAATTATGTGTTTGCATCATTTTTATCGTATATTTATTGAATTAATAGAAATAAACTGAAAATTCACAAAAACGTGGAAAAACAGCAAAATATTGCCTATTTCGATGATATTTTGTGACGGTAACGCGTTGGTGTTCGGCTGTTCAAAGCTAGGGGTGTGGCCTCGTCATATAGAATTAAAAAAAATAGAAAATCTGGAACTTCGTCTGTGGTAAGGTAAGGAGAAGACACACAAAACACAAGTAAATTTTAACAATGGAATTTTAATTACGTTAGATAAACAAAACATGAATAAAATGGACACACAAATTCGTATAGTAAAATCAATCAATCATAATAATAAGAATAATTTAAATGACAAAGTGAAAAGTTACGTTAAGACAAGTGAGCAATAACACGAAAGGCAAATAACGTAAATATTGGTGCAGGAATATTGGCTTTAAGCTATCACCTCTCTTAGTACACGTAAGCCAAAGCTTTAGTCTACCAGGAAGAAGTGTTAACCATATGAAAGCACTGAATATTCTGAGGACTGAGGTCGTGGCGGCCCCAGACATCAAGTAGTATAGTGGGTGGAGTGCAGTTGCAGCCAGACCGGCGGCCAATCAGCGAGGAGCCGGCAACAAGACAGGTAGTTTGGCGGTTTGAGTCTGAGCACGTGTTCCTGGCTGCATACGTTTTGCTCTCTGGCAAACCTTGGAGATGTTGTTGTCGTTGTTGGACATTTCTTCCAAAGTAGTTTTATATATTTGTAGTGACGTATTTTTGGAGGGAAGAGCAGGCTCAATCTCTTGAAGGAGATTATCGTCACAATCACATAAAGGAAAAGGGGGTGATAAACGTCAAAATATTGCTAAATTCGATGATTTTTAGTACGAAACAAAATGCAAGAAAACTTGCATAATATGCAATATTAAGCGAAAATCTGAGATTTGAAGACCAAATGACATATCGTGATACTACATGAAATAGTATCGAAATATTGGTAAAAAAAAATATATTTACGTAATATCAAACTGCATGAAAAACGTGAAAAAAGTCATTATTATACCAAATTTGACGATTTTAACTTCGAATCATAAAGCGACGTTTCGTATTTTTTAGACCCTAGAAAAGACGTATAAAGATATTGCTTCCAATACAAATGATAAAAATCGATGTGTTTTCATTATAATTAACTAAAATGTTCCTGATTTTCGGTTTATATTACCGATGGAAGATGTACACGTAAAACCGTTTTAATCCGGCTGAAACGTCGATATATGCAATAAAAACAGAACTTCTCCCCTTTCCAATATCTTACTCAGTATTTTAACGAGAAACAAATTGGTGATTGAAATTGAAGTATTTAAGGTTATTTTCTAATCAATTATGTGCTTGCATCATTTTTATCGTATATTTAATGAATAATTAACAATAAACTGATAATTCAAAAAAAGTGGAAAAACGGCAAAATATTGCCTAATTCGATGATATTTTGTTTAAATCACATAAAGGAAAAAGGGATGATAAAGGTCAAAATATTGCTAAATTCGATGATTTTTGGTACAAAACAAAATGCAAGAAAACTTGCTTAAAATGCAAAATTTGCGAAATTCTGAGATATGAAGGCCAAATCACATATCGTGAGAAAACATGAAGTAGTATCGAAATATTGGTAAAAACTAATATATATACGTAAAATCACACTACATGAATAACGTGAAAAAAGTCACTATATTACCATATTTGAGGATTTTAACTTCAAATCATAGAGCGAGGTTTCGTATTATTTAGATCCAAGAAAAAACATATGACAATGTTGCTTCAAATACAAATGAAAAAAATCAATGTGTTTTCATTAGAATTAACTAAAATGTTCCTGATTTTCCGTTTATATTACCGATGGAAGATGTACACATAAAACCGCTCTTATCCGGCTGAAACGTCGATATATGCAATAAACACAGAACTTCTCCCCTTTCCAATATCTTACTCAGCATTTTAACGAGAAGCAAATAGTTGATTGAAAATGAAGTGTTTAAGGTTAATTTCTAATCAATTATGTGTTTGCATCATTTTTATCGTATATTTAATGAATTAATAGCAATAAACTGAAAATTCACAATAAACGTGGAAAAACAGCAAAATATTGCCTAATTCGATAATATTTTGTTTATATCACATAAAGGAAAAGGGGATGATAAACGTCAAAATATTGCTGAATTCGATGATTTTTAGTACGAAATAAAATGCAAGAAAACTTACTAAAAATGCAATATTATGCGAAAATCTGAGATTTGAAGGCCAAATCACATATCGTGATACTACATGAAATAGTATCGAAATATTGGCAAAAATGAATATATTTACGTAATATCAAACTACATGAAAAACGTAAAAAAAGTCATTATTGTACCAAATTTGAGGATTTTACCTTCGAATTATAGAGTGACGTTTCGTATTTTTTTGACCCTAGAAAAGACGTATAAAGATGTTGCTTCCAATACAAATGATAAAAATCAATGTGTTTTCATTAAAATTAACTAAAATGTTCCTGATTTTCGGTTTATATTACCGATGGAAGATATACACGTAAAACCGTTCTAATCCGGCTGAAACGTCGATATATGCAATAAAAACAGAACTTCTCCCCTTTTTAATATCCTACTCGTTATTTTAACGAGAAACAAATTGGTGATTGAAAATGAAGTATTTAAGGTTATTTTCTAATCAATTATGTGTTTGCATCATTTTCATCGTATATATAATGAATTAATAACAATGAACTGAAAATTAAAAAAAACGTGGAAAAACGGCAAAACATTGCCTAATTCGATGATATTTTGTTTAAATCACATGAAGGGAATGGGGAAGATAAAGGTCAAAATATTGCTAAATTCGATGATTTTTAGTACAAAACAAAATGCAAGAAAACTTCCTTAAAATGCATAATTTGCGAAATTCTGAGATTTGAAGGCCAAATCACGTATCGTGAGAAAACATGAAGTAGTATCGAAATATTGGTAAAAACGAATATATATACGTAAAATCACACTACATGAATAACGTGAAAAAAGTCACTATATTACCATATATGAGGATTTTAACTTCAAATCATAGAGCGAGGTTTCGTATTATTTAGATCCAAGAACAGACACATGACAATGTTTTTTCAAATACAAATGATAAAAATCAATGTGTTTTCATTAGAATTAACTAAAATGTTCCTGATTTTTCGTTTATATTACCGATGGAAGATGTACACGTGACACCGCTCTAATCCGGCTGAAACGTCGATATATGCAATAAAAACAGAACTTCTCCCCTTTCCAATATCTTACTCAGTATTTTAACGAGAAACAAATAGTTGATTGAAAATGAAGTGTTTAAGGTTAATTTCTAATCAATTATGTGTTTGCATCATTTTTATCGTATATTTAGTGAATTAATAGCAATAAACTGAAATTTCACAAAAACGTGGCAAAACAGCAAAATATTGCCTAATTCGATGATATTTTGTTTATATCACATAAAGGAAACGGGGATGATAAACGTCAAAATATTGCTGAATTCGATGATTTTTAGTACGAAATAAAATGCAAGAAAACTTACTAAAAATGCAATATTATGCGAAAATCTGAGATTTGAAGGCCAAATCACATATCGTGATACTACATGAAATAGTATCGAAATATTGGCAAAAATGAATATATTTACGTAATATCAAACTACATGAAAAACGTAAAAAAAGTCATTATTGTACCAAATTTGAGGATTTTACCTTCGAATTATAGAGTGACGTTTCGTATTTTTTTGACCCTAGAAAAGACGTATAAAGATGTTGCTTCCAATACAAATGATAAAAATCAATGTGTTTTCATTAAAATTAACTAAAATGTTCCTGATTTTCGGTTTATATTACCGATGGAAGATGTACACGTAAAACCGTTCTAATCCGGCTGAAACGTCGATATATGCAATAAAAACAGAACTTCTCCCCTTTTTAATATCCTACTCGTTATTTTAACGAGAAACAAATTGGTGATTGAAAATGAAGTATTTAAGGTTATTTTCTAATCAATTATGTGTTTGCATCATTTCCATCGTATATATAATGAATTAATAACAATGAACTGAAAATTAAAAAAAACGTGGAAAAACGGCAAAACATTGCCTAATTCGATGATATTTTGTTTAAATCACATGAAGGGAATGGGGAAGATAAAGGTCAAAATATTGCTAAATTCGATGATTTTTAGTACAAAACAAAATGCAAGAAAACTTCCTTAAAATGCAAAATTTGCGAAATTCTGAGATTTGAAGGCCAAATCACGTATCGTGAGAAAACATGAAGTAGTATCGAAATATTGGTAAAAACGAATATATATACGTAAAATCACACTACATGAATAACGTGAAAAAAGTCACTATATTACCATATATGAGGATTTTAACTTCAAATCATAGAGCGAGGTTTCGTATTATTTAGATCCAAGAACAGACACATGACAATGTTTTTTCAAATACAAATGATAAAAATCAAAGTGTTTTCATTAGAATTAACTAAAATGTTCCTGATTTTTCGTTTATATTACCGATGGAAGATGTACACGTGACACCGCTCTAATCCGGCTGAAACGTCGATATATGCAATAAAAACAGAACTTCTCCCCTTTCCAATATCTTACTCAGTATTTTAACGAGAAACAAATAGTTGATTGAAAATGAAGTGTTTAAGGTTAATTTCTAATCAATTATGTGTTTGCATCATTTTTATCGTATATTTAATGAATTAATAGCAATAAACTGAAATTTCACAAAAACGTGGCAAAACAGCAAAATATTGCCTAATTCGATGATATTTTGTTTATATCACATAAAGGAAACGGGGATGATAAACGTCAAAATATTGCTGAATTCGATGATTTTTAGTACGAAACAAAATGCATGAAAACTTGCTTAAAATGCAATATTATGCGAAAATCTGAGATTTGAAGGTCAAATCACATATCGTGATAATACATGAAATAGTATCGAAATATTGGTAAAAATGAATATATTTACGTAATATCAAACTGCATGAAAAACGTGAAAAAGTCATTATTTTACCAAATTTGACGATTTTAACTTCGAATCATAAAGCGACGTTTCGTATTTTTTAGACCCTAGAAAAGACGTATAAAGATATTGCTTCCAATACAAATGATAAAAATCAATGTGTTTTCATTATAATTAACTAAAATGTTCCTGATTTTCGGTTTATATTACCGATGAAAGATGTACACGTAAAACCGTTCTAATCCGGCTGAAACGTCGATATATGCAATAAAAACAGAACTTCTCCCCTTTTAAATATCTTACTCAGTATTTTAACGAGAAACAAATTGGTGATTGAAATTGAAGTATTTAAGGTTATTTTCTAATCAATTATGTGTTTGCATCATTTTTATCGTATATTTAATGAATTATAAACAATAAACTGAAAATTCAAAAAACGTGGAAAAACGGCAAAATATTGCCTAATTCGATGATATTTTGTTTAAATCACATAAAGGAAAAGGGGATGATAAAGGTCAAAATATTGCTAAATTCGATGATTTTTACTACAAAACAAAATGCAAGAAAACTTGCTTAAAATGCAAAATTTGCGAAATTCTGAGATATGAAGGCCAAATCACATATCGTGAGAAAACATGAAGTAGTATCGAAATATTGGTAAAAACTAATATATATATACGTAAAATCACACTACATGAATAACTTGAAAAAGTCACAATATTACCATATTTGAGGATTTTAACTTCAAATCATAGAACGAGGTTTCGTATTATTTAGATCCAAGAAAAAACATATGACAATGTTGTTTCAAATACAAAAGATAAAAATCAATGTGTTTTCATTAGAATTAACTAAAATATTCCTGATTTTTTGTTTATATTACCGATGGGAGATGTACACGTGAAACCGCTCTAATCCGGCTGAAACGGCGATATATGCAATAAAAACAGAACTTCTCCCCTTATCAATATCTTACTCAGTATTTTAACGAGAAACAAATAGTTGATTAAAAATAAAGTGTTTAAGGTTAATTTCTAATCAATTATGTGTTTGCATCATTTTTATCGTATATTTAATGAATTAATAGCAATAAACTGAAAATTCACAAAAACGTGGAAAAACAGCAAAATATTGCCTAATTCGATAATATTTTGTTTATATCACATAATGGAAAAGGGGATGATAAACGTCAAAATATTGCTGAATTCGATGATTTTTAGTACGAATCAAAATGCAAGAAAACTTGCTTAAAATGCATTATTATGCGAAAATCTGAGATTTGAAGGCCAAATCACATATCGTGATACTACATGAAACAGTATGGAAATATTGGTAAAAATGAATATATATACGCAATATCAAACTACATGAAAAACGTGAAAAAAGTCATTATTATACCAAATTTGAGGATTTTAACTTTGAATCACAAAGCGACGTTTCGTATTTTTTAGACCCTAGAAAAGACGTATAAAGATGTTGCTTCCAATACAAATGATAAAAATCAATGTGTTATCATTAAAATTAACTAAAATGTTCCTGATTTTCGGTTTATATTACCGATGGAAGACGTACACGTAAAACCGTTCTAATCCGGCTGAAACGTCGATATATGCAATAAAAACAGAACTTCTCCCCTTTTCAATATCTTATTCAGTATTTTAACGAGATACAAATTGGTGATTTAAAATGAAGTATTTAAGGTTATTTTCTAATCAATTATGTGTTTGCATAATTTTTCTCGTATATATAATGAAATAATAACAATAAATTGAAAATTCACAAAAACGTAGAAAAACTGCAAAACATTGCCCAATTCGATGATATTTTGTTTAAATCACATGAAGGAAAAGAGGATCATAAAGGTCAAAATATTGCTAAATTCGATGATTTTTAGTACAAAACAAAATGCAAGAAAACTTCCTTAAAATGCAAAATTTGCGAAATTCTGAGATTTGAAGGCCAAATCACGTATCGTGAGAAAACATGAAGTAGTATCGAAATATTGGTAAAAACGAATATATATACGTAAAATCACACTACATGAATAACGTGAAAAAGTCACTATATTACCATATTTGAGGATTTTAACTTCAAATCATAGAGCGAGGTTTCGTATTATTTAGATCCGAGAACAGACATATGACAATGTTGTTTCAAATACAAATGATAAAAATCAATGTGTTTTCATTAGAATTAACTAAAATGTTCCTGATTTTTCGTTTATATTACCGATGGAAGATGTACACGTGACACCACTCTAATCCGGCTGAAACGTCCATATATGCAATAAAAACAGAACTTCTCCCCTTTCCAATATCTTACTCAGTATTTTAACGAGAAACAAATAGTTGATTGAAAATGAAGTGTTTAAGGTTAATTTCTAATCAATTATGTGTTTGCATCATTTTTATCGTATATTTAATGAATTAATAGCAATAAACTGAAATTTCACAAAAACGTGGCAATACAGCAAAATATTGCCTATTTCGATAATATTTTGTTTATATCACATAAAGGAAACGGGGATGATAAACGTCAAGATATTGCTGAATTCGATGATTTTTAGTACGAAACAAAATGCAAGAAAACTTGCTTAAAATGCAATATTATGCGAAAATCTGAGATTTAAAGGTCAAATCACATATCGTGATACTACATGAAATAGTATCGAAATATTGGTAAAAATGAATACATTTGCGTAATATCAAATTGCATGAAAAACGTGAAAAAAGTCATTATTATACCAAATTTGACGATTTTAACTTCGAATCATAAAGCGACGTTTCGTATTTTTTAGACCCTAGAAAAGACGTATAAAGATGTTGCTTCCAATACAAATGATAAAAATCAATGTGTTTTCAATATAATTAACTAAAATGTTCCTGATTTTCGGTTTATATTACCGATGGAAGATATACACGTAAAACCGTTCTAATCCGGCTGAAACGTCGATATATGTAATAAAAACAGAACTTCTCCCCTTTTCAATATCTTACTCAGTATTTTAACGAGAAACAAATTGGTGATTGAAATGGAAGTATTTAAGGTTATTTTCTAATCAATTATGTGTTTGCATCATTTTTATCGTATATTTAATGAATTATTAACAATAAACTGAAAATTCAAAAAACGTGGAAAAACGGCAAAATATTGCCTAATTCGATGATATTTTGTTTAAATCACATAAAGGAAAAGGGGATGATAAAGGTCAAAATATTGCTAAATTCGATGATTTTTAGTACAAAACAAAATGCAAGAAAACTTGCTTAAAATGCAAAATTTGCGAAATTCTGTGATATGAAGGCCAAATCACATATCGTGAGAAAACATGAAGTAGTATCGAAATATTGGTAAAAACTAATATATATACGTAAAATCACACTACATGAATAACTTGAAAAAGTCACTATATTACCATATTTGAGGATTTTAACTTCAAACCATAGAACGAGGTTTCGTATTATTTAGATCCAAGAAAAAACATATGACAATGTTGATTCAAATACAAAAGATAAAAATCAATGTGCTTTCATTAGAATTAACTAAAATGTTCCTGATTTTTCGTTTATATTACCGATGGAAGATGTACACGTGACACCGCTCTAATCCGGCTGAAACGTCGATATATGCAATAAAAACAGAACTTCTCCCCTTTCCAATATCTTACTCAGTATTTTAACGAGAAACAAATAGTTAATTGAAAATGAAGTATTTAAGGTTAATTTCTAATCAATTATGTGTTATCAATTTCTTAAGATTCTGCATACCTTTCTTGAGCCTTTGCATCACTCTCTTGAAGTCCTGTTTCCCTCTCATGAGCCTCTGCATCTCTCTCTTGTGCCTCTGCATCCCTCGCTTGAGCCTCTGCAGCCCTCTCGTAAGCCTCTGCATCACTCTGCATCACACTCTTAAGCCTCTTCAAAACACTCTTCAGCCTCTGCATGACTCTCTTAAGCCTCTGCATCCCTTTTTGAGCCACTGCATCACTTTCCTATGCCTCTGCATCCCTTTTTTGAGCCTCTGCATCACTTTCTTAAGATTCTGCATACCTTTCTTGAGCGTTTGCATCACTCTCTTGAACTCTTGCATCCCTCTCATGAGCCTCTGCATCCCTCTCCTGTGCCTCTGCATCCCTCACTTGAGCCTCTGCATCCCTCTCTTGAGCCTCGGCATTCCTCGCTGGAGCCTCTGCATCCCTCTCTTAAGCCTCTGCATCACTCTCTTAAGCCTCTGCATCACTCTCGTAAGCCTCTGAATCACTCTCTTGAACCTCTTCATCCCTCTCTTGAACTCCTGCATCCCTCTCTTGATCCTCTGCATTACTCTCTTGAGCCTCTGCATCAATCTCTTGAACCTCTGCATCCCTCTCTTGATCCTCTGCATCAATCTCTTGAGCCTCTGCATCATTCTCTTGAGCCTCTACATCCTTCTCTTAAGCCTCTACATCATTCTCTTGAACACCTGCATCACTCTCTTGAACCTCTGCATCACTCTCTTGAGCCTTTGCATCAATCTCTTGAGCCTCTGCATCCCTCTCTAAAGCCTCTGCACGACTCTCTTCAGCCTCTGCATCACTCGCTTAAGATTCTGCATCACTCTCTTGAGCCTCTGCATCCCTCTCTTAAGCCTCTGCATCATTCTCTTGAGCCTTTGCATCACTCTCTTGAGCCTTTGCATCCCTCTCCTATGCCTCTGCAACACTCTCTTCATCCTCTGCATCACTCACATAAGCCTCTGCATCCCTCTCTTGAGCCTCTGCATCCCTCTCTTAAGCCTCTGCATCCCTCTCTTGAGCCTCTGCAACACTCTCTTCAGACTCTGCATCACTCTCTTCAGTCTCTACATCACCCTCCTGATCCTCTGCAGCACTCTCTTCAGCTTCTGCATCACTCTCTTGAGCCTTTGCATCACTCTCTTGAGCCTCTGCATCCCTCTCTAAAGCTTCTGCAACACTATCTTCAGCCTCTGCATCCCTCTCTTGAGCCTCTGCAACACTCTCTTCAGCCTCTGCATCACTCTCTTCAGCATCTGCATCACTCTCTTGAGCATTTGCATCACTCTCTTGAGCCTCTGCATTCCTCTCTTAAGCCTCTGCAACACTCTCTTCAGCCTCTGCATCACTCTCTTAAGCCTCTGCATCCCTATCCTGAGCCTCTGCATCCCTCTCTTAAGCCTTTGCAACACTCTCTTCAGCCTCTGCATCACTCTCTTGAGCCTTTGCATCACTCTCTTGAGCCTCTGCATCCCTCTCTTAAGCCTCTGCAACACTCTCTTCAGATTCTGCATCACTCTCTTAAGCCTCTGCATCCCTCTCTTGAGCCTCTGCATCCCTTTCTTAGGCCTCTGCATCACTCTCTTGTGCCTTTGCAACACTCTCTTGAGGCTCTGCATCCTTCTCTTAAGCCTCTGCAACACTCTCTTCAGCCTCTGCATCACTCTCTTGAGCATTTGCATCACTCTCTTGAGCCTATGCATCCCTCTCTTAAGCCTCTGCAACACTCTCTTCAGCCGCTGCATCACTCTCTTGAGCCTTTGCATCACTCTTTTGAGCCTCTGCATCCCTCTCCTAAGTCTCTGCATCACTCTCTTGAGCCTTTGCATCACTCTCATGAGCCTTTGCATCACTCTCTCGAGCCTCTGCATCCCTCTCTTAAGCCTCTACATCCCTCTCTAAAGCCTCTGCATCCCTCTCTTATGCCTCTGCAACACTCTCTTCAGCCTCTGCATCCCTCTCTTGAGCCTTTGCATCCCTCTCTTGAGCCTAGGCATCCCTCTCTTAAGCCTCTGCAACACTCTCTTCAGCCTCTGCATCCCTCTCTTAAGCCTCTGCAAGACTCTCATCAACCTCTGCATCACCCTCCTGATCCTCTGCATCACTCTCTGGAGCCTCTGCATCACTCTCTTGAGCCTTTGCATCACTCTTTTGAGCCTCTGCATCCCTCTCTAAAGCCTCTGCAACACTATCTACAGCCACTGCATCACTCTCTTAAGCCTCTGCATCCCTCTCTTGAGCCACTGCATCCCTCTCTTAAGCCTCTGCATCCCTCTCTTGAGCCTCTTCAACACTCTCTTCAGCCTCTGCATCACTCTCTTAAGCCTCTACATCCCTCTTTTAAGCCTCTGTATCAATCTCTTGAGCCTTTGCATCACTCTCTTGAGCCTCTGCATCCCTCTCTTAAGCCTCTGCAACACTCTCTTCAGCCTCTGCATCACTCTCTTGAGCCTTTGCAACACACTCGTGAGCCTCTGCATCCCTCTCTTAAGCCTCTGCAACACTCTCTTCAGCCTCTGCATCACTCTCTTAAGCCTCTGCATCCCTTTTTTGACCCTCTGCATCACTTTCTTAAGCCTCTGCATCCCTTTTTTGAGCCTCTGCATCACTTTCTTAAGATTCTGCATACCTTTCTTGAGCCTTTGCATCACTCTCTTGAACTCCTGCATCCCTCTCATTAGCCTCTGCATCCCTCTCTCTTGCCTCTGCATCCCTCACTTGAGCCTCTGCATCCCTCTCCCGAGCCTCTGCATCCCTCGCATGAGCCTCTGCATCCCTCTCTTAAGGCTCTGCATCACGCTCTTAAGCCTCTGCATCACTCTCGTAAGCCTCTGAATCACTCTCTTCAGCCTCTTCATCCCTCTCTTGAACTCCTGCAGGAGGGTGCAGAGGACCAGGAGGGTGATGCAGAGACTGAAGAGAGTGATGCAGAGGCTGAAGAGAGTGATGCAGAGGATCATGAGGGTGATGCGGAGACTGAACAGAGTGATGCAGAGGCTGAAGAGAGTGTTGTAGAGGCTCAAGAGAAGGATGCAGAGGCATAAGAGAGGGATGCAGAGGCTGAAGAGAGGGATGCAGAGGCTTAAGTGAGTGATGCAGAGGATGAAGAGAGTGTTGCAGAGGCATAGGAGATGGATGCAGAGGCTCAAGAGAGGGATGTAGAGGCTTAAGAGAGGGATGCAGAGGCTCAAGAGAGTGATGCAAAGGCTCAAGAGAGTGATGCAAAGGCTCAAGAGAGTGATGCAGAGGCTTAAGAGAGGGATGCAGAGGCTCAAGAGAGGGATGCAGAGGCTTAAGAGAGTGATGCAGAGGCTGAAGAGAGTCGTGCAGAGGCTCAAGAGAGTGATGCAAAGGCTCAAGAGAGTGATGCAGAGGTTCAAGAGAGTGATGCAGGTTTTCAAGAGAATGATGTAGAGGCTTAAGAGAAGGATGTAGAGGCTCAAGAGAATGATGCAGAGGCTCAAGAGAGTGATGCAGAGGATCAAGAGAGGGATGCAGAGGTTTAAGAGATTGATGCAGAGGCTCATGAGAGTAATGCAGAGGATCAAGAGAGGGATGCAGGAGTTCAAGAGAGGGATGAAGAGGCTCAAGAGAGTGATTCAGAGGCTTACGAGAGTGATGCAGAGGCTTAAGAGAGTGATGCAGAGGCTTAAGAGAGGGATGCAGAGGCTCCAGCGAGGAATGCCGAGGCTCAAGAGAGGGATGCAGAGGCTCAAGTGAGGGACGCAGAGGCACAGGAGAGGGATGCAGAGGCTCATGTTAGGGATGCAGGAGTTCAAGAGAGTGATGCAAAGGCTCAAGAAAGGTATGCAGAATCTTAAGAAAGTGATGCAGAGGCTCAAAAAAGGGATGCAGAGGCATAAGAAAGTGATGCAGAGGCTCAAAAAAGGGATGCAGAGGCTTAAGAGAGTCATGCAGAGGCTGAAGAGAGTGTTGAAGAGGCTTAAGAGAGTGATGCTGAGGCTCAAGAGAGTGATGCAAATGCTCAAGAGAGTGATGCAGAGGCTAAAGAGAGTGTTGCAGAGGCTTAAGAGAGGGATGCAGAGGCTCAAGAGAGTGATGCAAAGGCTCAAGAGAGTGATGCAGAGGCTTGAGAGAGGGATGCAGAGGCTCAAGAGAGGGATGCAGAGGCTTAAGAGAGTGATGCAGAATCTGAAGAGAGTGTTGCAGAGGCTTAAGAGAGGGATGCATAGGCTCAAGAGAGTGATGCAAAGGCTCAAGAGAGTGATGCAGAGGCTGAAGAAAGTGTTGCAGACGCTTAAGAGAGGGATGCAGAGTCTCCGGAGAGGGATGCAGAGGCTTAAGAGAGTGATGAAGAGGCTGAAGAGAGTGTTGCAGAGGCATAAGAGAGGGATGCAGAGGCTCAAGAGAGTGATGCAAAGGCTCAAGAGAGTGAAGCAGAGGTTCAAGATAGTGATGCAGAGGATCAAGAGAGTGATGCAGAGGCTCAAGAGAGTGATGCAGGGGTCCAAGAGAATGATGTAGAGGCTTAAGAGAAGGATGTAGAGGCTCAAGAGAATGATGAAGAGGCTCACGAGAGGGATGCAGAGGTTTAAGAGAGTGATGCAGAGGCTCAAGAGAGTGATGCAGAGGATCAAGAGAGGGATGCAGGAGTTCAAGAGAGGGATGAGGAGGCCCAAGAGAGTGATTCAGAGGCTTACGAGAGTGATGCAGAGGCTTAAGAGAGTGATGCAGAGGCTTAAGAGAGGGATGCAGAGGCTCAAGCGAGGGATGCAGAGGCACAAGAGAGAGATGCAGAGGCTCATGAGCGGGAAGCAGGAGTTCAAGAGAGTGATGCAAAGGCTCAAGAAAGGTATGCAGAATCTTAAGAATGTGATGCAGAGGCTCAAAAAATGGGTGCAGAGGCTTAAGAAAGTGATGCGGAGGCTCAAAAAAGGGATAATCCCTCTCTTAGGCCTCTACATCATTCTCTTGAGCCTCTGCATCCCTCTCTTGAGCCTTTGCATCACTCTCTTAAGCCTCTGCATCCCTCTCTTGAGCCTCTGCATCCCTCTCTTGAGCCTCTGCATCCCTCTCTTGAGCCTGTTCATCCTTCTCTTGAGCCTCTGCATCCCACTCTTGAGCCTCTGCACCACTCTCTTAAGCCTCTGCATCACTCTCGTAAGCTTCTGCATCACTTTCTTAAGCCTCTGCATCACTCTCGTGAACCTCTGAATCACTCTCATGAGCCTCTCTATCACTCTCATGAGCCCCTGCATCCCTCTATTGAGCCTCAGCATCACTCTCTTGAGCCTCTGCATCACCCTCTTAAGCCTCTGCATCACTCTCTTAAGCCTCTGCATCACTCTCGTAAACCTCTGAATCACTCTCATGAGCCTCTCTATCACTCTCATGAGCCCCAGCATCCCTCTTTTGAGCCTCTGCATCCCTCTCTTGAGCCTCTGCATCCATCTCTTAAGCCTCTGCATCACTCACTTAAGCTTCTGCATCACTCTCGTAAGCCTCTGAATCACTCTCTTGAGCCTCTGCATCCCTCTCTAGAACCTCTGCATCACTCTCTTGAACTCCTGCATCCCTCTCATGAGCCTTTGCATCCCTCACTTGAGCCTTTGCATCACTTTCTTTAGCCTCTGCATCCCTCTCTTGAACCTCTGCGTCACTCTCAAGAGCCTTTGCATCCCTCTCTTGTGCCTCTGCTTCCCTCACTTGAGCCTCTGCATCCCTATTTTGAGCCTCTGCATCCCTCGCTTGAGCCTCTCCATCCCTCTCTTGAGCCTCTGCATCCCTCTCTTAAGCCTCTGCATCACTCTCTCAAGCCTCTGCATCACTCTCGTAAGCCTCTGAATCACTCTGTTGAGCCTCTGCTTCACTCTCTTGAGCCTCTCCATCACTCTCTTGAGCCTCTGCATCCCTCTCTTAAGCCTCTGCATCATTCTCTTCAGCCTCTGCATTCCTCTTTCAAGCCTCTGCATCACTCTCTTGATCCTCTGCATCCCTCTCTTAAGCCTCTGCATCACTCTCTTGAGCCCCTGCATCATTCTCTTGTGCCTCTGCATCACTCTCTTGAACCTCTGCATCACTCTCTTAATCGTCTGCATCTCTCTCTTCAACCTCTGCATCCCTCTCTTGAGCCTCTGCATCACTATCTTGAGCCTCTACATCTTTCTTTGGAGCCTCTGCATCTCTCACTTAAGCCTCTGCATCACTCTCTTGAGCCTTTGCATCACTCTCTTGAGACTTTGCATCCCTCTCTTAAGCTTCTACATCCTTCTCTTGAGCCTCTGCATCCCTCTCTTATGCCTCTGCAACACTCTCTTCAGCCTCTGCATCACTTTCTTGAGCCTTGCATCACTCTCTTGAGCCTCTGCATCCCTCTCTTAAGACACTGCAACACTTTTTTCAGCCTCTGCATCACTCTCTTAAGCCTCTGCATCCCTCTCTTGAGCCTCTGCAGAGGCTGAAGAGCGTGTTGCAGAGGCTAAAGAGGGGATGCAGAGGCTCAAGAGAGGGATGCAGAGGCTCAAGAGAGTGATGCAAAGGCTCAAGAGAGTGATGCAGAGGCTCAAGAGAGTGATGCAGAGGATCAAGAGGGTGTGCAGAGGCTGATGAGAGTGTAGCAGTGGCATAAGAGAGGGATGCAGAGGCTCAAGAGAGTGATGCAAAGGCTCAAGAGAGTGATGCAGAGGCTGAAGAGAGTGTTGCAGAGGCATAAGAGAGGGATGCAGAGGCTTAGGAGAGGGATGCAGAGGCTTAAGAGAGTGATGCAGAGGCTCAAGAGAGTGATGCAGAGGATCAAGAGAGTGATGCAGAGGCTTAAGAGAGGGATGCAGAGGCTCAAGCGAGGGATGCAGAGGCTCAAGAGAGGGATGCAGAGGCTCAAGTGAGGGATGCAGAGGCACAAGAGAGGGATGCAGAGGCTCATGAGAGGGATGCAGGAGTTCAAGAGAGTGATGCAAAGGCTAAAGAAAGGTATGCAGAGGCTCAAAAAAGAGATGCAGAGGCTTAAGAGAGTGATGTAGAGGCTGAAGAGAGTGTTGAAGAGGCTTAGGAGAGTGATGCAGAGGCTCAAGAGAGTGATGCAAAGGCACAAGAGAGTGATGCAGAGGCTGAAGAGTGTTGCAGAGGCTTAAGAGATGGATGCAGAGGCTCAAGAGTGGGATGCAGGGGCTTAAGAGTGTGATGCCACAGCTCAAGAGAGGGATGCAGAGGCTCAAGAGAATGATGTAGAGGCCTAAGAGAGGGATGCAGAGGCTCAAGAGAATGATGCAGAGGCTGAAGAGAGTGATGCAGAGGATCAAGAGAGTGATGCTGAGGCTGAAGAGAGAGATGCAGAGGCTAAAGAGAGTGATGCAGAGGCTCAAGAGAGTGATCCAGGGGCTCAAGAGAATGAGTAGAGTTTATGAGATGGATGTAGAGGCTCAAGAGAATGATGCAGAGGCTCAACAGAGTGATGCAGAGGATCAAGAGAGGGATGCAGTGGTTTAAGAGAGTGATGCAGTGGCTCGAGAGAGTTATGCAGAGACCTCAAGAGAGGGATTCAGAGTCTTAAGAGAGTGATGCAGAGGCTGAAGAGAGTGATGCAGAGGCTCAAGAGAGGGATGCAGGAGCTCAAGAGAGGGATGCAGACGCTAAAAAGAGGGATGCAGAGGCACTTGCGAATGACGCAGAGGCTCAAGAGAGGGATGCAGGGGCTCTAGAGAGGGATGCAGACGCTCAAGTGAGGGATGCAGAGGCACAAGAGAGGGATGCAGAGGCACTTGAGAGTGACGCAGAGGCTCAAGAGAGGGATGCAGAGGCTTAAGAGAGTGATGAAAAGGCTCATGAGAGGGATGCAGAGGCTCATGTGAGGGATCCAGGAGTTCAAGAGAGTGATGCAGAGGCTAAAGAAATGGATGCAGAGGCTTAAGAAAGTGATGCAGAGGCTCAAAAAAGGGATGCAAAGGCTTAAGAGAGTGATGTAGAGGCTGAAGAGAGTGTTGCAGAGGCTTAAAAGAGTAATGCAAAGGCTCAAGAGCGTGATGCAGAGGCTCAAGAGAGTGTTGCAGAGGCTTATGAGAGGGGTGCAGAGGCTCAAGAGAGTGATGCAAAGGCTCAAGAGAGTGATCTAGAGGCTTAAGAGAGGGATGCAGAGGTTCAAGAGAGTGATGCAGAGGCTCAAGAGAGTGATGCAGAGGATCAAGAGAGGGATGCAGAGGTTTAAGAGAGTGATGCAGAGGCTCAAGAGAGTGATGCAGAGGATCAAAAGAGGGATGCAGGAGTTCAAGAGAGGGATGAAGAGGCTCAAGAGAGTGATTCAGAGGATTACGAGAGTGTTGCAGAGGCTTAAGAGAGTGATGCAGAGGCTCAAGCGAGGGATGCCGAGGCTCAAGAGAGGGATGCAGAGGCTCAAGTGAGGGATGCAGAGGCACAAGATAGGGATGCAGAGGCTCATGAGAGGGATGCAGGAGTTCAAGAGAGTGATGCAAAGGCTCAAGAAAGGTATGCAGAATCTTAAGAAAGTGATGCAGAGGCTCAAATAAGGGATGCATAGGCTTAAGAAAGTGATGCAGAGGCTCAAAAAACGGACGCAGAGGCTTAAGAGAGTGATGCAGAGGCTCAAGAGAGTGATGCAAAGGCTTAAGAGAGTGATGCAGAGGCTCAAGAGAGTGATGCAAAGGCTCAAGAGAGTGATGCAGAGGCTGAAGAGAGTGTTGCAGAGGCTTCAGAGAGGAATGCAGAGGCTCAAGAGAGTGATGCAAAGGCTCAAGAGAGTGATGCAGAGGCTCAAGAGAGTGATGCAGAGGATCACGAGGGTCACGCAGAGGCTGATGAGAGTGTTGCAGAGGCTTAAGAGAGAGATGCAGAGGCTCAAGAGAGTGATGCAAACGCTCAAGAGAGTGATGCAGAGGCTGAATAGAGTGTTGCAGAGGCTTAAGAGAGGGATGCAGAGCCTCAGGAGAGGGATGCAGAGGCTTAGGAGAGTGATGCAGAGGCTGAAGAGAGTGTTGCAGAGGCTTAAGAGAGGTATGCAGAGGATAAAGAGAGTGATACAAAGGCTCATGAGAGTGATGCAGATGTTCAAGAGAGTGATGCAGAGGATCAAGAGAGTGATGCAGAGGCTGAAGAGAGATATGCAGAGGCTAAAGAGAGTGATGCAGAGGCTCAAGAGAGTGATGCAGGGGTTCAAGAGAATGATGTAGAGGCTTAAGAGAAGGATGTTGAGGCTCAAGAGAATGATGCAGAGGCTCAAAAAAGGGATGAAGAGGCTTAAGAACGTGATGCAGAGGCTCAAAAAAGGGATGCAGAGGCTTAAGAGAGTGATGCAGAGGCTGAAGAGAGTGTTGCAGAGGCTTAAGAGAGTGATGCAGAGGCTCAAGAGAGTGATGCAAAGGCTCAAGAGAGTGATGCAGAGGCTGAAGAGAGTGTTGCAGAGGCTTAAGAGAGGGATGCAAAGGCTCAAGAGCGTGATGCAGAGGCTCAAGAGAGTGTTGCAGAGGCTTAAGAGAGGGATGCACAGGCTCAGGAGAGGGATGCAGAGGCTTAAGAGAGTGATGCAGAGGCTGAAGAGAGTGTTGCAGAGGCTTAAGAGAGGGATGCAGAGGCTCAAGAGAGTGATGCAAAGGCTCAAGAGAGTGATGCAGAGGTTCAAGAGAGTGATGCAGAGGATCAAGAGAGTGATGCAGAGGCTGAAGAGAGATATGCAGAGGCTAAAGAGAGTGATGCAGAGGCTCAAGAGAGTGATGCAGGGGTTCAGGAGAATGATGTAGAGGCTTAAGAGAAGGATGTAGAGGCTCAAGAGAATGATGCAGAGGCTCAAAAAAAGGATGCAGAGGCTTAAGAAAGTGATGCAGAGGCTAAAGAAAGGATGCCGAGGCTTAAGAGAGTGATGCAGAGGCTGAAGAGAGTGTTGCAGAGGCTTAATAGAGTTATGCAGAGGCTCAAGAGAGTGATGCAAAGGCTCAAGAGAGGTATGCAGAGGCTCAAGTGAGGGATGCAGAGGCACAAGAGAGGGATGCAGAGGCTCAAGCGAGGGATGCAGAGGCTTAAGAGAGGGATGCAGAGGCTCAAGCGAGGGATGCAGAGGCTCAAGAGAGGGATGCAGAGGCTCAAGTGAGGGATGCAGAGGCACAAGAGAGGGATGCAGAGGCTCATGAGAGGGATGCAGGAGTTCAAGAGAGTGATGCAAAGGCTCAAGAAAGGTATGCAGAATCTTAATAATGTGACGCAGAGGCTCAAAAAAGGGATGCAGAGGCTTAAGAAGTGATGCAGAGGGTCAAAAAAGAGATGCAGAGGCTTAAGAGAGTGATGCAGAGGCTGAAGAGAGTGTTGCAGAGGCTTAACAGAGTGATGCAGAGGCTCAAGAGAGTGATGCAAAGGCTCAAGAGAGTGATGCGGAGGCTGAAGAGAGTGTTGCAAAGGCTTAAGAGAGGGATGCAGAGGCTCAATAGAGGGATGCACGGGCTCATGAGAGTGATAGAGAGGCCCATGAGAGTGATTAAGAGGTTTACGCGAGTGATGCAGAGGCTTAAGAGAGTGATGCAGAGGCTTACGAGAGTGATGCAGAGGCTTAAGAGAGTGGTGCAAAGGCTCAGGAGAGGGATGCAGAGGCTCAAGAGAGGGATGAACAGGCTTAAGAGAGGGATGCAGAGGCTCAAGAGAGAGATGCAGAGGCTCAAGAGAGGGATGCAGAGGCTTAAGAGAGTGATGCAACAGCTCAAGAGAGGGATGCAGAGGCTCAAGAGAATGATGTAGAGGCCTAAGATAGGGATGCAGAGGCTCAAGAGAATGATGCAGAGGCTGAAGAGAGTGATGCAGAGGATCAAGAGAGTGATGCTGAGGCTGAAGAGAGAGATGCAGAGGCTAAAGAGAGTGATGCAGGGGCTCAAGAGAATGATGTAGAGGTTATGAGAAGGATGTAGAGGCTCAAGAGAATGATGCAGAGGCTCAATAGAGTGATGCAGAGGATCAAGAGAGGGATGCAGTGGTTTAAGAGAGTGATGCAGAGGCTCGAGAGAGTTATGCAGAGGCCTCAAGAGAGGGATTCAGAGTCTTAAGAGAGTGATGCAGAGGCTCAAGAGAGGGATGCAGGAGCTCAAGAGAGGGATGCAGACGCTAAAAAGAGGGATGCAGAGGCACAAGAGAGGGATGCAGAGGCACTTGAGAGTGATGCAAAGGCTCAAGAGAGTGATGCAGAGGTTGAAGAGAGTGTTGCAGAGGCTTAAGAGAGGGATGCAGAGGCTCAAGCGAGTGATGCAAAGGCTCAAGAGAGTGGTATTCAATTTTACCAATATTGCGATACTATTTCATGTAGTATCACGATATGTGATTTGGCCTTCATATCTCAGATTATCGCATAATATTGCATTTTAAGAGGGCATATTCATTTAAATTCATGTAAATTAAGTGGTTCAATTTGCTTATAAATTTATGTATGAAATCGGTATAGAAAGGGCTGCAACTGGTCGAAGTTTCACTATCACACCCTAAACAGAAAAGGAGAAAAAAATACACAACGTATTATGCAACGAATTTTCAACATTTTCAAATAGTTTCAGGGAACACATGTGTCAACTAAAATCCTTTCTATAACACTCAGATATTAAATTTAGCACATAATAAAGGATTGTAGTGATCAGTTTTACCAAAAAAGTGTTTAGTGCAATAATATAACTATTCAAAGTTACCCTTCCAAAAATATGCAATATATGATGTTTATAATTTTTTTATAAAATCAAACAAATAGACATTGGACTAAAATGTCTACTAAATGCTGTAGAAGCACAAACTCTTCATATAAGGTGTAATTTGCATGTAAATTGATTAATAAATAAAAGCTCCGAAGTACTTTGAAGTTGTAAATTTCTTTCCAGAGTAAAATAAAGATCCAAGTTCGGCCACCTTTAGCTGAGCGTGACTTCGACAGATTTCGTTCATATTTGGCACCCTTCCAAATAGGCATAGATCGAGCAAGGTGTGCAAGTTTCAGGCAAATCCCTTGACAAATGAAAAAAAAAATTGTCAAAAAAAAACGAAAAAAAAATGAAAAATTTTTTTTTACATATATATATATTGCACATACATATTACAATTATTACAAGAGTTTGTGCTTCTACAGCACATAGTAGACATTTTAGTTGACACATGTGTTCCCTGAGATTATTTGAGAATGTTGAACATTCGTTGCATAATACGTTGTGTATTTTTTTATTTGTGATGCAGAGGCTAAAGAAAGGGATGCAGAGGCTTAAGAAAGTGAAGCAGAGGCTCAAAAAAGGGATGCAGAGGCTTAAGAGAGTGATGCAGAGGCTGAAGAGAGTGTTGCAGAGGCTTAAGAGAGTGATGCAAAGGCTCAAGAGCGTGATGCAGAGGCTCAAGAGAGTGCTGCAGAGGCTTAAGAGAGGGATGCAGAGGCTCAAGAGAGTGATGCAAAGGCTCAAGAGAGTGATCTAGAGGCTTAAGAGAGGGATGCAGAGGCTCAAAAGAGGGATGCAGAGGCTTAAGAGAGTGATGCAGAGGCTGAAGAGAGTGTTGCAGAGGCTTAAGAGAGTGATGCAGAGGCTCAAGAGAGTGATGCAGAGGCGGCAGAGAGTGTTGCAGAGGCTTAAGAGAGGGATGCAGAGGCTCAAGAGAGTGATGCAAAGGCTCAAGAGAGTGATGCCAGAGGCTTAAGAGAGGGATGCAGAGGCTCAAGAGAGGGATGCAGAGGCTTAAGAGAGTGATGCAGAGGCTGAAGAGAGTGTTGTAGAGGCTTAAGAGAGGGATGCAGAGGATCAAGAGGGTGATGCAGAGGCTGATGAGAGTGTTGCATCCCTCAAGGGAGGGATGCAGAGCAATAAACTGAAAATGCAGAACAATAAACTGAAAATTCACAAAAACGTGGAAAAAACACCAAAATATTGCCTAATTCGATGATATTTTGTTTAAATTAAATAAAGGAAAAAGAGGATGATAAACTTCAAAATATTGCTAAATTTAATGATTTTTAGTTCAAAACAAACGTAAGAAATCTTGCTTCAAAATGCAATATTATGCGAAATTCTCAGATTTAAAGCCAAGTCACATATCGTGAGAAAACATCAAGTATTATCGAAATATTGGTAAAAATTAATATATTTTCGTACAATCACACTTTCAAATACAAATGATAAAAGTCAATGTGTTTTCATTAGAATTAACTAAAATGTTCCTGATTTTCCGTTTATATTACCGATGGAAGATGTACACGTAAAACCGCTGTAATCTGGCTGAAACGTCGATATATACAATAAAAACAGAACTTCTCCCCTTTCCAATATCATACTCAGTATTTTAACGAGAAACAAATAGTTGATTGAAAATGAAGTGTTTAAGGTTAATTTCTAATCAATTTTGTGTTTGCATCATTTTTATCGTATATTTAATGAATTAATAGCAATAAACTGAAAATTCACAAAAACGTGGAAAAACAGCAAAATATTGCCTAATTCGATGATATTTTGTTTATATCACATAAAGGAAAAGGGGATGATAAACGTCAAAATATTGCTGAATTCGATGATTTTTAGTACGAAACAAAATGCAAGAAAACTTGTTTAAAATTCGATATTATGCGAAAATCTGAGATTTCAAGGCCAAATCACATATCGTGATACTACATGAAATAGTATCGAAATATTGGTAAAAATGAATATATTTACGTAATATCAAACTACATGAAAAACGTGAAAAAATTCATTATTATACCAAATTGGAGGATTTTAACTTCGAATCATAGAGCGACGTTTCGTATTTTTTTAGACCCTAGAAAAGACGTATAAAGATGTTGCTTCCAATACAAATGATAAAAATCAATGTGTTTTCATTATAATTAACTAAAATGTTCCTGATTTTCGGTTTATATTACCGATGGAAGATGTACACGTAAAACCGGTCTATTCCGGCTGAAACGTCGATATATGCAATAAAAACAGAACTTCTCCCCTTTTCAATATCTTACTCAGTATTTTAACGAGAAACAAATAGATGATTGAAAATGAAGTATTTAAGGTTATTTTCTGATAAATTATGTGTTTGCATAATTTTTATCGTATATTTAATGAATTAATACCAATAAACTGAAAATTAACAAAAACGTGGAAAAACGGCTTAATTCGATGATATTTGGTTTAAATCACATAAAGGAAAAGGGGATAATAAAGGTCAAAATATTGCTAAATTCGATGATTTTTAGTACAAAATAAAATGCAAGAAAACTTGATTAAAAATGCAAAATTTGCGAAATTCTGAGATTTGAAGGCCAAATCTCATATCGTGAGAAAACATGAAGTAGTTTCGAAATATTGGTAAAAACGAATACGTAAAATCACACTACATAAATAACGTGAAAAAAGTCACTATATTACCATATTTGAGGATTTTAACTTCAAATCATAGAGCGAGGTTTCGTATTATTTAGATCCAAGAAAAGACATGACAATGTTGTTTTAAATACAAATGATAAAAATCAATTTGTTTTCATTAGAATTAACTTAAATGTTCCTGATTATCCGCTTATATTACCGTTGGAAGATTTACACGTAAAACCGCTCTAATCCGGCTGAAACGTCGATATATTCAATAAAAACAGAACCTATCCCCTTTTCAATATCATACTCAGTATTTTAACGAGAAACAAATAGTTGTTTGAAAATGAAGTGTTTAAGGTTAATTTCTAATCAATTATGTGTTTGCATCATTTTTATCGTATATTTAATGAATTAATAACAATAAACTGAAATTCACAAAAACGTGGAAAAAACAGCAAAATATTGCCTAATTCGATGGTATTTTGTTTATATCACATAAACGAAAAGGGGATGATAAACGTCAAAATATTGCTGAATTCGATAATTTTTTAGTACAAAACCAAATGCAAGAAAACTTGCTTAAAATGCAATATTATGCGATAATCTGAGATATGAAGGCCAAATCACATATCGTGATACTACATGAAATAGTATCGCAATATTGGTAAAAATGAATATATTTGCGTAATATCAAACTACATGAAAAACGTGAAAAAGTCATTATTATACAAATTTGAGGATTTTAACTTCGAATCATAAAGCGACGTTTCGTATTTTTTAGACCCTAGATAAGACGTATAAAGATGTTGCTTCCAATACAAATGATAAAAATCAATGTGTTTTCATTAAAATTTACTAAAATGTTCCTGATTTTTGGTTTATATTACCGATGGAAGATGTACACGTAAAACCGTTCTAATCCGGCTGAAACGTCGATATATGCAATAAAAACAGAACTTCTCCCCTTTTCAAACTCTTACTCAGTATTTTAACGAGAAACAAATAGATGATTGAAAATGAAGTATTTAAGGTTATTTTCTGATCAATTATGTGTTTACATAATTTTTCTCGTATATTTAATGAAATAATAACAATAAACTGAAAATTCACAAAAACGTGGAAAAACGGCAAAATATTGCCTAATTCGATGATATTTTGTTTAAATCACATAAAGGAAAGGGGATGATAAAGGTCAAAATATTGCTAAATTCGATGATTTTTAGTACTAAACAAAATGCAAGAAAACGTGCTTAAAATGCAAAATTTGCGAAATTCTGAGATTTGAAGGCCAAATCACATATCGTGAGAAAACAAGAAGTAGTATCGACATATTGGTAAAAACGAATATATATACGTAAAATCACACTACATGAATAACGTGAAAAAAGTCACTCTGCATCCCTCTCTTGAGCCTCTGCATCACTCTCTTGAACTCCTGCATCCCTCCCATTAGCCTTTGCATCCCTCACTTGAGCCTTTGCATCACTCTCTTAAGCCTCTGCATCCCTCTCTTGAACCTCTGCGTCACTCTCAAGAGCCTCTGCATCACTCTCTTAAGCCTCTGCATCACTCTCGCAAGCCTCTGAATCACTCTGTTGAGCCTCTGCTTCACTCTCTTGAGCCTCTCCATCTCTCTCTTGAGCCTCTGCATCCCTCTCTTAAGCCTCTGCATCATTCTCTTCAGCCTCTGCATTATTCTCTCAAGCCTCTGCATCACTCTCTTGCTCCTCTTGAGGCTCAAACAAAATTCGTAAGCGAAGCACTTGTTCCGGAAGTGTTCGGATGTCATCAGTTGTGAGTCGTGTGTAAACCATTTTCCTTTCATAAAAAGGGTGTTTGCCAGGTGCATGGAATGAACTCTTGACTTTACTGTGCATATTTAGGGATTAGTTAGGTTAGGTGTTTAGGTTGTGTTGGCGATTATTTGTATTTGTAGTACGTGGGTGAAGCATTTACAGCGTTGTGGTTCGAACAAAATTCGTAAGCGAAGCACTTGTTCCGGAAGTGTTCGGATGTCATCAGTTGTGAGTCGTGTGTAAACCGTTTTCCTTTCATAAAATGGGTGTTTGCCGGGTGCATGGAATGAACTCTGGACTTTATTTATGAGGACGGGCTGGACTTTTAACAGGAATATAGTATAATACACACACACACACACACACAAAGGGCAGCAACTATAGAGCATAGAATGAGAGCGAAGCTGCTGGTCATGGGGGACATAAATCATGGAGAGATATAATTGGGAAACGAGGAATCCCCCTGGCGGGGAGGAGACCTGGGGAGCGAAGCTGGTAGACGTTATTGACAGGAATTTCCTAACACAGCATGTGAAGGAAGATACTAGGGAAAGAGGAGGGGATACGCGCAGCCTCTTAGATCTCATTTTCACCCAGAATGTAGAAGACATCGAGCAGGTGGAACATGAAATACCACTAGGAGCCAGTGACCATTGTGTCCTAGTCTTTGACTACATGATGGAGCTTAAAATTGTGACCAAAGGACAAGAGGTCCGGGAAAGGAGACTTGATTACAGAAAAGGGGACTACAGAAGGATAAGGGACTACCTGGGAGAAGTGCAGTGGAAGGAAGAACTTAGAGGAAAAACAGTGCAAAGTATGATGAACCAAGTCATATTGAAATGCAAGGAGGCTGAAGAGAGATTTATTCCAACAATAGAGGAAAAAAGCAGGAGGGAATATAATAACCCATGGTTTAATAGACAGTGTGAGGAAGCAAAGGTGAGAAGCAGGAGGGAGTGGAGGAAGTACAGAAAGACAAAGGACAGAGGACAACAGGATTAGATGTAACAGAGCTAGAATGATTACATTAACATAAGACCAGTGTCGGAAAGAAATTATGAGAATGATATTGCAGTCAAAGCGAAAAGCAACCTAAATTACTACATAGCCATATAAGAAGGAGATGTCGGTAAATGACCAATTGACAAGATTGAGGAAAACAGAAGGGGCATATACAGAAAGTGACAGGAAATCTGCGAGGTACTGAATGCAATATTCTATGGAGTGTTCACAATCGAGCCTGAGCAGCTCCCATTGTTAGAAGCGATTAACCTAGATGAAAGATTATCAGATATAGAGGTGACAGCAGAGGAGGTAATGAAACAGTTGACAACACTGGATGCAAATAAAGCTGTTGGACCAGACAAAGTATCACCGTGGATACTTAAAGAGGCAGGCGCATGCTCTCCAGCGTGCCTCTGGCAATGATCTTTAATGAGTCACTTATGTCGGGAGAATTGCCCAGTGTGCTGGAAGGAGGCAAATGTCGTACCGATTTTCAAGAAAGGTGATAGGGAGGAGGCACTTAACTACAGATCCGTATCACTGACAAGCATCCCCTGCAAAATACTTGAAAGAATAATTAGGCTAAGACTTGTTGAGCACCTGGAGAGCATTGGTTTGTAAACAAGCACCAACATGGGTTCTGGACAGGAAAATCATGCCTAACAAACCTTTTAGAATTCTATGATAAAGTAACAAGGATAAGGCAGGACAGAGAAGTCTGGGCAGACTGCATATTTCTTGACTGCCAAAAGGCCTTTGATACAGTACCGCACATGAGACTGCTATACAAACTTGAGAGGCAGGAAGGAGTAAGCGGAAAGGCCCTAGTATGGGTGAAGAACTACCTAACAGGAAGGAGCCAGAAGGGTAATGGTAAGGGGGCGAGAAGTCGGACTGGCGAACAGTAACAAGTGGAGTACCTCAAGGATCGGTGCTGGGACCAATCCTCTTTCTAATTTACGTAAATGATATGTTTACAGGAGTGGAATCATACATGTCAATGTTTGCCTATGACGCAAAATTAATGAGAAGAGTAGTGACAGACGAGGATTGTAGGATCCTCCAAGAGGACTTAAACAGGTTGCAGAGATGGTCAGGGAAAATGGCTAACTGGAGTTTAACACAGTAAAATGTAAAGTTATGGAAATGGGATCAGGTGATAGGAGACCAAAGGGACAGTACACAATGAAGGGGAACAGCCTACCTGTAACGATTCGAGAAAGAGACCCTGGGAGTGGATGTGACACCTAATCTAACTCCTGAGGCACATATAAATAGGATAACGACAGCAGCGTACTCTACACTGGCGAAAATTAGCACTTCATCAGAAAACCTAAATGAGGATGGCATTTAGGCGCTTTACACTGCCTACGTGAGACCGTCTTAGAGTATGCCGCGCCATCATGGGAGCCCCCACGTGAAGAAACACAAAGAAACTGGAGAATGTTCAGAGATTTGCGACGAGGCTTGTCCCAGAGTTTACGAGGGATGGATATGAAGAGCGTCTGAAGGAACTGAACCCTTACGACACTAGAGAAAAGAAGGGAGAGAGGAGATATGATAGGGGACATATAAAATACTCAGAGGAATTGACAAAGTGGAAATAGATGAAATGTTTCACACGTATAATAACAGAACGAGGGGACATGGCTAGAAACTGGAAACTCAGATGAGTCACAGAGATGTTAGGAAGTTTTCTTTTAGCGTGAGAGTAGTGGAAAAATGGACATGCACTTGGGGAAACAGGTTGTTGAAGCAAATTACTATTCATACTTTTAAAAACTAGGTTAATGATAGGGAAATGGGACAGGAGTCATTGCTGTAAACAACCGATAGCCGGAAAGGCGGGATCCAAGAGTCAATGCTCGATCCTGCAAGCACAAATACGTGAGTACAAATATTGTGAGTACACACAACCACACACACACACACACACACACACTCAAAGGGGTTAACCAGGATGGTTCGGGTGACATCTTCACTACTCACTATCTTCAGCACTGTAACTATCTTAACCACATAAACCTGCAACCCTCCACACTATCTGGGATAAGACCATCCTGCATACTACACTCGACCATCCTCAACACTACACTCGACCCATCCTCAACACTACACTCGACCATCCTCAACACTACACTCGACCCATCCTCAACACTACACTCGACCATCCTCAACACTAACACTCGACCATCCTCAACACTACACTCGACCATCCTCAAACACTACACTCGACCCATCAACACTTCACTCGACCATCATCAACACTACCACTCAATCATCATCACACTACACTCAAACCATCCTCAACACTACAGCTCGACCATTCCTCAACACTACACACAACTATCCTCAGTACTACACTCAACCATCCTCAACGCAACACTCGACCATCCTCAACACTACACTCGACTCATCAACACTACACTCGACCATCCTCAACACTACACTCGACCATCAACACTACACTCGACCATCAACACTACACTCGACCATCCTCAACACTGCACTCGACCATCAACACTACACTCGACCATCAACACTACACTCGACCATCCCTCAACACTCTTCATTTCCCTTCTCTTCACATCCTCTCCCTCCCTCGCCTTCCTCCCCCTCCAACCCCTTCCTAACCCCTCCTCTCTCCCTGTTTATTATCTACCTCCCTCCCTCTCTTTCTTAACTTTCATCTCCTCCATTCTCCTCACCTCCCTTCCCCCCCCCCTCACCCCCCTCTCCCTAATCTGCCCCTCGCCCTTCCCATGAAAAAAAAATATTGTTTTCATTAATGTATATAGAAGGTGTTGTCTTTATTTTCCCTCTGTACCCTCTTTCTTGCCTCCTCTCTCCCCTCTTTCTCCCTCTCTCCCTCCCCTTTTTTCTCCCTCTCTCCCCTCCCTCCCCTCTTTCTCCCTCTTTCTCCCTCTTTTTCCCTCTATCCCCCTCTTTCTCCCCTCTCTCTCCCTCTCCTTCTTTCTCCCTCCTCCCTCTCTCCCTCTTTTCTACCCCATAACAATATCTGAGTGAACACGACCACTAACCTCTCCCTATGAAGGTTGGTCTGAGGGTGGTGTTCTTGGGACAGTATTTTCCCCTAACTAAATTCTGGATCATCCAGTATATTTACTAAGCTTATTGGGTCACTCTCCTAGTCAGGCAGATTGAGCCCCTAGCGAGCCTTCTCCTCCGACTGACGACAAGATGGAGACCTCTGGACCAGTATTACACCTACAAGAGGGAAACGAGCCACATTGAGACGCCAGTCCCAGCCCCCAAGCGCCGCAAACTGGAAAATGGTTTTTGGATGGGCTCATGGGATGATCACGAGGCAGCATTAGGCAAGATAATGGCTGAATGGGAGAAGATGTGGATTGTCGGTGGGAAGACATGGGGAAGGACTGGGAAAACATGACGTACTGAGATTGATAGATTTTTTGTATTGATGTAAATATTTAATATATTTAAAATAAATATATTGTTTAACACCATAAACGTGTTTTATTTACAATATTTCACATACAACGAGTCAATCACAAATGATATTGGTGTCGCCAACTACTGGCCATGAGCAATTAAGATTTAAAAGATTTTAAGACAAACTTTAAAGATTTAATGGTCACAGGTTGAGTAGGGGGTCAGGTGGTGTTAAGTGACCTTGCTTTCTGCTAAGGTCATTGAGGACGGCTGACAGGTTGTGCCCATCAAACAAGCGACTGTTTAAGGTGTGGCGAAAATCTGTGATTTGAAGGCCAAATCACATATCGTGATACTACATGAAATAGTATCTAAATATTGGTAAAAATGAATATATTTACGTAATATCAAACTATATGAAAAACGTGAAAAAAGTCATTATTATACCAAATTTGAGGATTTTAACTTCGAATCATAAAGCGACGTTTCGTGTTTTTTAGACCCTAGAAAAGACGTATAATGATGTTGCTTCCAATACAAATGATAAAAAATCAATGTGATTTCATTAAAATTAACTAAAATGTTCCTGATTTTCGGTTTATATTACCGATGGAAGATGTACAAGTAAAACCGTTCTAATCCGGCTGAAACGTCGATATATGCAATAAAAACAGAAATTCTCCCCTTTTCAATATGTTATTCAGTATTGTAACGAGAAACAAATAGATGATTGAAAATGAAGTATTTAAGGTTATTTTCTGATCAATTATGTGTTTGCAAAATTTTTTTCGTATATTTAATGAAATAATAACAATAAACTGAAAATTCACAAAAACGTGGAAAAAACGGCAAAACATTGCCTAATTCGATGATATTTTGTTTAAATCACATAAAGGGAAAGGGGATGATAAAGGTCAAAATATTGATGAATTCGATGATTTTTAGTACTAAACAAAATGCAAGAAAACTTGCTTAAAATGCAAAATTTGCGAAATTCTGAGATTTTGAAGGCGAAATCACATATCGTGAGAAAACATGAAGTAGTGTCAAAATATTGGTAAAAACGAATATATTTACGTAAAATCACACTACATGAATAACGTGAAAAAAGTCACTATATTACCATATTTGAGGATTTTAACTTCAAATCATAGAGCGAGGTTTCGTATTATTTAGATCCAAGAAAAGACATATGACAATGTTTTTTTCAAATACAAATGATAAAATCAATGTGTTTTCATTAGAATTAACTAAAATGTTACTGATTTTTCCGTTTATATTACCGATGGAAGATGTACACGTGAAACCGCTCTAATCCGGCTGAAACGTCGATATATGCAATAACAACAGAACTTCTCCCTTTAAAATATCTTACTCAGTATTTTAACGAGAAACAAATAGTTGATTGAAAGTGAAGTATATAAGGTTAATTTCTAATCAATTATGTGTTTGCATCATTTTTATCGTATATTTAATGAATTAATAGCAATAAACTGAAAATTCACAAAAACGTGGAAAAACAGCAAAATATTGCCTAATTCGATGATATTTTGTTTATATCACATAAAGGAAAAAGGGATGATAAACGTCAAAATATTGCTGAATTGGATGATTTTTAGTACGAAACAAAATGCAAGAAACTTGCTTAAAATGCAATATTATGCGAAAATCTGAGATTTGAAGGCCAAATCACATATCGTGATACTACATGAAATAGTATCGAAATATTGGTAAAAATGAATATATTTACGTAATATCAAACTATATGAAAAACGTGAAAAAAAGTCATTATTATACCAAATTTGAGGATTTTAACTTCGAATCATAAAGCGACGTTTCGTATTTTTTAGACCCTAGAAAAGACGTATAAAGATGTTGCTTCCAATACAAATGGTAAAAATCCAATGTGTTTTCATTAAAATTAACTAAAATGTTCCTGATTTCGGTTTATATTACCGATGGAAGATGTACACGTAAAACCGTTCTAATCCGGCTGAAACGTCGATATATGCAACAAAAACAGAACTTCTCCCCTTTTCAAAGTCTTACTCGGTATTTTAACGAGAAACAAATTGGTGATTGAAAATGAAGTATTTAAGGTTATTTTCTAATCAATTATGTGTTTGCATCATTTTTATCGTATATTAATGAATTAATAACAATAAACTGAAATTCAAAAAACGTGGAAAAACGGCAAAATGTTGCCTAATTCGATGATATTTTGTTTAAATCACATAAAGGAAAAGGGGATGATAAAGGTCAAAATATTGCTAAATTCGATGATTTTTAGTACAAAACAAAATGCAAGAAAAACTTGCTTAAAAATGCAAAATTTGCGAAATTCTGAGATATGAAGGGTAAATCACATATCGTGAGAAAACATGAAGTAGTATCGAAATATTGGTAAAAAACGAATATATATACGTAAAATCACACTACATGAATAACGTGAAAAAGTCACTATATTACCATATTTGAGAATTTTAACTTCAAATCATAGAGCGAGGTTTCGTATTATTTAGATCCAAGAAAAAACATATGACAATGTTGTTTCAAATACAAATGATAAAAATCAATGTGTTTTCATTAGAATTAACTAAAATGTTCCTGATTTTCCGTTTATATTACCGATGGAAAGATGTACACGTGAAAATGCTCTAATCCGGCTGAAACGTCGATATATGCAATAAAAACAGAACTTCTCCCCTTTCCAATATCTTACTTAGTATTTTAACGAGAAACAAATAGTTGATTGAAAATGAAGTGTATAAGGTTAATTTCTAATCAATTATGTTTTTGCATCATTTTTATCGTATATTTAATGAATTAATAGCAATAAAACTGAAAATTCACAAAAACGTGGAAAAACAGCAAAATATTGCCTAATTCGATGATATTTTGTTTATATCACATAAAGGAAAAAGGGATGATAAACGTCAAAATATTGCTGAATTCGATGATTTTTATTACGAAACAAAATGCAAGAAAACTTGCTTAAAATGCAATATTATGCGATAATCTGAGATATGAAGGTCAAATCACCTATCGTGATACTACATGAAATAGTATCGCAATATTGGTAAAAATGAATATATTTGCGTAATATCAAACTACATGAAAAACGTGAAAAAGTCACTATATTACCATATTTGAGGATTTTAACTTCGAATCATAAAGCGACGTTTCGTATTTTTTAGACCCTAGATAAGACGTATAAAGATGTTGCTTCCAATACAAATGATAAAAATCAATGTGTTTTCATTAAAATTTACTAAAATGTTCCTGATTTTTGGTTTATATTACCGATGGAAGATGTACACGTAAAACCGTTCTAATCCGGCTGAAACGTCGATATATGCAATAAAAACAGAACTTCTCCCCTTTTCAAACTCTTACTCAGTATTTAAACGAGAAACAAATAGATGATTGAAAATGAAGTATTTAAGGTTATTATCTGATCAATTATGTTTTTACATAATTTTTCTCGTATATTTAATGAAATAATAACAATAAACTGAAAATTCACAAAAACGTGGAAAAACGGCAAAAATATTGCCTAATTCGATGATATTTTGTTTAAATCACATAAACGAAAGGGGATGATAAACGTCAAAATATTGCTGAATTCGATAATTTTTAGTACGAAACAAAATGCAAGAAACTTGCTTAAAATGCAATATTATGCGAAAATCTGAGATTTGAAGGCCAAATCACATATCGTGATACTACATGAAATAGTATCGAAATATTGGTAAAAATGAATATATTTACGTAATATCAAACTATATGAAAAACGTGAAAAAAGTCATTATTATACCAAATTTGAGGATTTTAACTTCGAATCATAAAGCGACGTTTCGTATTTTTTAGACCCTAGAAAAAGACGTATAAAGATGTTGCTTCCAATACAAATGGTAAAAATCAATGTGTTTTCATTAAAATTAACTAAAATGTTCCTGATTTTCGGTTTATATTACCGATGGAAGATGTACACGTAAAACCGTTCTAATCCGGCTGAAACGTCGATATATGCAACAAAAACAGAACTTCTCCCCTTTTCAAAGTCTTACTCGGTATTTTAACGAGAAACAAATTGGTGATTGAAAATGAAGTATTTAAGGTTATTTTCTAATCAATTATGTGTTTGCATCATTTTTATCGTATATTTAATGAATTAATAACAATAAACTGAAAATTCAAAAAACGTGGAAAAACGGCAAAATGTTGCCTAATTCGATGATATTTTGTTTAAATCACATAAAGGAAAAGGGGATGATAAAGGTCAAAATATTGCTAAATTCGATGATTTTTAGTACAAAACAAAATGCAAGAAAACTTGCTTAAAAATGCAAAATTTGCGAAATTCTGAGATATGAAGGGTAAATCACATATCGTGAGAAAACATGAAGTAGTATCGAAATATTGGTAAAAACGAATATATATACGTAAAATCACACTACATGAATAACGTGAAAAAGTCACTATATTACCATATTTGAGAATTTTAACTTCAAATCATAGAGCGAGGTTTCGTATTATTTAGATCCAAGAAAAAACATATGACAATGTTGTTTCAAATACAAATGATAAAAATCAATGTGTTTTCATTAGAATTAACTAAAATGTTCCTGATTTTCCGTTTATATTACCGATGGAAGATGTACACGTGAAAATGCTCTAATCCGGCTGAAACGTCGATATATGCAATAAAAACAGAACTTCTCCCCTTTCCAATATCTTACTTAGTATTTTAACGAGAAACAAATAGTTGATTGAAAATGAAGTGTATAAGGTTAATTTCTAATCAATTATGTTTTTGCATCATTTTTATCGTATATTTAATGAATTAATAGCAATAAACTGAAAATTCACAAAAACGTGGAAAAAACAGCAAAATATTGCCTAATTCGATGATATTTTGTTTATATCACATAAAGGAAAAAGGGATGATAAACGTCAAAATATTGCTGAATTCGATGATTTTTAGTACGAAACAAAATGCAAGAAAACTTGCTTAAAATGCAATATTATGCGATAATCTGAGATATGAAGGCCAAATCACCTATCGTGATACTACATGAAATAGTATCGCAATATTGGTAAAAATGAATATATTTGCGTAATATCAAACTACATGAAAAACGTGAAAAAGTCACTATATTACCATATTTGAGGATTTTAACTTCGAATCATAAGCGACGTTTCGTATTTTTTAGACCCTAGATAAGACGTACAAAGATGTTGCTTCCAATACAAATGATAAAAATCAATGTGTTTTCATTAAAATTTACTAAAATGTTCCTGATTTTTGGTTTATATTACCGATGGAAGATGTACACGTAAAACCGTTCTAATCCGGCTGAAACGTCGATATATGCAATAAAAACAGAACTTCTCCCCTTTTCAAACTCTTACTCAGTATTTAAACGAGAAACAAATAGATGATTGAAAATGAAGTATTTAAGGTTATTATCTGATCAATTATGTTTTTACATAATTTTTCTCGTATATTTAATGAAATAATAACAATAAACTGAAAATTCACAAAAACGTGGAAAAACGGCAAAATATTGCCTAAGTCGATGATATTTTGTTTAAATCACATAAACGAAAGGGGATGATAAAGGTCAAAATATTGCTAAATTCGATGATTTTTAGTACTAAACAAAATGCAAGAAAACGTGCTTAAAAATGCAAAATTTGCGAAATTCTAAGATTTGAAGGCCAAATCACATATCGTGAGAAAACAAGAAGTAATATCGACATATTGGTAAAAACGAATATATATACGTAAAATCACACTACATGAATAACGTGAAAAAAGTCACTCTGCATCCCTCTCTTGAGCCTCTGCATCACACTCTTGAACTCCTGCATCCCTCCCGTGAGCCTTTGCATCCCTCACTTGAGCCTTTGCATCACTCTCTTAAGCCTCTGCATCCCTCTCTTGAACCTCTGCGTCACTCTCAAGAGCCTCTCCATCCCTCTCTTGAGCCTTTGCATCCCTCTCTTAAGCCTCTGCATCACTCTCTTAAGCCTCTGCATCACTCTCGTAAGCCTCTGAATCACTCTGTTGAGCCTCTGCTTCACTCTCTTGAGCCTCTCCATCACTCTCTTGAGCCTCTGCATCCCTCTCTTAAGCCTCTGCATCATTCTCTTCAGCCTCTGCATTCCTCTCTCAAGCCTCTGCATCACTCTCTTGATCCTCTTGAGGCTCAAACAAAATTCGTAAGCGAAGCATTTGTTCCGGAAGTGTTCGGATGTCATCAGTTGTGAGTCGTGTGTAAACCGTTTTCCTTTCATAAAAAGGGTGTTTGCCGGGTGCATGGAATGATCTCTGGACTTTACTTTGAATATTTAGGCATTAGTTAGGTAGGTGTTTAGGTTGTGTTGGCGATTATTTGTATTTGTAGTACGTGGGTGAAGCATTTACAGCGTTTGTGGTTCGAACAAAATTCGTAAGCGAAGCACTTGTTCCGGAAGTGTTCGGATGTCATCAGTTGTGAGTCGTGTGTAAACCGTTTTCCTTTCATAAATGGGTGTTTGCCGGGTGCATGGAATGAACTCTGGACTTTATTTATGAGGACGGGCTGGACTTTTAACAGGAATATAGTATAATACACACACACACACACACAAAGGGCAGCAACTATAGAGCATAGAATGAGAGCGAAGCTGCTGGTCATGGGGGACCTAAATCATGGAGAGATAGATTGGGAAACGAGGAATCCCCATGGCGGGGAGGAGACCTGGGGAGCGAAGCTGGTAGACGTTATTGACAGGAATTTTCCTAACACAGCATGTGAAGGAAGATACTAGGGAAAGAGGAGGGGATACGCGCAGCTCTTAGATCTCATTTTTCACCCAGAATGTAGAAGACATCGAGCAGGTGGAACATGAAATACCACTAGGAGCCAGTGACTATTGTGTCCTAGTCTTTGACTACATGATGGAGCTTAAAATTGTGACCAAAGGACAAGAGGTCCGGGAAAGGAGACTTGATTACAGAAAAGGGGACTACAGAAGGATAAGGGACTACCTGGGAGAAGATGCAGTGGAAGGAAGAACTTAGAGGAAAAACAGTGCAAAGTATGATGAACCAAGTCATATTGAAATGCAAGGAGGCTGAAGAGAAATTATTCCAACAATAAAGTAAAAAAGCAGGAGGGAATATAATAACCCATGGTTTAATAGACAGTGTGAGGAAGCAAAGGTGAGAAGCAGGAGGGAGTGGGAGGAAGTACAGAAGACAAAGGACAGAGGACAACAGGATTAGATGTAACAGAGCTAGGAATGATTACATTAACATAAGACGAGCGTCGGAAAGAAATTATGAGAATGATATTGCAGTCAAAGCGAAAAAGCAACCTAAATTACTACATAGGCCATATAAGAAGGAAGATGTCGGTAAATGACCAATTGACAAGATTGAGGAAAACAGAAGGGGCATATACAGAAAGTGACAAGGAAATCTGCGAGGTACTGAATGCAAAATTCCATGGAGTGTTCACAACCGAGCCTGAGCAGCTCTCATTGTTAGAAGCGATTAACCTAGATGAAAGATTATCAGATATAAAGGTGACAGCAGAGGAGGTAATGAAACAGTTGACAACACTGGATGCAAATAAAGCTGTTGGACCAGACAAAGTATCAACGTGGATACTTAAAGAGGCAGCACAGGCTCTCAGCGTGCCTCTGGCAATGATCTTTAATGAGTCACTTATGTCGGGAGAACTGCCCAGTTGCTGGAAGGAGGCAAATGTCGTACCGCTTTTCAAGAAAGGTGATAGGGAGGAGGCACTTAACTACAGACCCGTATCACTGACAAGCATCCCCTGCAAAATACTTGAAAGAATAATAGGCTAAGACTTGTTGAGCACCTAGAGAGCATTGGGTTTGTAAACAAGCACCAACATGGGTTCTGGACAGGAAAATCATGCCTAACAAACCTTTTAGAATTCTATGATAAAATAACAAGGATAAGGCAGGACAGAGAAGGCTGGGCAGGACTGCATATTTCTTGACTGCCAAAGGCCTTTGATACAGTACCGCACATGAGACTGCTATACAAACTTGAGAGGCAGGAAGGAGTAAGCGGAAAGGCCCTAGTATGGGTGAAGAACTACCTAACAGGAAGGAGCCAGAGGGTAATGGTAAGGGGCGAGAAGTCGGACTGGCGAACAGTAAACAAGTGGAGTACCTCAAGGATCGGTGCTGGGACCAATCCTCTTTCTAATTTACGTAAATGATATGTTTACAGGAGTGGAATCATACATGTCAATGTTTGCGGATGACGCAAAATTAATGAGAAGAGTAGTGACAGACGAGGATTGTAGGGATCCTCCATGAGGACTTAAACAGGTTGCAGAGATGGTCAGGGAAATGGCTACTGGAGTTTAACACCAGTAAATGTAAAGTTATGGAAATGGGATCAGGTGATAGGAGACCAAAGGGACAGTACACAATGAAGGGGAACAGCCTACCTGTAACGATTCGAGAAAGAGACCTGGGAGTGGATGTGACACCTAATCTAACTCCTGAGGCACATATAAATAGGATAACGACAGCAGCGTACTCTACACTGGCGAAAATTAGAACTTCATTCAGAAACCTAAATGAGGAGGCATTTAGGGCGCTTTACACTGCCTACGTGAGACCCGTCTTAGAGTATGCCGCGCCATCATGGAGCCCCCACGTGAAGAAACACAAGGAAACTGGAGAATGTTCAGAGATTTGCGACGAGGCTTGTCCCAGAGTTACGAGGGATGGAATATGAAGAGCGTCTGAAGGAACTGAACCTTACGACACTAGAGAAAAGAAGGGAGAGAGGAGATATGATAGGGACATATAAAATACTCAGAGGAATTGACAAAGTGGAAATAGATGAAATGTTCACTACGTAATAATAACAGAACGAGGGGACATGGCTGGAAACTAGAAACTCAGATGAGTCACAGAGATGTTAGGAAGTTTTCTTTTAGCGTGAGAGTAGCGGAAAACTGGAATGCACTTGGGGAACAGGTTGTGGAAGCAAATACTATTCATACTTTTAAAACTAGGTATGATAGGGAAATGGGACAGGAGTCATTGCTGTAAACAACCGATAGCCGGAAAGGCGGGATCCAAGAGTCAATGCTCGATCCTGCAAGCACAAATACGTGAGTACAAATATGTGAGTACACACACACACACACACACACACACACTCAAAGGGGTTAACCAGGATGGTTCGGGTGACATCTTCACTACTCACTACTATCTTCCAGCACTGTAACTATCTTAACCACATAAACTGGAACCCTCCACACTATCTGGGATAAGACCATCCTGCATACTACACTCGACCATCCTCAACACTACACTCGACCATCCTCAACACTACACCTCGACCATCCTCAACACTACACTCGACCATCCTCAACACTACACTCGACCATCCTCAACACTACACTCGACCATCCTCAACACTACACTCGACCATCCTCAACACTACACTCGACCATCAACACTACACTCGACCATCAACACTACACTCGACCATCATCAACACTACACTCAACCATCATCAACACTACACACAAACCATCCTCAACACTACACTCAACCATCATCAACACTACACTCAACCATCCTCAACACTACACTCGACCATCCTCAACACTACACACAACCATCCTCAACACTACACTCAACCATCCTCAACGCAACACTCGACCATCCTCAACACTACACTCGACCATCAACACTACACTCGACCATCCTCAACACTACACTCGACCATCAACACTACACCTCGACCATCAACACTACACTCGACCATCCTCAACACTCTTCATTTCCCTTCTCTTCACATCCTCTCCCTCCCTCGCCTTCCCTCCCCCTCCAACCCCATTCCTAACCCTCCTCTCTCCCTGTTTATTATCTACCTCCCTCCCTCTCTCTCTTAACTTTCATCTCCTCCATTTTCCTCACCTCCCTTCCCCCCTCAGCCCCCTCTCCCTAATCTGCCCCTCGCCCTTCTCATGAAAAAAAATATTGTTTTTCATTAATGTATATAGAAGGTGTTGTCTTTCTTTCCCCTCTCTACCCTCTTTCTTCCTCTTTCTCCCCTCTTTCTGCCTCCTCTCCCCCTCTTTCTCCCTCCCTCCCCTCTTTCTCCCTCTTTCTCCCTCTTTTTCCTCTCTCCCCCTCTTTCTCCCCTCTCTCTCCCCTCTCCCTTCTTTCTCCCCTCCTCCCTCTCTCCCCTCTTTCTCCCCCATAACAATATCTGAGTGAACACGGCCACTAACCTCTCCCTATGAAGGTTGGTCTGAGGGTGGTGTTCTTGGGACAGTATTTTTCCCTAACTAAATTCTGGATCATCCAGTATATTTACTAAGCTTATTGGGTCACTCTCCTAGTCAGGCAGATTGAGCCCCTAGCGAGCCTTCTCCTCCGACTGACGACAAGATGGAGACCTTGGACCAGTATTACACCTACAAGAGGGAAACGAGCCACATTGAGACGCCAGTCCCAGCCCCCAAGCGCCGCAAACTGGAAAATGGTTTTTGGATGAGCTCATGGGATGATCACGAGGCAGCATTAAGCAAGATAATGGCTGAATGGGAGAAGATGTGGATTGTCGGTGGGAAGACATGGGGGAAGGACTGGGAAAACATGACGTACTGAGATTGATAGATTTTTTGTATTGATGTAAATATTTTAATATATTTAAAATAAATATATTGTTTAACACCATAAACGTGTTTTATTTACAATATTTCACATACAACGAGTCAATCACAAATGATATTGGTGTCGCCAACTACTGGCCATGAGCAATTAAGATTTAAAAGATTTTAAGACAAACTTTAAAGATTTAATGGTCACAGGTTGAGTAGGGGGTCAGGTGGTGTTAAGTGACCTTGCTTTCTGCTAAGGTGATAATTGCGGACGGCTGACAGGGTTGTGCCCATCAAACAAGCGACTGTTTAAGGTGTGGCGAAAATCTGTGATTTGAAGGCCAAATCACAAATCGTGATACTACATGAAATAGTATCTAAATATTGGTAAAAATGAATATATTTACGTAATATCAAACTATATGAAAAACGTGAAAAAAGTCATTATTATACCAAATTTGAGGATTTTAACTTGTGATGCAGAGGCTGAAGAGAGTGATGCAGAGGTTCAAGAGAGTGATGCAGAGGATCAAGAGAGTGATGCAGAGGCTGAAGAGAGATATGCAGAGGCTAAAGAGAGTGATGCAGAGGCTCAAGAGAGTGATGCAGGGGTTCAAGAAAATGATGTAGAGGCTTAAGAGAAGGATGTAGAGGCTCAAGAGAATGATGAACAGGCTCAAGAGAGTGATGCAGAGGATCAAGAGAGGGATGCAGAGGTTTAAGAGAGTGATGCAGAGGCTCAAGAGAGTGATGCAGAGGATCAAGAGAGTGATGCAGAGGCTTAAGAGAGGGATGCAGAGGCTCAAGCGAGGGATGCAGAGGCTCAAGAGAGGGATGCAGAGGCTCAAGTGAGGGATGCAGAGGCACAAGAGAGGGATGCAGAGGCTCATGAGAGGGAGGCAGGAATTCAAGAGAGTGATGCAAAGGCTCAAGAAAGGTATGCAGAATTTTAAGAAAGTGATGCAGAGGCTCAAAAAAGGGATGCAGAGGCTTAAGAAAGTGACGCAGAGGCTCAAAAAAGGGATGCAGAGGCTTAAGAGAGTGTTGCAGAGGCTGAAAAGAGTGTTGCAGAGGCTTAAGAGCGTGATGCAGGACGCTCAAGAGAGTGATGCAAAGGCTCAAGAGAGTGATGCAGAGGCTGAAGAGAGTGTTGCAGAGGCTTAAGAGAGGGATGCAGAGGCTCAAGAGAGTGATGCAAAGGCTCAAGAGAGTGATGCAGAGGCTTAGGAGAGTGATGCAGAGGCTCAAGAGACTGTTGCAGAGGCTTAAGAGAGGGATGCAGAGGCTCAATAGAGGGATGCAGGGGCTCATGAGAGTGATAGAGAGGCTCATGAGAGTGATTAAGAGGTTTACGAGAGAGATGCAGAGGCTTAAGAGAGTGATGCAGAGGCTTACGAGAGTGATGCAGAGGCTAAAGAGAGTGGTGCAGAGGCTCAGGAGAGGGATGCAAAGGGTCAAGAGAGGGATGAACAGGCTTAAGAGAGGGATGCAGAGGCTCAGAGAGAGATGCAGAGGCTCAAGAGTGGGATGCAGAGGCTTAAGAGAGTGATGCAACAGCTCAAGAAAGGGATGCAGAGGCTCAAGAGAATAATGTAGAGGCCTAAGAGAGGGATGCAGAGGCTCAAGAGAATGATGCAGAGGCTGAAGAGAGTGATGCAGAGGCTCAAGAGAGTGATGCAGAGGCTTAAGAGAGGGATGCAGAGGATCAAGAGGGTGATGCAGAGGCTGATGAGAGTGTTGCAGAGTCTAAAGAGAGAGATGCAGAGGCTCAAGAGAGTGATGCAAAGGCTCAAGAGAGAGATGCAGAGGCTTAAGAGAGGGATGCAGAGGCTCAAGAGAGGGATGCAGAGGCTTAAGAGAGTGATGCAGAGGCTCAAGAGAGTGTTGCAGAGGCTTAAGAGAGGGATGCAGAGGCTCAATAGAGGGATGCAGGGGCTCATGAGAGTGATAGAGAGGCTCATGAGAGTGATTAAGAGGTTTACGAGAGAGATGCAGAGGCTTAAGAGAGTGATGCAGAGGCTTACGAGAGTGATGCAGAGGCTAAAGAGAGTGGTGCAGAGGCTCAGGAGAGGGATGCAAAGGCTCAAGAGAGGGATGAACAGGCTTAAGAGAGGGATGCAGAGGCTCAAGAGAGAGATGCAGAGGCTCATGAGTGGGATGCAGAGGCTTAAGCGAGTGATGCAACAGCTCAAGAAAGGGATGCAGAGGCTCAAGAGAATAATGTAGAGGCCTAAGAGAGGGATGCAGAGGCTCAAGAGAATGATGCAGAGGCTGAAGAGAGTGATGCAGAGGCTCAAGAGAGTGATGCAGAGGCTTATGAGAGGGATGCAGAGGATTAAGAGGGTGATGCAGAGGCTGATGAGAGTGTTGCAGAGTCTAAAGAGAGGGATGCAGAGGCTCAAGAGAGTGATGCAAAGGCTCAAGAGAGTGATGCAGAGGCTGAAGAGAGTGTTGCAGAGGCTTAAGAGAGGGATGCAGAGTTTCAGGAGAGGGATGCAGAGGCTTAAAAGATTGATGCAGAGGCTGAAGAGAGTGTTGCAGAGGCTTAAGAGAGGGATGCAGGAGTTCACGAGAGGGATGAAGAGGCTGAAGAGAGTGATTCAGAGGCTTACGAGAGTGATGCAGAGGCTTAAGAGAGTGATGCAGAGACTTAAGAGAGGGATGCAGAGGCTCATGCGAGGGATGCAGAGGCTCAGGAGAGGGATGCAGAGGCTCAAGTGAGGGATGCAGAGGCACGAGAGAGGGATGCAGAGGCTCATGAGAGGGATGCAGGAGTTCAAGAGAGTGATGCAAAGGCTCAAGAAAGATATGCAGAATCTTAAGAAAGTGATGCAGAGGCTCAAAAAAGGGATACAGAGGCTTAAGAGAGTGATGCAGAGGCTGAAGAGAGTGTTGCAGAGGCATAAGAGAGTGATGCAGAGGCTCAAGAAAGTGATGCAAAGGCTCAGGAGAGTGACGCAGAGGCTGAAGAGAGTGTTGCAGAGGCTTAAGAGAGGGATGCAGAGGCTCAAGAGAGTGATGCAAAGGCTCAAGAGATTGATGCAGAGGCTTAAGAGAGGGATGTAGAGGCTTAACAGAGTAATGCAGAGGCTCAAGAGAGTGATGCAGAGGATCAAGAGAGGGATGCAGAGGTTTAAGAGATTGATGCAGAGGCTCAAGAGAGTAATGCAGAGGATCAAGAGAGGGATGCAGGAGTTCAAGAGAGGGATGAAGAGTCTCAAGTGAGTGATTCAGAGGCTTACGAGAGTGATGCAGAGGCTTAAGAGAGTGATGCAGAGGCCTAAGAGAGGGATGCAGAGGCTCCAGCGAGGAATGCCGAGGCTCAAGAGAGGGATGCAGAGGCTCAAGTGAGGGATGCAGAGGCACAGGAGAGGGATGCAGAGGCTCATGAGAGGGATGCAGGAGTTCAAGAGAGTGATGCAAAGGCTCAAGAAAGGTATGCAGAATCTTAAGAAAGTGATGCAGAGGCTCGAAAAAGGGATGCAGAGGCATAAGAAAGTGATGCAGAGGCTCAAAAAAGGGATGCAGAGGCTTAAGAGAGTCAGGCAGAGGCTGAAGAGAGTGTTGAAGAGGCTTAAGAGAGTGATCCAGAGGCTCAAGAGAGTGATGCAAATGCTCAATAAGGAGAGTGATGCAGAGGCTGAAGAGAGTGTTGCAGAGGCTTAAGAGAGGGATGCAGAGGCTCAAGAGAGTGATGCAAAGGCTCAAGAGAGTGATGCAGAGGCTTGAGAGAGGGAGGCAGAGACTCAAGAGAGGGATGCAGAGGCTTAAGAGAGTGATGCAGAATCTGAAGAGAGTGTTGCAGAGGCTTAAGAGAGGGATGCAGAGGCTCAAAAGAGTGATGCAAAGGCTCAAGAGAGTGATGCAGAGGCTGAAGAAAGTGTTGCAGAGGCTTAAGAGATGGATGCAGAGGCTCAGGAGAGGGATGCAGAGGCTTAAGAGAGTTATGAAGAGGCAGAAGAGAGTGTTGCAGAGGCTTAAGAGAGGGATGCAGAGGCTCAAGAGAGTGATGGAAAGGCTCAAGAGAGTGATGCAGAGGTTCAAGAGAGTGATGCAGAGGATCAAGAGAGTGATGCAGAGGCTCAAGAGAGTGATGCAGGGGTTCAAAAGAATGATGTAGAGGCTTACGAGAAGGATGTAGAGGCTCAAGAGAATGATGCAGGGGCTCAAGAAAGTGATGCAGAGGATCAAGAGAGGGATGCAGAGGTTTTAGAGAGTGATGCAGAGGCTCAAGAGAGTGATGAAGAGGATCAAGAGAGGGATGCAGGAGTTCAAGAGAGGGATGAAGAGGCTCAAGTGAGTGATTCAGAGGCTTACGAGAGTGATGCAGAGGCTTAAGAGAGTGATGCAGAGGCTTAAGAGAGGGATGCAGAGGCTCAAGCGAGGGATGCAGAGGCACAAGAGAGAGATGCAGAGGCTCATGAGAGGGAAGCAGGAGTTCAAGAGAGTGATGCAAAGGCTCAAGAAAGGTATGCAGAATCTTAAGAATGTGATGCAAAGGTTCAAAATGGGTGCAGAGGCTTAAGAAAGTGATGCAGAGGCTCAAAAAAGGGATAATCCCTCTCTTAGGCCTCTACATCATTCTCTTAAGCCTCTGCATCCCACTCTTGAGCCTCTGCATCCCTCTCTTGAGCCTCTGCATCCCTCTCTTGAGCCTGTTCATCCTTCTCTTGAGGCTCTGCATCCCACTCTTGAGCCTCTGCACCACTCTCTTAAGCCTCTGCATCACTCTCGTAAGCCTCTGCATCACTCTCTTAAGCCTCTGCATCACTCTCGTAAACCTCTGAATCACTCTCATGAGCCTTTCTATCACTCTCATGAGCCCCTGCATCCCTCTATTGAGCCTCTGCATCTCTCTCTTGAACTCCTCCATCCCTCTCATGACCCTCTGCATCCCTCTCTTGAGCCTTTGCATCACTCGTTTAAGCCTCAGCATCTCTCTCTTGAGGCTCTGCATCACGCTCAAGAGCCTCTGCATCCCTCTCTTGTGCCTCTGCATCCCTCACTTTAGCCTCTGCATCCCTCTCTTGAGCCCCTGCATGCCTCTTTTGAGCCTCTGCATACCTCTCTTGAGCCTCTGCATCACTCTCTTAAGCTTCTGCATCACTCTCGTAAGCCTCTGAATCACTCTCTTGAGCCTCTGCATCCCTCTCTTGAGCCTCTGCATCACTCTCTTGAACTCCTGCATCCCTCCCATGAGCCTTTGCATCCCTCACTTGATCCTTTGCATCACTCTCTTAAGCCTCTGCATCCCTCTCTTGAACCTCTGCGTCACTCTTAAGAGCCTTTGCATCCCTCTCTTTTGCCTCTGCTTCCCTCACTTGAGCCTCTGCATCCCTCTCTTGAGCCTCTGCATCCCTCTCTTGAGCCTCTCCTTCCCTCTCTTAAGCCTCTGCATCCCTCTCTTAAGGCTCTGCATCCCTCTCTTAAGCCTCTGCATCACTCTCGTAAGCCACTGAATCACTCTGTTGAGCCTCTGCTTCACTCCCTTGAGCCTCTCCATCACTCTCTTGAGCCTCTGCATCCCTCTCTTAAGCCTCTGCATCATTCTCTTCAGCCTCTGCATTCCTCTCTCAAGCCTCTGCATCACTCTCTTGATCCTCTGCATCCCTCTCTTAAGCCTCTGTATCACTCGCTTGAGCCCCTGCCTCATTCTCTTGAGCCTCTGCATACCTCTGTTAAGCCTCTACATCTTTCTCTTGTGCCTCTGCATCACTCTCTTGATCCTCTGCATCACTCTCTTAGGCGTCTGCATCTCTCTCTTCAACCTCTGCATCCCTCTCTTGAGCCTCTGCATCACTCTCTTGAGCCTCTACATCTTTATCTTGAGCCTCTGCATCCCTCTCTTAAGCCTCTGCATCACTCTCTTGAGCCTTTGCATCACTCTCTTGAGCCTTTGCATCCCTCTCTTAAGCCTCTACATCCCTCTCTTGAGCCTCTGCATCCCTCTCTTATGCCTCTGCAACACTCTCTTCAGCCTCTGCATCACTCTCTTAACCCTCTGCATCCCTCTCTTAAACCTCTGCGACACTCTCTTCAGCCTCTGCATCACTCTCTTGAGCCTTTGCATCACTCTCTTGTGCCGCTGCATCACTCTCTTAAGCCTCTGCAACACTCTCTTATGCCTCTGCAACACTCTCTTCAGCCTCTGCATCACTCTTTTGAGCCTCTGCATCCCTTTTTTTAGCCTCTGCCTCACTTTCTAAAGATTCTGCATCCCTTTCTTGAGCCTTTGCATCACTCTCTTGAACTCCTGCATCCCTCTCATGAGCCCCTGCATCCCTCTCTTGTGCCTCTGCATCCCTCACTTGAGCCTCTGCATCCCTCTCTTGAGCCTCTGCATCCCTCGCTTGAGCCTGTGCATCCCTCTCTTAAGCCTCTGCATCACTCTCTTAAGCCTCTGCATCGCTCTCGTAAGCCTCTGAATCACTCTCTTGAGCCACTTCATCTCTCTCTTGAACTCCTGCATCCCTCTCATGAGCCTCTGCATCCCTCTCTTGAGCCATTGCATCACTCTCAAGAGCCTCTGCATCCCTCTCTTGTGCCTCTTTCAATAAACTGAAAATGCAGAACAATAAACTGAAAATTCACAAAAACGTGGAAAAAAGGAAAAATATTGCCTAATTCGATGATATTTTGTTTAAATTACATAAAGGAAAAAGAGGATGATAAACGTCAAAATATTGCTAAATTCAATGATTTTTAGTACAAAACAAAACGTAAGAAATCTTGCTTCAAAATGCAATATTATGGAAAATTCTCAGATTTAAAGCCAAGTCACATATCGTGAGAAAACATCAAGTATTATCGAAATAATGGTAAAAATGAATATATTTTCGTACAATCACACTTTCAAATACAAATGATAAAAGTCAATGTGTTTTCATTAGAATTAACTAAAATGTTCCTGATTTTCCGTTTATATTACCGATGGAAGATGTACACGTAAAACCGCTATAATCCGGCTGAAACGTCGATATATGCAATAAAAACAGAACCTATCCTCTTTTCAATATCTTACTCAGTATTTTAACGAGAAACAAATAGTTGATTGAAAATGAAGTGTTTAAGGTTAATTTCTAATCAATTATGTGTTTGCATCATTTTTATCGTATATTTAATGAATTAATAGCAATAAACTGAAAATTCACAAAAACGTGGAAAAACAGCAAAATATTGCCTAATTCGATGATATTTTGTTTATATCACATAAAGGAAAAGGGGATGATAAACGTCAAAATATTGCTGAATTCGATGATTTTTACTACGAAACAAAATGCAAGAAAACTTGCTTAAAATGCGATATTATGCGAAAATCTGAGATTTCAAGGCCAAATCACATATCGTGATACTACATGAAATAGTATCGAAATATTGGTAAAAATGAATATATTTACGTAATATCAAACTACATGAAAAACGTGAAAAAAGTCATTATTATACCAAATTGGAGGATTTTATCTTCGAATCATAGAGCGACGTTTCGTATCTTTTAGACCCTAGAAAAGACGTATAAAGATGTTGCTTCCAATACAAATGATAAAAATCAATGTGTTTTCATTAAAATTAACTAAAATGTTCCTGATTTTCGGTTTATATTACCGATGGAAGATGTACACGTAAAACCGTTCTATTCCGGCTGAAACGTCATTATATGCAATAAAAACAGAACTTCTCCCCTTTTCAATATCTTACTCAGTATTTTAACGAGAAACAAATAGATGATTGAAAATGAAGTATTTAAGGTTATTTTCTGATCAATTATGTGTTTGCATAATTTTTATCGTATATTTAATGAATTAATAACAATAAACTGAAAATTCACAAAAACGTGGAAAAACGGCCTAATTCGATGATATTTGGTTTAAATCACATAAAGGAAAAGGGGATGATAAAGGTCAAAATATTGCTAAATTCGATGATTTTTAGTACAAAATAAATGATTTTTAGTACTAAACAAAATGCAAGAAAACGTGCTTAAAAATGCAAAATTTGCGAAATTCTGTGATTTGAAGGCCAAATCACATATCGTGAGAAAACAAGAAGTAATATCGACATATTGGAAAAAACGAATATATATACGTAAAATCACACTACATGAATAACGTGAAAAAAGTCACTCTGCATCCCTCTCTTGAGCCTCTGCATCACTCTCTTGAACTCCTGCATCCCTCCCATGAGCCTTTGCATCCCTCACTTGAGCCTTTGCATCACTCTCTTAAGCCTCTGCATCCCTCTCTTGAACCTCTGCGTCACTCTCAAGAGCCTCTCCATCCCTCTCTTGGGCCTTTGCATCCCTCTCTTAAGCCTCTGCATCACTCTCTTAAGCCTCTGCATCACTCTCGTAAGCCTCTGAATCACTCTGTTGAGCCTCTGCTTCACTCTCTTGAGCCTCTCCATCACTCTCTTGAGCCTCTGCATCCCTCTCTTAAGCCTCTGCATCACTCTCTTGATCCTCTTGAGGCTCAAACAAAATTCGTAAGCGAAGCATTTGTTCCGGAAGTGTTCGGATGTCATCAGTTGTGAGTCGTGTGTAAACCGTTTTCCTTTCATAAAAAGGGTGTTTGCCGGGTGCATGGAATGATCTCTGGACTTTACTGTGAATATTTAGGCATTAGTTAGGATAGGTGTTTAGGTTGTGTTGGCGATTATTTGTATTTGTAGTACGTGGGTGAAGCATTTACAGCGTTGTGGTTCGAACAAAATTCGTAAGCGAAGCACTTGTTCCGGAAGTGTTCGGATGTCATCAGTTGTGAGTCGTGTGTAAACCGTTTTCCTTTCATACAATGGGTGTTTGCCGGGTGCATGGAATGAACTCTGGACTTTATTTATGAGGACGGGCTGGACTTTTAACAGGAATATAGTATAATACACACACACACACACACAAAGGGCAGCAACTATAGAGCATAGAATGAGAGCGAAGCTGCTGGTCATGGGGGACCTAAATCATGGAGAGATAGATTGGGAAACGAGGAATCCCCATGGCGGGGAGGAGACCTGGGGAGCGAAGCTGGTAGACGTTATTGACAGGAATTTCCTAACACAGCATGTGAAGGAAGATACTAGGGAAAGAGGAGGGGATACGCGCAGCCTCTTAGATCTCATTTTCACCCAGAATGTAGAAGACATCGAGCAGGTGGAACATGAAATACCACTAGGAGCCAGTGACCATTGTGTCCTAGTCTTTGACTACATGATGGAGCTTAAAATTGTGACCAAAGGACAAGAGGTCCGGGAAAGGAGACTTGATTACAGAAAAGGGGACTACAGAAGGATAAGGGACTACCTGGGAGAGGTGCAGTGGAAGGAAGAACTTAGAGGAAAAACAGTGCAAAGTATGATGAACCAAGTCATATTGAAATGCAAGGAGGCTGAAGAGAGATTTATTCCAACAATAGAGGAAAAAAGCAGGAGGGAATATAATAACCCATGGTTTAATAGACAGTGTGAGGAAGCAAAGGTGAGAAGCAGGAGGGAGTGGAGGAAGTACAGAAGACAAAGGACAGAGGACAACAGGATTAGATGTAACAGAGCTAGGAATGATTACATTAACATAAGACGAGTGTCGGAAAGAAATTATGAGAATGATATTGCAGTCAAAGCGAAAAAGCAACCTAAATTACTACATAGCCATATAAGAAGGAAGATGTCGGTAAATGACCAATTGACAAGATTGAGGAAAACAGAAGGGGCATATGCAGAAAGTGACAAGGAAATCTGCGAGGTACTGAATGCAAAATTCCATGGAGTGTTCACAATCGAGCCTGAGCAGCTCCCATTGTTAGAAGCGATTAACCTAGATGAAAGATTATCAGATATAGAGGTGACAGCAGAGGAGGTAATGAAACAGTTGACAACACTGGATGCAAATAAAGCTGTTGGACCAGACAAAGTATCACCGTGGATACTTAAAGAGGCAGCGCAGGCTCTCAGCGTGCCTCTGGCAATGATCTTTAATGAGTCACTTATGTCGGGAGAATTGCCCAGTTGCTGGAAGGAGGCAAATGTCGTACCGATTTTCAAGAAAGGTGATAGGGAGGAGGCACTTAACTACAGATCCGTATCACTGACAAGCATCCCCTGCAAAATACTTGAAAGAATAATTAGGCTAAGACTTGTTGAGCACCTGGAGAGCATTGGTTTGTAAACAAGCACCAACATGGGTTCTGGACAGGAAAATCATGCCTAACAAACCTTTTAGAATTCTATGATAAAGTAACAAGGATAAGGCAGGACAGAGAAGTCTGGGCAGACTGCATATTTCTTGACTGCCAAAAGGCCTTTGATACAGTACCGCACATGAGACTGCTATACAAACTTGAGAGGCAGGAAGGAGTAAGCGGAAAGGCCCTAGTATGGGTGAAGAACTACCTAACAGGAAGGAGCCAGAGGGTAATGGTAAGGGGGCGAGAAGTCGGACTGGCGAACAGTAACAAGTGGAGTACCTCAAGGATCGGTGCTGGGACCAATCCTCTTTCTAATTTACGTAAATGATATGTTTACAGGAGTGGAATCATACATGTCAATGTTTGCCTATGACGCAAAATTAATGAGAAGAGTAGTGACAGACGAGGATTGTAGGATCCTCCAAGAGGACTTAAACAGGTTGCAGAGATGGTCAGGGAAATGGCTACTGGAGTTTAACACCAGTAAATGTAAAGTTATGGAAATGGGATCAGGTGATAGGAGACCAAAGGGACAGTACACAATGAAGGGGAACAGCCTACCTGTAACGATTCGAGAAAGAGACCTGGGAGTGGATGTGACACCTAATCTAACTCCTGAGGCACATATAAATAGGATAACGACAGCAGCGTACTCTACACTGGCGAAAATTAGAACTTCATTCAGAAACCTAAATGAGGAGGCATTTAGGGCGCTTTACACTGCCTACGTGAGACCCGTCTTAGAGTATGCCGCGCCATCATGGAGCCCCCACGTGAAGAAACACAAAGAAACTGGAGAATGTTCAGAGATTTGCGACGAGGCTTGTCCCAGAGTTACGAGGGATGGGATATGAAGAGCGTCTGAAGGAACTGAACCTTACGACACTAGAGAAAAGAAGGGAGAGAGGAGATATGATAGGGACATATAAAATACTCAGAGGAATTGACAAAGTGGAAATAGATGAAATGTTCACACGTAATAATAACAGAACGAGGGGACATGGCTAGAAACTGGAAACTCAGATGAGTCACAGAGATGTTAGGAAGTTTTCTTTTAGCGTGAGAGTAGTGGAAAAATGGAATGCACTTGGGGAACAGGTTGTGGAAGCAAATACTATTCATACTTTTAAAACTAGGTATGATAGGGAAATGGGACAGGAGTCATTGCTGTAAACAACCGATAGCCGGAAAGGCGGGATCCAAGAGTCAATGCTCGATCCTGCAAGCACAAATACGTGAGTACAAATATGTGAGTACACACACACACACACACACACTCAAAGGGGTTAACCAGGATGGTTCGGGTGACATCTTCACTTCTCACTATCTTCAGCACTGTAACTATCTTAACCACATAAACTGCAACTCTCCACACTATCTGGGATAAGACCATCCTGCATACTACACTCGACCATCCTCAACACTACACTCGATCATCCTCAACACTACACTCGACCATCCTCAACACTACACTCGACCATCCTCAACACTACACTCGACCATCCTCAACACTACACTCGACCATCAACACTACACTCGACCATCAACACTACACTCGACCATCAACACTACACTCGACCATCATCAACACTACACTCAACCATCATCAACACTACACACAACCATCCTCAACACTACACTCAACCATCCTCAACACTACACTCGACCATCCTCAACACTACACACAACCATCCTCAACACTACACTCAACCATCCTCAACGCAACACTCGACCATCCTCAACACTACACTCGACCATCAACACTACACTCGACCATCAACACTACACTCGACCATCCTCAACACTACACTCGACCATCAACACTACACTCGACCATCAACACTACACTCGACCATCCTCAACACTACACTCGACCATCAACACTACACTCGACCATCAACACTACACTCGACCATCAACACTACACTCGACCATCCTCAACACTCTTCATTTCCCTTCTCTTCACATCCTCTCCCTCCCTCGCCTTCCCTTCCCCTCCAACCCCTTCCTAACCCTCCTCTCTCCCTGTTTATTATCTACCTCCCTCCCTCTCTCTCTTAACTTTCATCTCCTCCATTTTCCTCACCTCCCTTCCCCCCCCCTCACCCCCCCCCTCCCTAATCTGCCCCTCGCCCTTTCCATGAAAAAAATATTGTTTTCATTAATGTATATAGAAGGTGTTGTCTTTCTTTCCCCTCTCTACCCTCTTTCTTCCTCTTTCTCCCCTCTTTCTCCCTCTTTTTCCCTCTCTCCCCCTCTTTCTCCCCTCTCTCTCCCCTCTCTCTCCCCTCTCCCTTCTTTCTCCCCTCCTCCCTCTCTCCCCTCTTTCTCCCCTATAACAATATCTGAGTGAACACGGCCACTAACCTCTCCCTATGAAGGTTGGTCTGAGGGTGGTGTTCTTGGGACAGTATTTTTCCCTAACTAAATTCTGGATCATCCAGTATATTTACTAAGCTTATTGGGTCACTCTCCTAGTCAGGCAGATTGAGCCCCAGCGAGCCTTCTCCTCCGACTGACGACAAGATGGAGACCTTGGACCAGTATTACACCTACAAGAGGGAAACGAGCCACATTGAGACGCCAGTCCCAGCCCCCAAGCGCCGTAAACTGGAAAATGGTTTTTGGATGGGCTCATGGGATGATCACGAGGCAGCATTAAGCAAGATAATGGCTGAATGGGAGAAGATGTGGATTGTCGGTGGGAAGACATGGGGGAAGGACTGGGAAAACATGACGTACTGAGATTGATAGATTTTTTGTATTGATGTAAATTCTTTAATATATTTAAAATAAATATATTGTTTAACACCATAAACGTGTTTTATTTACAATATTTCACATACAACGAGTCAATCACAAATGATATTGGTGTCGCCAACTACTGGCCATGAGCAATTAAGATTTAAAAGATTTTAAGACAAACTTTAAAGATTTAATGGTCACAGGTTGAGTAGGGGGTCAGGTGGTGCTAAGTGACCTTGCTTTCTGCTAAGGTGATAATTGCGGAAGGCTGACAGGGTTGTGCCCATCAAACAAGCGACTGTTTAAGGTGTGGCGAAAATCTGTGATTTGAAGCCCAAATCACATATCGTGATACTACATGAAATAGTATCTAAATATTGGTAAAAATGAATATATTTACGTAATATCAAACTATATGAAAAACGTGAAAAAAGTCATTATTATACCAAATTTGAGGATTTTAACTTCGAATCATAAAAAGACGTTTCGTATTTTTTTGACCCTAGAAAAGACGTATAAAGATGTTGCTTCCAATGCAAATGCTAAAAATCAATGTGTTTTCATTAAAATTAACTAAAATGTTCCTGATTTTCGGTTTATATTATCGATGGAAGATGTACAAGTAAAACCGTTCAAATCCGGCTGAAACGTCGATATATGCAATAAAAACAGAAATTCTCCCCTTTTCAATATGTTATTCAGTAGTGTAACGAGAAACAAATAGATGATTGAAAATGAAGTATTTAAGGTTATTTTCTGATCAATTATGTGTTTGCATAATTTTTTACGTATATTTAATGAAATAATAACAATAAACTGAAAATTCACAAAAACGTGGAAAAACGGCAAAACATTGCCTAATTCGATGATATTTTGTTTAAATCACATAAAGGAAAAGGGGATGATAAAGGTCAAAATATTGATGAATTCGATGATTTTTAGTACAAAACAAAATGCAAGAAAACTTGCTTAAAATGCAAAATTTGCGAAATTTTGAGATTTGAAGGCCAAATCACATATCGTAAGAAAACATAAAGTAGTGTCGAAATATTGGTAAAAACGAAAATATATACGTAAAATAACACTACATGAATAACGTGAAAAAAGTCACTATATTACCATATTTGAGGATTTTAACTTCAAATCATAGAGCGAGGTTTCGTATTATTTAGATCCAAGAAAAGACATATGACAATGTTTTTTCAAATACAAATGATAAAAATCAATGTGTTTTCATTAGAATTAACTAAAATGTTACTGATTTTCCGTTTATATTACCGATGGAAGATGTACACGTGAAACCGCTCTAATCCGGCTGAAACGTCGATATATGCAATAACAACAGAACTTCTCCCCTTTCAAATATCTTACTCAGTATTTTAACGAGAAACAAATAGTTCATTGAAAATGAAGTGTATAAGGTTAATTTCTTATCAATTAAGTGTTTGCATCATTTTTATCGTATATTTAATGAATTAATAGCAATAAACTGAAAATTCACAAAAACGTGTAAAAACAGCAAAATATTGCCTAATTCGATGATATTTTGTTTATATCACATAACGGAAAAAGGGATGATAAACGTCAAAATATTGCTGAATTCGATGATTTTTAGTACGAAACAAAATGCAAGAAAACTTGCTTAAAATGCAATATTATGCGAAAATCTGAGATTTGAAGGCCAAATCACATATCGTGATACTACATGAAATAGTATCTAAATATTGGTAAAAATGAATATATACCTTTCTTGAGCCTTTGCATCACTCTCTTGAACTCCTGCATCCCTCTCATGAGCCTCTGCATCCCTCTCTTGTGCCTCTGCATCCCTCACTTGAGCCACTGCATCCCTCTCTTGAGCCTCTGCATCCCTCGCTTGAGCCTCTGCATCCCTCTCTTAAGCCTCTGCATCACTCTCTTGATCCTCTGCATCACTCTCTTGAGCCTCTGCATCACTCTCTTAAACCTCTCCATCCCTCTCTTGATCCTCTGCATCACTCTCTTGAGCCTCTGCATCATACTCTTGAGCCTCTACATCCTTCTCTTGAACCCCTGCATCACTCTCTTGAGCCTCTGCATCACTCTCTTAAGCCTCTGCAACACTCTCTTCAGCCTCTGCATCACTCTCTTAAGCCTCTGCATCCCTCTGCTGAGCCTCTGCATCCCTCTCTTATGCCTTTGCAACACTCTCTTCAGCTTCTGCATCAATTAATTAATTCATTAAATATACGATAAAAATGATGCAAACACATAATTGATTAGAAATTAACCTTAAACACTTCATTTTCAATCAACTATTTGTTTCTCGTTAAAATACTGAGTAAGATATTGGAAAGGGGAGAAGTTCTGTTTTTATTGCATATATCGACGTTTCAGCCGGATTAGAGCGGTTTCACGTGTACATCTTCCATCGGTAATATAAACAGAAAATCATGATTATTTTAGTTAATTCTAATGAAAACACATTGATTTTTATCATTTGTATTTGAAACAACATTGTCATATGTTTTTTCTTGGATCTAAATAATACGAAACCTCGCTTTATGGTATGAAGGTAAAATCCTCAAATATGGTAATATAGTGACTTTTTTCACGTTATTCATGTAGTGTGATTTTACGTATATATATTAGTTTTTACCAATATTTCGATACTACTTCATGTTTTCTCACGATATGTGATTTGGCCTTCATATCACAGAATTTCGCAAATTTTGCATTTTTAAGCAAGTTTTCTTGCATTTTGTTTTGTACTAAAAATCATCGAATTTAGCAATATTTTGACCTTTATCATCCCCTTTTCCTTTATGTGATTTAAACAAAATATCATCGAATTAGGCAATATTTTGCCGTTTTTCCACGTTTTTTGAATTTTCAGTTTATTGTTAATAATTCATTAAATATACGATAAAAATGATGCAAACACATAATTGATAAGAAAATAACCTTAAATACTTCATTTTCAATCACCAATTTGTTTCTCGTTAAAATACTGAGTAAGATATTGAAAAGGGGAGAAGTTCTGTTTTTATTGCATATATCGACGTTTCAGCCGGATTAGAACGGTTTTACGTGTACATCTTCCATCGGAAATATAAACCGAAAATCAGGAACATTTTAGTTAATTTTAATGAAAACACATTGATTTTTATCATTTGTATTGGAAGCAACATCTTTATACGTCTTTTCTAGGGTCTAAAAAATACGAAACGTCGCTTTATGATTCAAAGTTAAAATCGTCAAATTTAGTATAATAATGACTTTTTTCACGTTTTTCATGTAGTTTGATATTACGTAAATATATTCATTTTTGCCAATATTTCGATACTATTTCATGTAGTATCACGATATGTGATTTGACCTTCAAATCTCAGATTTTCGCATAATATTGCATTTTAAGCAAGTTTTCATGCATTTTGTTTCGTACTAAAAATCATCGAATTCAGCAATATTTTGACGTTTATCATCCCCGTTTCCTTTATGTGATATAAACAAAATATCATCGAATTAGGCAATATTTTGCTGTTTTGCCACGTTTTTATGAAATTTCAGTTTATTGCTATTAATTCATTAAATATACGATAAAAATGATGCAAACACATAATTGATTAGAAATTAACCTTAAACACTTCATTTTCAATCAACTATTTGTTTCTCGTTAAAATACTGAGTAAGATATTGGAAAGGGGAGAAGTTCTGTTTTTATTGCATATATCGACGTTTCAGCCGGATTAGAGCGGTGTCACGTGTATATCTTCCATCGGTAATATAAACGCAAAATCAGGAACATTTTAGTTAATTCTAATGAAAACACATTGATTTTTATGATTTGTATTTGAAACAACATTGTCATGTGTCTGTTCTTGGATATAAATAATACGAAACCTGCTCTATGATTTGAAGTTAAAATCCTCAAATATGGTAATATAGTGACTTTTTTCACGTTATTCATGTAGTGTGATTTTACGTATATATATTCGTTTTTACCAATATTTCGATACTACTTCATGTTTTCTCACGATACGTGATTTGGCCTTCAAATCTCAGAATTTCGCAAATTTTGCATTTTAAGGAAGTTTTCTTGCATTTTGTTTTGTACTAAAAATCATCGAATTTAGCAATATTTTGACCTTTATCATCCCTTTTTCCTTTACGTGATTTAAACAAAATATCATCGAATTAGGCAATATTTTGCCGTTTTTCCACGTTTTTTGAATTTTCAGTTTATTGTTAATAATTCATTAAATATACGATAAAAATGATGCAAACACATAATTGATTAGAAAATAACCTTAAATACTTCAATTTCAATCACCAATTTGTTTCTCGTTAAAATACTGAGTAAGATATTGAAAAGGGGAGAAGTTCTGTTTTTATTGCATATATCGACGTTTCAGCCGGATTAGAACGGTTTTACGTGTACATCTTCCATCGGTAATATAAACCGAAAATCAGGAACATTTTAGTTAATTTTAATGAAAACACATTGATTTTTATCATTTGTATTGGAAGCAACATCTTTATACGTCTTTTCTAGGGTCTAAAAAATACGAAACGTCGCTCTATGATTCGAAGTTAAAATCGTCAAATTTAGTATAATAATGACTTTTTTCACGTTTTTTATGTAGTTTGATATTACGTAAATATATTCATTTTTGCCAATATTTCGATACTATTTCATGTAGTATCACGATATGTGATTTGTCCTTCAAATCTCAGATTTTCGCATAATATTGCATTTTAAGCAAGTTTTCTTGCATTTTGTTTCGTACTAAAAATCATCGAATTCAGCAACATTTTGACGTTTATCATCCCCTTTTCCTTCATGTGATATAAACAAAATATTATCGAATTAGGCAATATTTTGCTGTTTTTCCACGTTTTTGTGAATTTTCAGTTTATTGCTATTAATTCATTAAATATACGATAAAAATGATGCAAACACATAATTGATTAGAAATTAACCTTAAACACTTCATTTTCAATCAACTATTTGTTTCTCGTTAAAATACTGAGTAAGATATTGGAAAGGGGAGAAGTTCTGTTTTTATTGCATATATCGACGTTTCAGCCGGATTAGAGCGGTGTCACGTGTACATTTTCCATCGGTAATATAAACGAAAAATCAGGAACATTTTAGTTTATTCTAATGAAAACACATTGATTTTTATCTTTTGTATTTGAAACAACATTGTCATATGGTTTTTCTTGGATCTAAATAATACGAAACCTCGCTCCATGATTTGAAGTTAAAATCCTCAAATATGGTAATATAGTGACTTTTTCAAGTTATTCATGTAGTGTGATTTTACGTATATATATTAGTTGTTACCAATATTTCGATACTACTTCATGTTTTCTCACGATATGTGATTTGGCCTTCATATCTCAGAATTTCGCAAATTTTGCATTTTAAGCAAGTTTTCTTGCATTTTGTTTTGTACTAAAAATCATCGAATTTAGCAATATTTTGACCTTTATCATCCATTTTTCCTTTATGTGATTTAAACAAAATATCATCGAATTTGGCAATATTTTGCCGTTTTTCCACGTTTTTTGAATTTTCAGTTCATTGTTATTAATTCATTATATATACGATGAAAATGATGCAAACACATAATTGATTAGAAAATAACCTTAAATACTTAAATTTCAATCACCAATTTGTTACTCGTTAAAATACTGAGAAAGGTATTGAAAAGGGGAGAAGTTCTGTTTTTATTGCATATATCGACGTTTCAGCCGGATTAGAGCGGTGTCACGTGTACATCTTCCATCGGTAATATAAACGAAAAATCAGGAACATTTTAGTTAATTCTAATGAAAACACATTGATTTTTATCATTTGTATTTGAAACAACATTGTCATGTGTCTGTTCTTGGATATAAATAATACGAAACCTGCTCTATGATTTGAAGTTAAAATCCTCAAATATGGTAATATAGTGACTTTTTTCACGTTATTCATGTAGTGTGATTTTACGTATATATATTCGTTTTTACCAATATTTCGATACTACTTCATGTTTTCTCACGATACGTGATTTGGCCTTCAAATCTCAGAATTTCGCAAATTTTGCATTTTAAGGAAGTTTTCTTGCATTTTGTTTTGTACTAAAAATCATCGAATTTAGCAATATTTTGACCTTTATCATCCCTTTTTCCTTTACGTGATTTAAACAAAATATCATCGAATTAGGCAATATTTTGCCGTTTTTCCACGTTTTTTGAATTTTCAGTTTATTGTTAATAATTCATTAAATATACGATAAAAATGATGCAAACACATAATTGATTAGAAAATAACCTTAAATACTTCATTTTCAATCACCAATTTGTTTCTCGTTAAAATACTGAGTAAGATATTGAAAAGGGGAGAAGTTCTGTTTTTATTGCATATATCGACGTTTCAGCCAGATTAGAACGGTTTTACGTGTACATCTTCCATCGGTAATATAAACCGAAAATCAGGAACATTTTAGTTAATTATAATGAAAACACATTGATTTTTATCATTTGTATTGGAAGCAACATCTTTATACGTCTTTTCTAGGGTCTAAAAAATACGAAACGTCGCTTTATGATTCGAAGTTAAAATCGTCAAATTTGGTATAATAATGACTTTTTTCACGTTTTTCGTGCAGTTTGATATTACGTAAATATATTCATTTTTACCAATATTTCGATACTATTTCATGTAGTATCACGATATGTGATTTGACCTTCAAATCTCAGATTTTCGCATTATATTGCATTTGAAGCAAGTTTTCTTGCATTTTGTTTCGTACTAAAAATCATCGAATTCAGCAATATTTTGACGTTTATCATCCCCGTTTCCTTTATGTGATATAAACAAAATATCATCGAATTAGGCAATATTTTGCTGTTTTGCCACGTTTTTGTGAAATTTCAGTTTATTGCTATTAATTCATTAAATATACGATAAAAATGATGCAAACACATAAGTGATTAGAAATTAGCCTTAAACACTTCATTTTCAATCAACTATTTGTTTCTCGTTAAAATACTGAGTAAGATATTGGAAAGGGGAGAAGTTCTGTTTTTATTGCATATATCGACGTTTCAGCCGGATTATAGCGGTTTTACGTGTACATCTTCCATAGGTAATATAAACGGAAAATCAGGAACATTTTAGTTAATTCTAATGAAAACACATTGACTTTTATCAATTGTATTTGAAAGTTTGATTGTACGAAAATATATTCATTTTTACCAATATTTCGATAATACTTGATGTTGTCTCACGATATGTGACTTACCTTTAAATCTGAGAATTTCGCATAATATTGCATTTTGAAGCAAGATTTCTTACGTTTTGTTTTGTACTAAAAATCATTAAATTTAGCAATATTTTGACGTTTATCATCCTCTTTTTCCTTTATGTAATTTAAACAAAATATCATCGAATTAGGCAATATTTTGCCGTTTTTCCACGTTTTGGTGAATTTTCAGTTTTTCAGGAGCCTGAATTTTCAGGCTCAAGAGAGGGATGCAGAGGCTTAAGAGAGTGATGCAGAGGCTTAAGAGAGGGATGCAGAGGCTCCAGCGAGGAATGCCGAGGCTCAAGAGAGGGATGCAGAGGCTCAAGTGAGGGATGCAGAGGCACAGAAGAGGGATGCAGAGGCTCATGTGAGGGATGCAGGTGTTCAAGAGAGTGATGCAAAGGCTCAAGAAGGGTATGCAGAATCTTAAGAAAGTGATGCAGAGGCTCAAAAAAGGGATGCAGAGGCATAAGAAAGTGATGCAGAGGCTCAAAAAAGGGATGCAGAGGCTTATGAGAGTCATGCAGAGGCTGAAGAGAGTGTTGAAGAGGCTTAAGAGAGTGATGCAAAGGCTCAAGAGAGTAATGCAAATGCTCAAGGGAGTGATGCAGAGGCTGAAGAGAGTGTTGCAGAGGCTTAAGAGAGGGATGCAGAGGCTCAAGAGAGTGATGCAAAGGCTCAAGAGAGTGATGCTGAGGCTTGAGAGAGGGATGCAGAGGCTCAAGAGAGGGATGCAGAGACTTAAGAGAGAGATGCAGAATCTGAAGAGAGTGTTGCAGAGGCTTAAGAGAGGGATGCAGAGGCTCAAGAGAGTGATGCAAAGGCTCAAGAGAGTGATGCAGAGGCTAAAGAAAGTGTTGCAGAGGCTTAAGAGAGGGATGCAGAGGCTCAGGAGAGGGATGCAGAGGCTTAAGGGAGTGATGAAGAGGCTGAAGAGTGTTGCAGAAGCTTAAGAGAGGGATGCAGAGGCTCAAGAGAGTGATGCAAACTCTCAAGAGAGTGATGCAGAGGTTCAAGAGAGTGATGCAGAGGAACAAGAGAGTGATGAAGAGGCTCAAGAGAGTGATGCAGGGGTTCAAGAGAATGATGTAGAGGCTTACGAGAAGGATGTAGAGGCTCAAGAGAATGATGCAGAGGCTCAAGAGAGTGATGCAGAGGATCAAGAGAGGGATGCAGAGGTTTTAGAGAATGATGCAGAGGCTCAAGAGAGTGATGCAGAGGATCAAGAGAGGGATGCAGGAGTTCAAGAGAGGGATGAAGAGGCTCAAGAGAGTGATTCAGAGGCTTACGAGAGTGATGCAGAGGCTTACGAGAGTGATGCAGAGGCTTAAGAGAGGGATGCAGAGGCTCAAGCGAGGGATGCAGAGGCACAAGAGAGAGATGCAGAGGCTCATGAGCGGGAGAAGGAGTTCAAGAATGATGCAAAGGCTCAAGAAAGGTATGCAGAATCTTAAGAATGTGATGCTGAGGCTCAAAAAAGGGGTGCAGAGGCTTAAGAAAGTGATGCAGAGGCTCAAAAAAGGGATAATCCCTCTCTTAGGCCTCTACATCATTCTCTTCAGCCTCTGCATCCCTCTCTTGAGCCTCTGCATCTCTCTCTTGAACTCCTCCATCCCTCTCATGAGCCTCTGCATCCCTCTCTTAAACTCCTCTATCCCTCTCATAAGCCTCTGCATCCCTCGTTTGAGCCTCTACATCACTTTCTTAAGCCTCTGCATCCCTTTCTTGAGCCTCTGCATATCTCTCTTGAACTCCTCCATCCCTCTCATGAGCCTCTGCATCCCTCTCTTGAGCCTTTGCATCACTCGCTTAAGCTTCAACATCTCTCTCTTGAGGCTCTGCAACACGCTCAAGAGCCTCTGTATCCCTCTGTTGTGCCTCTGCATCCCTCACTTTAACCTCTGCATCCCTCTCTTGAGCTACTGCATCCCTCTTTTGAGCCTCTGCATCCCTCTCTTGAGCCTCTGCATCCATCTCTTAAGCCTCTGCATCACTCTCTTAAGCTTCTGCATCACTCTCGTAAGCCTCTGAATCGCTCTCTTGAGCCTCTGCATCCCTCTCTTGAGCCTCTGCATCACTCTCTTGAACTCCTGCATCCCTCTCATGAGCCTTTGCATCCCTCACTTGAGCCTTTGCATCACTTTCTTAAGCCTATGCATCCCTCTCTTGAAATAAATACTGTAGGTGGTGCAGGTTAGAGGGGGTCCAGGGATTTGGGGTCCAGGGGTTTGGGGATGCAAGGATTAGGGGGTCTATAGGTTATCAGATCCAAGGGTAAGGAAAGTCCAAGGGTTTGGGGAAGTTCTGGGGGTTTGGGGGCATCCAGAGATATGGGGAGGAGAGGGGAGGGGGGGTCAGGGTACGCCGCGCCATCATAGAGTTCCCACGTGAAGAAACACAAAGAAACTGGAGAAGGTTCAGAGATTTGCGACGAGGCTTGTCCCAGAGTTACGAGGGATGGGATATGAAGAGCGTCTGAAGGAACTGAACCTTACGACACTAGAGAAAAGAAGGGAGAGAGGAGATATGATAGGGACATATAAAATACTCAGAGGAATTGACAAAGTGGAAATAGATGAAATGTTCACACGTAATAATAACAGAACGAGGGGACATGGCTGGAAACTGGAAACTCAGATGAGTCACAGAGATGTTAGGAAGTTTTCTTTTAGCGTGAGAGTAGTGGAAAAATGGAATGCACTTGGGGAACAGGTTGTGGAAGCAAATACTATTCATACTTTTAAAACTAGGTATGATAGGGAAATGGGACAGGAGTCATTGCTGTAAACAACCGATAGCCGGAAAGGCGGGATCCAAGAGTCAATGCTCGATCCTGCAAGCACAAATATGTGAGTACAAATATGTGAGTACACACACACACACACACACACACACACACACACACACACACACACTCAAAGGGGTTAACCAGGATGGTTCGGGTGACATCTTCACTACTCACTATCTTCAGCACTGTAACCATCTTAACCACATAACCTGCAACCCTCCACACTATCTGGGATAAGACCATCCTGCATACTACACTCGACCATCCTCAACACTACACTCGACCATCCTCAACACTACACTCGACCATCCTCAACACTACACTCGACCATCCTCAACACTACACTCGACCATCCTCAACACTACACTCGACCATCAACACTACACTCGGCCATCATCAACACTACACTCAACCATCATCAACACTACACACAACCATCCTCAACACTACACTCAACCATCATCAACACTACACTCAACCATCCTCAACACTACACTCGACCATCCTCAACACTACACACAACCATCCTCAACACTACACTCAACCATCCTCAACGCAACACTCAACCATCCTCAACACTACACTCGACCATCAACACTACACTCGACCATCCTCAACACTACACTCGACCATCAACACTACACTCGACCATCCTCAACACTCTTCATTTCCCTTCTCTTCACATCCTCTCCCTCCCTCGCCTTCCCTCCCCCTCCAACCCCATCCTAACCCTCCTCTCTCCCTGTTTATTATCTACCTCCCTCCCTCTCTCTCTTAACTTTCATCTCCTCCATTTTCCTCACCTCCCTTCCCCCCCCTCACCCCCCTCTCCCTAATCTGCCCCTCGCCCTTCCCATGAAAAAAAATATTGTTTTCATTAATGTATATAGAAGGTGTTGTCTTTCTTTCCCCTCTCTACCCTCTTTCTTCCTCTTTCTCCCCTCTTTCTGCCTCCTCTCCCCCCTCTTTCTCCCTCTCTCCCTCCCCTCTTTCTCCCTCTTTTTCCCTCTTTTTCCCTCTCTCCCCCTCTTTCTCCCCTCTCTCTCCCCTCTCCCTTCAATCTCCCTCCTCCCTCTCTCCCCTCTTTCTCCCCCATAACAATATCTGAGTGAACACGGCCACTAACCTCTCCCTATGAAGGTTGGTCTGAGGGTGGTGTTCTTGGGACAGTATTTTCCCCTAACTAAATTCTGAATCATCCAGTATATTCACTAAGCTTATTGGGTCACTCTCCTAGTCAGGCAGATTGAGCCCCTAGCGAGCCTTCTCCTCCGACTGACGACAAGATGGAGAACTTGGACCAGTATTACACCTACAAGAGGGAAACGAGCCACATTGAGACGCCAGTCCCAGCCCCCAAGCGCCGCAAACTGGAAAATGGTTTTTGGATGGGCTCATGGGATGATCACGAGGCAGCATTAAGCAAGATAATGGCTGAATGGGAGAAGATGTGGATTGTCGGTGGGAAGACATGGGGGAAGGACTGGGAAAACATGACGTACTGAGATTGATAGATTTTTTGTATTGATATAAATATTTTAATATATTTAAAATAAATATATTGTTTAACACCATAAACGTGTTTTATTTACAATATTTCACATACAACGAGTCAATCACAAATGATATTGGTGTCGCCAACTACTGGCCATGAGCAATTAAGATTTAAAAGATTTTAAGACAAACTTTAAAGATTTAATGGTCACAGGTTGAGTAGGGGGTCAGGTGGTGTTAAGTGACCTTGCTTTCTGCTAAGGTGATAATTGCGGACGGCTGACAGGGTTGTGCCCATCAAACAAGCGACTGTTTAAGGTGTGGCGAAAATCTGTGATTTGAAGGCCAAATCACATATCGTGATACTACATGAAATAGTATCTAAATATTGGTAAAAATGAATATATTTACGTAATATCAAACTATATGAAAAACGTGAAAAAAGTCATTATTATACCAAATTTGAGGATTTTAACTTCGAATCATAAGGGGCCGTTTCGTATTTTTTAGACCCTAGAAAAGACGTATAAAGATGTTGCTTCCAATACAAATGATAAAAATCAATGTGTTTTCATTAAAATTAACTAAAATGTTCCTGATTTTCGGTTTATATTACCGCTGGAAGATATATTCTCATGAGAATGATGCAGAGGCTGAAGACAGTGATGCAGAGGATCAAGAGAGTGATGCAAAGGCTCAAGAGAGTGTTGCAGAGGCAGAAAAGAGTGTTGCAGAGGCTTAAGAGAGGGATGCAGAGGCTCATGTGAGTGATGCAAACTCTCAAGAGAGTGATGCAGAGGCTGAAGAGAGTGTTGCAGAGGCTAAAGACAGGGATGCAGAGGCTCAAGATAGTGATGCAAAGGCTCAAGAGAGTGATGCAGAAGCTCAAGAGAGTGATGCAGAGGATCAAGAGGGTGATGCAGAGGCTGATGAGAGTGTTGCAGAGGCTTAAGAGAGGGATGCAGAGGCTCAAGAGAGTGATGCAAAGGCTCAAGAGAGTGATGCAGAGGCTGAAGAGAGTGTTGCAGAGGCATATGAGAGGGATGCAGAGGCTCAAGAGAGTGATGCAAAGGCTCAAGAGAGTGATGCAGAGGTTCAAGAGAGTGATGCAGAGGATCAAGAGATGCAGGAGCTCTCTTGAGCTCCTGCATCCCTCTCTTGAGCCTCTGCATCACTCTCTTCAGCCTCTGCATCACTCTCTTAAGACTCTGAATCCCTCTCTTGAGGCCTCTGCATAACTCTCTCGAGCCTCTGCATCACTCGTTTGAGCCCCTGCATCACTCTCTTAAACCTCTGCATCCCTCTCTTGATCCTCTGCATCACTCTATTGAGCCTCTGCATCATTCTCTTGAGCCTCTACATCCTTCTCATAAACCTCTACATCATTCTCTTGAGCCCCTGGATCACTCTCTTGATCCTCTGCATCACTCTCTTCAGCCTCTGCATCATTATCTTGAGCCTCTGCATCCCTCTCTTAGGCCTCTACATCATTCTCTTGAGCCTCTGCATCCCTCTCCTGAGCTGTTGCATCACTCTCTTAAGGAGGCATATTCATTTAAATTCATGTAAATTAAAAGTGGTTCAATTTGCTTATAAATTTATGTATGAAATGGATATAGAAAGGGCTGCAACTGGTCCAAGTTTCACCATCACACCCTAAACAGAAAAGGAGAAAAAAAATACACAACGTATTATGCAACGAATGTTCAACATTCTCAAATAATCTCAGGGAACACATGTGTCAACTAAAATGTCTACTATGTGCTGTAGAAGCACAAACTCTTGTAATAATTGTAATATGTATGTGCAATATATATATATATGTAAAAAAAAAAACTCTTTTTTTTTTCTTTTTTTTTTGACAATTTTTTTTTTCGTTTGTTATCAAGGGATTTGCCTGAAACTTGCACACCTTGCTCAATGGATGCCTATCTGCAAGGGTACCAATTATGAACGAAATCTGTCGAAGTCAAGCTCAGCTACAGGTGGCCGAACTTGGATCTTTATTTTACTCTGGAAAGAAATTTACAACTTCAAAGTACTTCAGAGCTTTTATTTATTAATCAATTTACATGCAAAGTACACCTTATATGAAGAGTTTGTGCTTCTACAGCATTTAGTAGACATTTTAGTCCAATGTCTATTAGTTTGATTTTATAAAAATTTATAAACATCATATATTGCATATTTTTGGAAGGGTAACTTTGAATAATTATATTATTGCACTAAACACTTTTTTGATAAAACTGATCACTACAATCCTTTATTATGTGCTAAATTTAATATATGAGTGTTATAGAAAGGATTTTAGTTGACACATGTGTTCCCTGAAACTATTTGAAAATGTTGAAAATTCGTTGCATAATACGTTGTGTATTTTTTTCTCCTTCTCTGTTTAGGGTGTGATAGTGAAACTTGGACCAGTTGCAGCCCTTTCTATACCCATTTCATACATAAATTTATAAGCAAATTGAACCACTTTTAATTTACATGAATTTAAATGAATATGCCCTCTTAAAATGCAATATTATGCGATAATCTGAGATATGAAGGCCAAATCACATATCGTGATACTGCATGAAATAGTATCGCAATATTGGTAAAATTGAATATATTTACGTAATATCAAACTACATGAAAAACGTGAAAAAGTCATTATTATACCAAATATGAGGATTTTAACTTCGAATCATAAGGGGCCGTTTCGTATTTTTTAGACCCTAGAAAAGACGTATAAAGATGTTGCTTCCAATATAAATGATAAAAATCAATGTGTTTTCATTAAAATTAACTAAAATGTTCCTGATTTTCGGTTTATATTACCGATGGAAGATGTACACGTAAAACCGTTCTAATCCGGCTGAAACGTCGATATATGCAATAAAAACAGAACGTCTCCTCTTTTCAATATCTTACTCAGTATTTTAACGAGAAACAAATAAATGATTGAAAATGAAGTATTAAAATTTATTTTCTGATCAATTATGTGTTTACATAACTTTTCTCGTATATTTAATGAAATAATAACAATAAACTGAAAGTTCACAAAAACGTGGGAAAACGGCAAAATATTGCCTAATTCGATGATATTTTGTTTAAATCACATAAAGGAAAAGATGATAAACGTCAAAATATTGCTAAATTCGATGATTTTTAGAACAAAACAAAATGCAAGAAAACTTGCTTAAAAACGCAAAATTTGGGAAATTCTGAGATTTGAAGGCCAAATCACATCGTGAGAAAACATGAAGTAGTATCGAAATATTGGTAAAAACGAATATATATTCGTAAAATCACACTACACGAATAACGTGAAAAAGTCACTATATTACCATATTTGAGGATTTTACCTTCAAATCATAGAGCGAGGTTTCGTATTATTTAGATCCAAGAAAAAACATATGACAATGTTGTTTCAAATACAAATGATAAAAATCAATGTGTTTTCATTAGAATTTACTAAAATGTTCCTGATTTTCCGTTTATATTACCGATGGAAGATGTCCACGTAAAACTAATCCGGCTGAAACGTCGATATATGCAATAAAAACAGAACTTCTCCCCTTTTCAATATCTTACTCAGTATTTTAACGAGAAACAAATAGTTGATTGAAAATGAAGTGTTTAAGGTTAATTTCTAATCAATTATGTGTTTGCATCATTTTTAACGTATATTTTTTGAATTAATAGCAATAAACTGAAAATTCACAAAAACGTGGAAAAACAGCAAAATATTGCCTAATTCGATTATATTTTGTTTATATCGCATAAGGGAAAAATAAACGTCAAAAAAATTGCTGAATTCGAGGATTTTTAGTACGAAACAAAATGCAAGAAAACTTGCTTAAAATGCAATATTATGCGAAAATCTGAGATTTGAAGGCCAAATCACATATCGTTTCGCATTTTTTAGACCCTAGAAAAGACGTATAAAGATGTTGCTTACAATACAAATGATAAAAAGCAATGTGTTTTCATTAAAATTAACTAAAATGTTCCTGATTTTCGGTTTATATTACCGATGGAAGATATATTCTCAAGAGAATGATGCAGAGGCTGAAGACAGTGATGCAGAGGATCAAGAGAGTGATGCAAAGGCTCAAGAGTGTTGCAGAGGCAGAAAAGAGTGTTGCAGAGGCTTAAGAGAGGGATGCAGAGGCTCATGTGAGTGATGCAAACTCTCAAGAGAGTGATGCAGAGGCTGAAGAGAGTGTTGCAGAGGCTAAAGAGAGGGATGCAGAGGCTCAAGATAGTGATGCAAAGGCTCAAGAGAGTGATGCAGAACCTCAAGAGAGTGATGCATAGGATCAAGAGGGTGATGCAGAGGCGGATGAGAGTGTTGCAGAGGCTTAAGAGAGGGATGCAGAGGCTCAAGAGAGTGATGCAAAGGCTCAAGAGAGTGATGCAGAGGCTGAAGAGAGTGTTGCAGAGGCATATGAAAGGGATGCAGAGGCTCAAGAGAGTGATGCAAAGGCTCAAGAGAGTGATGCAGAGGTTCAAGAGAGTGATGCAGAGGATCAAGAGAGTGATGCAGAGGCTGAAGAGAGATATGCAGAGGCTAAAGAGAGTGATGCAGAGGCTCAAGAGAATGATGCAGGGGTTAGGAAGAATGATGTAGAGGCTTAAGAGAAGGATGTAGAGGCTCAAGAGAATGATGCAGAGGCTTAAGAGAGTGATGCAGAGGATCAAGAGAGGGATGCAGAGGTTTAAGAGAGTGATGCAGAGGCTCAAGAGAGTGATGCAGAGGATCAAGAGAGTGATGCAGAGGCTTAAGAGAGGGATTCAGAGGCTCAAGCGAAGGATGCAGAGGCTCAAGAGAGGGATGCAGAGGCTCAAGTGAGGGATGCTGAGGCACAAGAGAGGGATGCAGAGGCTCATGAGAGGGATGCAGGAGTTCAAGCGAGTGATGCAAAGGCTCAAGAAAGGTATGCAGAATCTTAAGAAAGTGATGCAGAGGCTCAAAAAAGGGATGCAGAGGCTTAAGAAAGTGATGCAGAGGCTCAAAAAAGGGATGCAGACGCTTAGGGTAGTGATGCAGAGGCTGAAAAGAGTGTTGCAGAGGCTTAAGAGAGTGATGCAGAGGCTCAATAGAGTGATGCAAAGGCTCAAGAGAGTGATGCAGAGGCTGAAGAGAGTGTTGCAGAGGCTTAAGAGAGGGATGCAGAGGCTCAAGAGAGGGATGCAGAGGCTTAAGAGAGTGATGCAGAGGCTCAAGAGAGTGTTGCAGAGGCTTAAGAGAGGGATGCAGAGGCTCAATAGAGGGATGCAGGGGCTCATGAGAGTGATAGAGAGGCTCATGAGAGTGATTAAGAGGTTTACGAGAGAGATGCAGAGGCTTAAGAGAGTGATGCAGAGGCTTACGAGAGTGATGCAGAGGCTAAAGAGAGTGGTGCATAGGCTCAAGAGAGGGATGCAAAGGCTCAAGAGAGGGATGAACAGGCTTAAGAGAGGGATGCAGAGGCTCAAGAGAGAGATGCAGAGGCTCAAGAGTGGGATGCAGAGGCTTAAGAGAGTGATGCAACAGCTCAAGAAAGGGATGCAGAGGCTCAAGAGAATGATGTAGAGGCCTAAGAGAGGGATGCAGAGGCTCAAGAGAATGATGCAGAGGCTGAAGAGAGTGATGCAGAGGCTCAAGAGATTGATGCAGAGGCTTAAGAGAGGGATGCAGAGGATCAAGAGGGTGATGCAGAGGCTGATGAGAGTGTTGCAGAGTCTAAAGAGAGGGATGCAGAGGCTCAAGAGAGTGATGCAAAGGCTCAGGAGAGTGATGCAGAGGCTGAAGAGAGTGTTGCAGAGGCTTAAGAGAGGGATGCAGAGGTTCAGGAGAGGGATGCAGAGGCTTAAAAGATTGATGCAGAGGCTGAAGAGAGTGTTGCAGAGGCTTAAGAGAGGGATGCAGGAGTTCAAGAGAGGGATGAAGAGGCTGAAGAGAGTTATTCAGAGGCTTACGAGAGTGATGCAGAGGCTTAAGAGAGTGATGCAGAGGCTTAAGAGAGGGATGCAGAGGCTCATGCGGGGGATGCAGAGGCTCAGGAGAGGGATGCAGAGGCTCAAGTGAGGGATGCAGAGGCACGAGAGAGGGATGCAGAGGCTCATGAGAGGGATGCAGGAGTTCAAGAGAGTGATGCAAAGGCTCAAGAAAGGTATGCAGAATCTTAAGAAAGTGATGCAGAGGCTCAAAAAAGGGATGCAGAGGCTTAAGAAAGTGATGCAGAGGCTCAAAAAAGGGATGCAGACGCTTAGGGTAGTGATGCAGAGGCTGAAAAGAGTGTTGCAGAGGCTTAAGAGAGTGATGCAGAGGCTCAATAGAGTGATGCAAAGGCTCAAGAGAGTGATGCAGAGGCTGAAGAGAGTGTTGCAGAGGCTTAAGAGAGGGATGCAGAGGCTCAAGAGAGGGATGCAGAGGCTTAAGAGAGTGATGCAGAGGCTCAAGAGAGTGTTGCAGAGGCTTAAGAGAGGGATGCAGAGGCTCAATAGAGGGATGCAGGGGCTCATGAGAGTGATAGAGAGGCTCATGAGAGTGATTAAGAGGTTTACGAGAGAGATGCAGAGGCTTAAGAGAGTGATGCAGAGGCTTACGAGAGTGATGCAGAGGCTAAAGAGAGTGGTGCATAGGCTCAAGAGAGGGATGCAAAGGCTCAAGAGAGGGATGAACAGGCTTAAGAGAGGGATGCAGAGGCTCAAGAGAGAGATGCAGAGGCTCAAGAGTGGGATGCAGAGGCTTAAGAGAGTGATGCAACAGCTCAAGAAAGGGATGCAGAGGCTCAAGAGAATGATGTAGAGGCCTAAGAGAGGGATGCAGAGGCTCAAGAGAATGATGCAGAGGCTGAAGAGAGTGATGCAGAGGCTCAAGAGATTGATGCAGAGGCTTAAGAGAGGGATGCAGAGGATCAAGAGGGTGATGCAGAGGCTGATGAGAGTGTTGCAGAGTCTAAAGAGAGGGATGCAGAGGCTCAAGAGAGTGATGCAAAGGCTCAGGAGAGTGATGCAGAGGCTGAAGAGAGTGTTGCAGAGGCTTAAGAGAGGGATGCAGAGGTTCAGGAGAGGGATGCAGAGGCTTAAAAGATTGATGCAGAGGCTGAAGAGAGTGTTGCAGAGGCTTAAGAGAGGGATGCAGGAGTTCAAGAGAGGGATGAAGAGGCTGAAGAGAGTTATTCAGAGGCTTACGAGAGTGATGCAGAGGCTTAAGAGAGTGATGCAGAGGCTTAAGAGAGGGATGCAGAGGCTCATGCGGGGGATGCAGAGGCTCAGGAGAGGGATGCAGAGGCTCAAGTGAGGGATGCAGAGGCACGAGAGAGGGATGCAGAGGCTCATGAGAGGGATGCAGGAGTTCAAGAGAGTGATGCAAAGGCTCAAGAAAGGTATGCAGAATCTTAAGAAAGTGATGCAGAGGCTCAAAAAAGGGATGCAGAGGCTTAAGAAAGTGATGCAGAGGCTCAAAAAAGGGATGCAGAGGCTTAAGAGAGTGATGCAGAGGCTGAAGAGAGTGTTGCAGAGGCTTAAATGAGTGATGCAGAGGCTCAAGAAAGTGATGCAAAGGCTCAAGAGAGTGATGCAGAGGCTGAAGAGAGTTTTGCAGAGGCATAAGAGAGGGATGCAGAGGCTCAGGAGAGTGATGCAAAGGCTCAAGAGATTGATGCAGAGGCTTAAGAGAGGGATGTAGAGGCTTAAGAGAGTGATGCAGAGGCTGAAGAGAGTGTTACAGAGGCCCAAGAGAGGGATGCAGTGGCTCAAGAGAGGGATGCAGAGGCTTAAGAGAGTGATGCAGAGGCTGCAGATAGTGTTGCAGAGGCTTTAGAGAGGGATGCAGAGGCTCAAGAGAGTGATGCAAAGGCTCAAGAGAGTGATGCAGAGGCTCCAGAGCCTTTGCATCATACTCTTGAGCCTCTGCATCCCTCTCGTAAGCCTCTGCAACACTCTCATCAGCCTCTGCATCACTCTCTTGAGCCTCTGCATCACTCGCTTGAGCCTCTGCATTATTCTCTTAAGCCTCTGCATCCCTCTCTTGTGCCTCTGCAAACCTCTCTTGAGCCTCGGCATCCCTCGCTTGAGCCTCTGCATCCCTCTCTTAAGCCTCTGCATCAGTCTCTTAAGCCTCTGCAACACTCTCTTCAGCCTCTGCATCACTCTCTTCAGCCTCTGCACCACTCTCTTGAGAGTTTGCATCACTCTCTTGAACCTCTGCATCACTCTCTTAAGCCTCTGCAATACTCTTTTCAGCCTCTGCATCACTCTCTTGAGCCTTTGCATCACTCTCTTGTTCCTCTGCATCCCTCTCTTAAGCCTCTGCAACACTCTTTTCAGCCTCTGCATCACTCTCTTAAGCCTTTGCATCCCTCTCTTGAGCCTCTGCATCCCTCTCTTAAGCCTCTGCATCACTCTCTTGAGCCTTTGCATCACTCGCTTGAGCCTCTGCATCCCTCTCTTAAGCCTCTGCAACACACTCTTCAGCCTCTGCATCACTCTCTTGAGCCTTTGCATCACTCTCTTGACCCTCTGCATCACTCTCTTAAGCCTCTGCAACACTCTCTTCAGCCTCTGCATCACTCTCTTAAGCCTCTGCATCCCTTTTTTGAGCCTCTGCATCACTTTCTTAAGCTTCTGCATCCCTTTTTTGAGCCTCTGCATCACTTTCTTAAGATTCTGCATACCTTTCTTGAGCCTTTGCATCACTCTCTTGAACTCCTGCATCCCTATCATGAGCCTCTGCATCCTTCTCCTGTGCCTCTGCATCCCTCGCTTCTCCTCTGCATCCCTCTCTAAAGCCTCTGCATCACTCTCTTAAGCCTCTGCATCGCTCTCGTAAGCCTCTGAATAACTCTTTTGAGCCTCTTCATCCCTCTCTTGAACTCCTGCTTCCCTCTCTTAATCCTCTGCATCCCTCTCTTGACCCTCTGCATCACTCTCTTGAGCCTCTGCATCATTCTCTTGAGCCTCTACATCCTTCTCTTAAGCCTCTACATCATTCTCTTGATCCCCTGCATCACTCTCATGAGCCTCTGCATCACTCTCTTTTGCCTCTACATCATTCTCTTGATCCCTTGCATCACTCTCTTGAGCCTCTGCATCACTCTCTTTAGCCTCTGCATCTCTCTCTTCAGCCACTGCATCACTCTCTTCATTCTCTGCATCACTCTCTTGAACCTCTGCATCACTCTCTTGAACCTTTGCATCACTCTCTTGAGCCTATGCATCCCTCGCTTAAGCCTCTGCAACACTCTCTTCAGCCTGTGCATCAATCTATTAAGCCTCTGCATCCCTCTCTTGAGCCTCTGCATCCCTCTCTTAAGCCTCTGCAACCCTCTCTTCAGCCTCTGCATCACTCTCTTGACCCTTTGCATCACTCTGTTGAGCCTCTGCATCCCTCTCTTAAGCCTCTGCAACACTCTCATCAGCCTCTGCATCACTCTCTTGAGCCTTTGCATCACTCTCTTGAGCCTCTGCATCCCACTCTTAAGCCTTTGCAACACTATCTTCAGCCTCTGCATCACTCTCTTAAGCCCCTGCATCCCTCTCTTAAGCCTCTGCATCACTCTCGTAAACCTCTTAATCACTCTCATGAGCCACTCTATCACTCTCATGAGCCCCTGCATCCCTCTATTGAGCCTCTGCATCCCTCTCTTAAGCCTCTGCAACACTCTCTTGAGCCTCTGCATCACTCTCTTAAGCCTCTGCATCCCTCTCTTGAGCCTCTGCACCCCTCTCTTAAGCCTCTGCATCACTCTCTTGAGCCTTTGCATCACTCTCTTGAGCCTCTGCATCCCTCTCTTAAGCCTCTGCAACACTCTCTTCAGCCTCTGCATCACTCTCTTGAGCCTTTGCATCACTCTCTTGAGCCTCTGCTTCACTCTCTTAAGCCTCTGCACCCCTCTCTTAAGCCTCTGCATCACTCTCTTGAGCCTCTGCTTCACTCTCTTAAGCCTCGGCATCCCTCTCTTGAGCCTCTGCATCCCTCTCTTAAGCCTCTAGATCACTCTCTTGAGCCTATGCATCACTCTCTTGAGCCTCTGCATCCCTCTCTTAAGCCTCTGCAACAAACTCTTGAGCCCTTGCATCATGCTCTTGAGCCTTTGCATCACTCTCTTAAGCCTCTGCAACACTCTCCTCAGCCTCTGCATCACTCTCTTAATCTTCTGCATCCCTTTTTTGAGCCTCTGCATCACTTTCTTAAGCCTCTGCATCCCTTTTTTAGCCTCTGCATCACTCTCTTCAACTCCTGGATCCCTCACATGAGCCTCTGCATCCCTCTCATGAGCCTTTGCATCACTCTATTAAGCCTCTGCATCACTCTCGTAAACCTCTTAATCACTCTCATGAGCCTCTCTATCACTCTCATGAGCCCCTGCATCCCTCTATTGAGCCTCTGCATCCCTCTCTTAAGCCTCTGCAACACTCTCTTCAGCCTCTGCATCACTCTCTTAAACCTCTGCATCCCTCTCTTGAGCCTCTGCATCCCTCTCTTAAGCCTCTGCATCACTCTCTTGAGCCTTTGCACCACTCTCTTGAACCTCTGCATCCCTCTCTTAAACCTCTGCAACACTCTCTTCAGCCTCTGCATCACTCTCTTGAGCCTCTGCATCACTCTCTTAAGCCTCTGCAACACTCTCTTCAGCCTCTGCATCACTCTCTTAAGCCTCTGCATCCCTCTCTTGAGCCTCTGCATCCCTCTCTTAAGCCTCTAGATCACTCTATTGAGCCTTTGCATCACTCTCTTGAGCCTCTGCATCCCTCTCATAAGCCTCTGCAACACTCTCTTCAGCCTCTGCATCACTCTCTTAAGCCTCTGCATCCCTTTTTTGAGCCTCTGCATCAATTTCTTAAGCCTCTGCATCCCTTTCTTTAGCCTCTGCATCACTCTCTTGAACTCCTGGATCCCTCAAATGAGCCTCTGCATCCCTCTCATGAGCCTTTGCATCACTCTCTTAAGCCTCTGCATCCCTCTCTTGAGCCTCTGCGTCACTCTCAAGTGCCTCTGCATCTCTCTCTTGTGCCTCTGCATCCCTCACTTGAGCGTCTGCATCCCTCTCTTGAGCCCCTGCATCCCTCTCTTGAGCCTCTGCGTCATTCTCAAGTACCTCTGCATCCATCTCTTGTGCCTCTGCATCCCTCACTTTAGCGTCTGCATCCCTCTCTTGAGCTCCTGCATCCCTCTCTTGAGCCTCTGCATCTCTCTCTTCAGCCTCTGCATCACTCTCTTAAGACTCTGAATCCCTCTCTTGAGGCCTCGGCTTAACTCTCTCGAGCCTCTGCATCACTCGTTTGAGCCCCTGCATCACTCTCTTAAACCTCTGCATCCCTCCCTTGATCCTCTGCATCACTCTATTGAGCCTCTGCATCATTCTCTTGAGCCTCTACATCCTTCTCATAAACCTCTACATCATTCTCTTGAGCCCCTGGATCACTCTCTTGAGCCTCTGTATCACTCTCTTTAGCCTCTGCATCTCTCTCTTCAGCTTCAGCATCACTCTCTTGATTCTCTGCATCACTCTCTTCAGCCTCTGCATCATTCTCTTGAGCCTCTGCATCCCTCTCTTAGGCCTCTACATCATTCTCTTGAGCCTCTGCATCCCTCTCCTGAGCTGTTGCATCACTCTCTTAAGCCTCTGCATCCCACTCTTGAGCCTCTGCATCCCTCTCTTGAGCCTTTGCATCACTCTCTTGAGCCTCTGCATCACTCTCTTAAACCTCTGCAACACTCTTTTCAGCCTCTGCATCACTCTCTTGAGCCTTTGCATCACTCTCTTGAGCCTCTGCATCACTCTCTTAAGCCTCTGCAATACTCTCTTCAGCCTCTGCATCACTCTCTTAAGCCTCTGCATCCCTTTTTTGAGCCTCTGCATCACTTTCTTAAGCCTCTGCATCCCGTTTTTGAGCCTCTGCATCATTCTCTTAAGCCTCTACATCCTTCTCTTAAGCCTCTACATCATTCTCTTGAGCCTCTGCATCACTCTCTTTAGCCTCTGCATATCTCTCTTCAGCCTCTGCATCACTCTCTTGATCCTCTGCATCACTCTCTTGAACCTCTGCATCACTCTCATGAGCCTTTGCATCACTCTCTTGATCCTCTGCATCCCTCTCTTAAGCCTCTGCAACACTCTCTTCAGTCTCTGCATCACTCTCTTAAGCCTCTGCATCCCTCTCCTGAGCCTCTGCATCCCTCTCTTAAGCCTCTGCAACACTCTCTTCAGTCTCTGCATCACTCTCTTGAGCCTTTGCATCACTCTCTTTAGCCTCTGCATCTCTCTCTTAAGCCTCTGCAACACTCTCATCAGCCTCTGCATCACCCTCGTGATCTTCTGCATCACTCTCTTGAGCCTCTGCATCACTCTCTTGAGCCTTTGCATCACTCTGTTAAGCCTCTGCATCCCTCTCTTAAGCCTCTGCAACACTCTCTTCAGCCTCTGCATCACTCTCTTGAGAGTTTGCATTACTCTCATGAGCCTCTGCATCCCTCTCTTAAGCCTCTGCAACACTCTCTTCAGCCTCTGCATCACTCTCTTGAGCCTTTGCATCACTCTCTTGAGCCTCTGCATCACTCTCTTAAGCCTTTGCATCACTCTCTTGAGCCTTTGCATCACTCTCTTAAGCCTCTGCGTCCGTTTTTTGAGCCTCTGCATCACTTTCTTAAGCCTATGCATCCCTTTTTTGAGCCTCTGCATCACTTTCTTATGATTCTGCATACCTTTCTTGAGCCTTTGCATCACTCTCTTGAACTCCTGCATCCCTCTCATGACCCTCTGCATCCCTATCTTGTGCCTCTGCATCCCTCACGTGAGCCTCTGCATCCCTCTCTTGAGCCTCGGCATCCCTCGCTTGAGCCTCTGCATCACTCTCTTAAGCCTCTGCATCCCTCTCTTGAGCCTCTGCATCCCTCTCTTAAGCCTCTAGATCACTCTCTTGAGCCTTTGCATCACTCTCTTGAGCCTCTGCATCCCTCTCATAAGCCTCTGCAACACTCTCTTGAGCCTCTGCATCACGCTCTTGAGCCTTTGCATCACTCTCTTAAGCCTCTGCAACACTCTCTTCAGCCTCTGCATCACTCTCTTAAGCCTCTGCATCCCTTTTTTGAGCCTCTGCATCACTTTCTTAAGCCTCTGCATCCCTTTCTTTAGCCTCTGCATCACTCTCTTGAACTCCTGGATCTCTCAAATGAGGCTCTGCATCACTCTCTTAAGCCTCTGCATCCCACTCTTGAGCCTCTGCGTCCCTCTCAAATGCCTCTGCATCTCTCTCGTGTGCCTCTGCATCCCTCACTTGAGCGTCTGCATCCCTCTCTTGAGCCCCTGCATCCCTCTCTTGAGCCTCTGCGTCATTCTCAAGTGCCTCTGCATCCGTCTCTTGTGCCTCTGCATCCCTCACTTTAGCGTCTGCATCCCTCTTTTGAGCTCCTGCATCCCTCTCTTGAGCCTCTGCATCACTCTCTTCAGCCTCTGCATCACTCTCTTAAGACTCTGAATCCCTCTCTTGAGGCCTCTGCATAACTCTCTCGAGCCTCTGCATCACTCGTTTGAGCCCCTGCATCACTCTCTTAAACCTCTGCATCCCTCTCTTGATCCTCTGCATCACTCTATTGAGCCTCTGCATCATTCTCTTGAGCCTCTGCATCCCTCGCTTAGGCCTCAGCATCATTCTCTTGAGCCTCTGCATCCCTCTCCTGAGCTGTTGCATCACTCTCTTAAGCCTCTGCATCCCACTCTTGAGCTTCTGCATCCCTCTCTTAAGCCTCTGCATCACTCTCTTGAGCCTTTGCATCACTCTCTTGAGCCTCTGCATCCCTCTCTTAAGCCTCTGCATCACTCTCTTCAGCCTCTTCATCACTCTCTTAAGCCTCTGCATCCCTCTCTTGAGCCTCTGCATCCCTCTCTTAAGCCTCTGCATCACTCTCTTGAGCCTTTGCATCACTCTCTTGAGCCTCTGCATCCCTCTCTTAAGCCTCTGCAACACTCTCTTCAGCCTCTGCAACACTCTCTTGAGCCTTTGCATCACTCTCTTTTGAGCCTCTGCATCCCTCTCTTAAGCATCTGCAACACTCTCTTGAGCCTCTGCATCACGCTCTTGAGCCTTTGCATCACTCTCTTAAGCCTCTGCAACACTTTCTTCAGCCTCTGCATCACTCTCTTAAGCCTCTGCATCCCTTTTTTGAGCCTCTGCATCACATTCTTAAGCCTCTGCATTCTCTTGAGATATATTCTCAAGAGAATGATGCAGAGGCTGAAGACAGTGAAGCAGAGGATCAAGAGAGTGATGCAAAGGCTCAAGAGAGTGAGGCAGAGGCAGAAGAGAGTGTTGCAGAGGCTTAAGAGAGGGATGCAGAGGCTCATGTGAGTGATGCAAACACTCAAGAGAGTGATGCAGAGGCTGAAGAGAGCGTTGCAGAGGCTAAAGAGAGGGATGCAGAGCCTCAAGATAGTGATGCAAAGGCTCAAGAGAGTGATGCAGAGGATCAAGAGAAAATGCAAGAAAACTTGCTTAAAATGCAATATTATGCGAAATTCTGTGATTTGAAGGCCAAATCATATATCGTGATACTGCATGAAATAGAATCGAAATATTGGTAAAAATGAATATATTTACGTAGTGTCACACTACATGAAAAACGTGAAAAAAGTCACTATTTAACCATATTTGAGGATTTTAACTTCAAATCATAGAGCGAGCTTTCGTATTATTTAGATCCAAGAAAAAACATATGACAATGTTGTTTCCAATACAAATGATAAAAATCAATGTGTTTTCATTAGAATTAACTAAAATGTTCCTGATTTTCCGTTTATATTACCGAGGGAAGATGTACACGTAAAACCGCTCTAATCCGGCTGAAACGTCGATATATGCAATAAAAACTGAACTTCTCCCCTTTTCAATATCTTACTCAGTATTTTAACGAGAAAAAAATAGTTGATTGAAAATGAAGTATTTAACGTTATTATCTAATCATTTTAATCATTAATCATAATTATTTTGTGTTTGCATCATTTTTATCGTATATATAATGAATTAATACCAATAAACTGAAAATTCACATAAACGTGGAAAAACGGCAAAATATTGCCTAATTCGATGATATTTTGTTTAAATCACATAAAGGAAAAGGGGATGATAAACGTCAAAATACTGCTAAATTCGATGATTTTTCGTACGAAACAAAATGCAAGAAAACTTGCTTAAAATGCAATATTATGCGAAATTCTGAGATTTGAAGGCCAAATCACATATCGTGATACTAAATGAAATAGAATCGAAATATTGGTAAAAATGAATATATTTACGTAGTATCAAACTACATGATAAACGTGAAAAAAGTCACTATTTAACCATATTTGAGGATTTTAACTTCAAATCATAGAGCGAGCTTTCGTATTATTTAGATCCAAGAAAAGACATGACGATGTTGTTTCCAATACAAATGATAAAAATCAATGTGTTTTCATTACAATTAACTAAAATGTTCCTGATTTTCCGTTTATATTACCGAGGGAAGATGTACACGTAAAACCGCTCCAATCCGGCTGAAACGTCGATATATGCAATAAAAACAGAACTTCTCCCCTTTTCAATATCTTACTCAGTATTTTAAAGAGAAACAATTAGATGATTGAAAATGAAGTATTTAAGGTTATTATCTAATCAATTATGGGTTTGCATCATTTTTATCGTATATATATGAATTATTACCCATAGACTGAAAATTCACAAAAACGTGGAAAACGGCAAAATATTGCGTAATTCGATGATATTTTGTTTAAATCAAATAAAGGAAAAGGGGATGATAAACGTCAAAATATTGCTAAATTCGATGATTTTTCGTACGAAACAAAATGCAAGAAAACTTGCTTAAAATGCAATATTATGCGAAATTCTGAGATTTGAAGGCCAAATCACATATCGTGACACTACATGAAATAAAATCGAAATATTGGTAAAAATGAATATATTTACGTAGTATCAAACTACATGAAAAACGTGAAAAAAGTCACTATTTACCCATATTTGAGGATTTTAACTTCAAATCATAGAGCGAGGTTTCGTATTATTTAGATCCAAGAAAAGACATATGACAATGTTGTTTCCAGTACAAATGATAAAAATCAATGTGTTTTCATTAGAATTAACTAAAATGTTCCTGATTTTCCGTTTATATTACCGAGGGAAGATTTACACGTAAAACCGCTCTAATCCGGCTGAAACGTCGATATATGCAATTAAAACCGAACTTCTCCCGTTTTCAATATCTTACTCAGTATTTTAAAGAGAAACAATTAGATGATTGAAAATGAATTATTTAAGGTTATTATCTAATCATTTTAATCATTAATCATAATTATTATGTGTTTGCATCATTTTTATCGTATATATAATGAATTAATACCAATAAACTGAAAATTCATATAAACGTGGAAAAACAGCAAAATATTGCCAAATTCGATGATATTATGTTTAAATCACATAAAGGAAAAGGGGATGATAAACGTCAAAATATTGCTAAATTCGATGATTTTTCGTACGAAACAAAATGCAAGAAAACTTGCTTAAAATGCAATATTATGCGAAATTCTGAGATTTGAAGGCCAAATCACATATCGTGATACTACATGAAATAGAATCGAAATATTGGTAAAAATGAATATATTTACGTAGTGTCAAACTACATGAAAAACGTGAAAAAAGTCACTATATAACCATATTTGAGGATTTTAACTTCCAATCATAGAGCGAGGCTTTATTATTTAGATCCATGAAAAGACATATGACAATGTTGTTTCCAATACAAATGATAAAAATCAATGTGTTTTCATTACAATTAACTAAAATGTTCTTGATTTTCCGTTTATATTACCGAGGGAAGATTTACACGTAAAACCGCTCTAATCCGGCTGAAACGTCGATATATGCAATAAAAACCGAACTTCTCCCGTTTTCAATATCTTACTCGGTATTTTAAAGAGAAACAATTAGATGATTGAAAATGAAGTATTTAAGGTTATTATCTAATCAATTATGGGTTTGCATCATTTTTATCGTATATATATGAATTAATACCCATAGACTGAAAATTCACAAAAACGTGGAAAACGGCAAAATATTGCCTAATTCGATGATATTTTGTTTAAGTCACATAAAGGAAAAGGAGATAATAAACGTCAAAATATTGCTAAATTCGATGATTTTTCGTACGAAACAAAATGCAAGAAAACTTGCTTAAAATGCAATATTATGCGAAATTCTGATATTTGACGGCCAAATCACATATCGTGATTCTACATGAAATAGAATCAAAATATTGGTTAAAATGAATATATTTATGTAGTATCAAACTACATGAAAACGTGAAAAATGTCACTATTTAACCATATATGAGGATTTTAACTTCAAATCATAGAGCGAGGTTTCGTATTATTTAGATCCAGGAAAAGACATATGACAATGTTGTTTCCAATACAAATCATAAAAATCAATGTGTTTTCATTAGAATTAACTAAAATGTTCCTGATTTTCCGTTTATATTACCGATGGAAGATGTACACGTAAAACCGCTCTAATCCGGCTGAAACGTCGATATATGCAATAAAAACAGAACTTCTCCCCTTTTCAATATCTTACTCAGTATTTTAAAGAGAAACAATTAGATGATTGAAAATGAAGTATTTAAGGTTATTATCTAATCAATTATGTGTTTGCATAATTTTTATCGTATATATATGAATAGACTGAAGATATGAATAGACCCATAGACTGAAGATTCACAAAAACGTGGAAAAACGGCAAAATATTGCCTAATTCGATGATATTTTGTTTAAGTCACATAAAGGAAAAAAGGATGATAAACGTTAAAATATTGCTAAATTCGATGATTTTTCGTACGAAAAAAATGCAAGAAAACTTGCTTAAAATGCAATATTATGCGAAGTTCTGAGATTTGAAGGCCAAATCAAATATCGTGATACTACATGAAATAGAATCGAAATATTGGTAAAAATGAATATATTTACGTAGTGTCAAACTACATGAAAAACGTGAAAAAAGTCACTATTTAACCATATTTGAGGATTTTAGCTTCCAATCATAGAGCGAGGTTTTATTATTTAGATCCAACAAAAGACATATGACAATGTTGTTTCCAATACAAATGATAAAAATCAATGTGTTTTCATTACAATTAACTAAAATGTTCTTGATTTTCCGTTTATATTACCGAGGGAAGATTTACACGTAAAACCGCTCTAATCCGGCTGAAACGTCGATATATGCAATAAAAACCGAACTTCTCCCCTTTTCAATATCTTACTCAGTATTTTAAAGAGAAACAATTAGATGATTGAAAATGAAGTATTTAAGGTTATTATCTAATCAATTATGGGTTTGCATCATTTTCATCGTATATATATGAATTAATACCCATAGACTGAAAATTCACAAAAACGTGGAAAACGGCAAAATATTGCCTAATTCGATGATATTTTGTTTAAGTCACATAAAGGAAAAGGGGATAATAAACGTCAAAATATTGCTAAATTCGATGATTTTTCGTACGAAACAAAATGCAAGAAAACTTGCTTAAAATGCAATATTATGCGAAATTCTGAGATTTGAAGGCCAAATCACATATCGTGATACTACATGAAATAGAATCGAAATATTGGTAAAAATGAATATATTTACGTAGTATCAAACTACATGAAAAACGTGAAAAAAGTCACTATTTAACCATATTTGATGATTTTAAATTCAAATCATAGGGAGAGGTTTCGTATTATTTAGATCCAAGAAAAGACATATGACAATCCTGTTTCCAATACAAATGATAAAAATCAATGTGTTTTCATTAGAATTAACTAAAATGTTCCTGATTTTCCGTTTATATTACCGAGGGAAGATGTACACGTAAAACCGCTCTAATCCGGCTGAAACGTCGATATATGCAATAAAAACAGAACTTCTCCCCTTTTCAATATCTTACTCAGTATTTTAAAGAGAAACAATTAGATGATTGAAAATGAAGTATTTAAGGTTATTATCTAATCAATTATGTGTTTGCATAATTTTTATCGTATATATATGAATTAATACCCATAGACTGAAAATTCACAAAAACGTGGAAAACCGGCAAAATATTGCCTAATTCGATGATATTTTGTTTAAGTCACATAAAGGAAAAAAGGATGATAAACGTCAAAATATTGCTAAATTCGATGATTTTTCGTACGAAATAAAATGCAAGAAAACTTGCTTAAAATGCAATATTATGCGAAATTCTGAGATTTGAAGGCTAAATCACATTTCGTGATACTACATGAAATAGAATCGAAATATTGGTAAAAATGAATATATTTACGTAGTATCAAACTACATGAAAAACGTGAAAAAAGTCACTATTTAACCATATTTGAGGATTTTAACTTCAAATCATAGCGCGAGGTTTCGTATTATTTAGATCCAAGAAAAGACATATGACAATGTTGTTTCCAATGCAAATGATAAAAATCAATGTGTTTTCATTAGAATTAACTAAAATGTTCCTGATTTTCCGTTTATATTACCAAGGGAAGATGTACACGTAAAACCGTTCTAATCCGGCTGAAACGTCGATATATGCAATAAAAACCGTACTTCTCCCCTTTTCAATATCTTACTCAGTATTTTAACGAGAAACAAATAGATGATTGAAAATGAAGTATTTAAGGTTATTATCTAATCAATTATGTGTTTGCATCATTTTTATCCTATATATATGAATTAATACCCATAGACTGTAAATTCACAAAAACGTGGAAAACGGCAAAATATTGCCTAATTCGATGATATTTTGTTTAAGTCACATAAAGGAAAAGGGGATGATAAACGTCAAAATATTGCTAAATTCGATGATTTTTCGTACGAAACAAAATGCAAGGAAACTTGCTTAAAATGCAATATTTTGCGAAATTCTGATATTTGACGGCCAAATCACATATCGTGATTCTACATGAAATAGAATCGAAATATTGGTTAAAATTAATATATTTACGTAGTGTCAAACTACATGAAAAACGTGAAAAAAGTCACTATTTAACCATATTTGAGGATTTTAACTTCCAATCATAGAGCGAGGTTTTATTATTTAGATCCAACAAAAGACATATGACAATCCTGTTTCCAATACAAATGATAAAAATCAATGTGTTTTCATTACAATTAACTAAAATGTTCTTGATTTTCCGTTTATATTACCGAGGGAAGATTTACACGTAAAACCGCTCTATTCCGGCTGAAACGTCGATATATGCAATAAAAACCGAACTTCTCCCCTTTGCAATATCTTACTCAGTATTTTAACGAGAAACAAACAGTTGATTGAAAATGAAGTATTTAAGGTTATTATCTAATCAATTATGTGTTTGCATCATTTTTATCGTATATATAATGAATTAATACCTATAGACTGAAAATTCACAAAAAACGTGGAAAAACGGCAAAATATTGCCTAATTCGATGATATTTTGTTTAAGTCACATAAAGGAAAAAAGGATGATAAACGTTAAAATATTGCTAAATTCGATGATTTTTCGTACGAAAAAAATGCAAGAAAACTTGCTTAAAATGCAATATTATGCGAAATTCTGATATTTGACGGCCAAATCACATATCGTGATTCTACATGAAATAGAATCAAAATATTGGTTAAAATGAATATATTTATGTAGTATCAAACTACATGAAAACGTGAAAAATGTCACTATTTAACCATATATGAGGATTTTAACTTCAAATCATAGAGCGAGGTTTCGTATTATTTAGATCCAAGAAAAGACATATGACAATGTTGTTTCCAATACAAATGATAAAAATCAATGTGTTTTCATTAGAATTAACTAAAATGTTCCTGATTTTCCGTTTATATTACCGATGGAAGATGTACACGTAAAACCGCTCTAATCCGGCTGAAACGTCGATATATGCAATAAAAACAGAACTTCTCCCCTTTTCAATATCTTACTCAGTATTTTAAAGAGAAACAATTAGATGATTGAAAATGAAGTATTTAAGGTTATTATCTAATCAATTATGTGTTTGCATAATTTTTATCGTATATATATGAATTAATACCCATAGACTGAAGATTCACAAAAACGTGGAAAAACGGCAAAATATTGCCTAATTCGATGATATTTTGTTTAAGTCACATAAAGGAAAAAAGGATGATAAACGTTAAAATATTGCTAAATTCGATGATTTTTCGTACGAAAAAAATGCAAGAAAACTTGCTTAAAATGCAATATTATGCGAAATTCTGAGATTTGAAGGCCAAATCAAATATCGTGATACTACATGAAATAGAATCGAAATATTGGTAAAAATGAATATATTTACGTAGTGTCAAACTACATGAAAAACGTGAAAAAAGTCACTATTTAACCATATTTGAGGATTTTAACTTCCAATCATAGAGCGAGGTTTTATTATTTAGATCCAACAAAAGACATATGACAATGTTGTTTCCAATACAAATGATAAAAATCAGTGTGTTTTCATTACAATTAACTAAAATGTTCTTGATTTTCCGTTTATATTACCGAGGGAAGATTTACACGTAAAACCGCTCTAATCCGGCTGAAGCGTCGATATATGCAATAAAAACCGAACTTCTCCCCTTTTCAATATCTTACTCAGTATTTTAAAGAGAAACAATTAGATGATTGAAAATGAAGTATTTAAGGTTATTATCTAATCAATTATGGGTTTGCATCATTTTCATCGTATATATATGAATTAATACCCATAGACTGAAAATTCACAAAAACGTGGAAAACGGCAAAATATTGCCTAATTCGATGATATTTTGTTTAAGTCACATAAAGGAAAAGGGGATAATAAACGTCAAAATATTGCTAAATTCGATGATTTTTCGTACGAAACAAAATGCAAGAAAACTTGCTTAAAATGCAATATTATGCGAAATTCTGAGATTTGAAGGCCAAATCACATATCGTGATACTACATGAAATAGAATCGAAATATTGGTAAAAATGAATATATTTACGTAGTATCAAACTACATGAAAAACGTGAAAAAAGTCACTATTTAACCATATTTGATGATTTTAAATTCAAATCATAGGGGGAGGTTTCATATTATTTAGATCCAAGAAAAGACATATGACAATCCTGTTTCCAATACAAATGATAAAAATCAATGTGTTTTCATTAGAATTAACTAAAATGTTCCTGATTTTCCGTTTATATTACCGAGGGAAGATGTACACGTAAAACCGCTCTAATCCGGCTGAAACGTCGATATATGCAATAAAAACAGAACTTCTCCCCTTTTCAATATCTTACTCAGTATTTTAAAGAGAAACAATTAGATGATTGAAAATGAAGTATTTAAGGTTATTATCTAATCAATTATGTGTTTGCATATTTTTTATCGTATATATATGAATTAATACCCATAGACTGAAAATTCACAAAAACGTGGAAAAACGGCAAAATATTGCCTAATTCGATGATATTTTGTTTAAGTCACATAAAGAAAAAAAGGATGATAAACGTCAAAATATTGCTAAATTCGATGATTTTTCGTACGAAATAAAATGCAAGAAAACTTGCTTAAAATGCAATATTATGCGAAATTCTGAGATTTGAAGGCCAAATCAAATATCGTGATACTACATGAAATAGAATCGAAATATTGGTAAAAATGAATATATTTACGTAGTGTCAAACTACATGAAAAACGTGAAAAAAGTCACTATTTAACCATATTTGAGGATTTTAGCTTCCAATCATAGAGCGAGGTTTTATTATTTAGATCCAACAAAAGACATATGACAATGTTGTTTCCAATACAAATGATAAAAATCAATGTGTTTTCATTACAATTAACTAAAATGTTCTTGATTTTCCGTTTATATTACCGAGGGAAGATTTACACGTAAAACCGCTCTAATCCGGCTGAAACGTCGATATATGCAATAAAAACAGAACTTCTCCCCTTTTCAATATCTTACTCAGTATTTTAAAGAGAAACAATTAGATGATTGAAAATGAAGTATTTAAGGTTATTATCTAATCAATTATGTGTTTGCATAATTTTTATCGTATATATATGAATTAATACCCATAGACTGAAAATTCACAAAAACGTGGAAAACCGGCAAAATATTGCCTAATTCGATGATATTTTGTTTAAGTCACATGAAGGAAAAAAGGATGATAAACGTCAAAATATTGCTAAATTCGATGATTTTTCGTACGAAATAAAATGCAAGAAAACTTGCTTAAAATGCAATATTATGCGAAATTCTGAGATTTGAAGGCTAAATCACATTTCGTGATACTACATGAAATAGAATCGAAATATTGGTAAAAATGAATATATTTACGTAGTATCAAACTACATGAAAAACGTGAAAAAAGTCACTATTTAACCATATTTGAGGATTTTAACTTCAAATCATAGCGCGAGGTTTCGTATTATTTAGATCCAAGAAAAGACATATGACAATGTTGTTTCCAATGCAAATGATAAAAATCAATGTGTTTTCATTAGAATTAACTAAAATGTTCCTGATTTTCCGTTTATATTACCAAGGGAAGATGTACACGTAAAACCGTTCTAATCCGGCTGAAACGTCGATATATGCAATAAAAACCGTACTTCTCCCCTTTTCAATATCTTACTCAGTATTTTAACGAGAAACAAATAGATGATTGAAAATTAAGTATTTAAGGTTATTATCTAATCAATTATGTGTTTGCATCATTTTTATCCTATATATATGAATTAATACCCATAGACTGTAAATTCACAAAAACGTGGAAAACGGCAAAATATTGCCTAATTCGATGATATTTTGTTTAAGTCACATAAAGGAAAAGGGATGATAAACGTCAAAATATTGCTAAATTCGATGATTTTTCGTACGAAACAAAATGCAAGGAAACTTGCTTAAAATGCAATATTTTGCGAAATTCTGATATTTGACGGCCAAATCAGATATCGTGATTCTACATGAAATAGAATCGAAATATTGGTTAAAATTAATATATTTACGTATTGTCAAACTACAGGAAAAACGTGAAAAAAGTCACTATTTAACCATATTTGAGGATTTTAACTTCCAATCATAGAGCGAGGTTTTATTATTTAGATCCAACAAAAGACATATGACAATCCTGTTTCCAATACAAATGATAAAAATCAATGTGTTTTCATTACAATTAACTAAAATGTTCTTGATTTTCCGTTTATATTACCGAGGGAAGATTTACACGTAAAACCGCTCTAATTCCGGCTGAAACGTCGATATATGCAATAAAAACCGTAACTTCTCCCCTTTGCAATATCTTACTCAGTATTTTAACGAGAAACAAATAGTTGATTGAAAATGAAGTATTTAAGGTTATTATCTAATCAATTATGTGTTTGCATCATTTTTATCGTATATATAATGAATTAATACCTATAGACTGAAAATTCACAAAAACGTGGAAAACGGCAAAATATTGCCTAATTCGATGATATTTTGTTTAAGTCACATAAAGGAAAAAGGAGATGATAAACGTTAAAATATTGCTAAATTCGATGATTTTTCGTACAAAAAAAATGCAAGGAAAACTTGCTTAAAATGCAATATTATGCGAAATTCTGATATTTGACGGCCAAATCACATATCGTGATTCTACATGAAATAGAATCGAAATATTGGTTAAAATGAATATATTTATGTAGTAGTCAAACTACATGAAAACGTGAAAAAATGTCACTATTTAACCATATATGAGGATTTTAACTTCAAATCATAGAGCGAGGTTTCGTATTATTTAGATCCAACAAAAGACATATGACAATGTTGTTTCCAATACAAATGATAAAAATCAATGTGTTTTCATTAGAATTAACTAAAATGTTCCTGATTTTCCGTTTATATTACCGATGGAAGATGTACACGTAAAACCGCTCTAATCCGGCTGAAACGTCGATATATGCAATAAAAACAGAACTTCTCCCCTTTTCAATATCTTACTCAGTATTTTAAAGAGAAACAATTAGATGATTGAAAATGAAGTATTTAAGGTTATTATCTAATTATGTGTTTGCATAATTTTTATCGTATATATATGAATTAATACCCATAGACTGAAGATTCACAAAAACGTGGAAAAACGGCAAAATATTGCCTAATTCGATGATATTTTGTTTAAGTCACATAAAGGAAAAGGGATGATAAACGTCAAAATATTGCTAAATTCGATGATTTTTCGTACGAAACAAAATGCAAGGAAACTTGCTTAAAATGCAATATTATGCGAAATTCTGAGATTTGACGGCCAAATCACATATCGTGATTACTACATGAAATAGAATCGAAATATTGGTTAAAATGAATATATTTACGTAGTATCAAACTACATGAAAAACGTGAAAAAAGTCACTATTTAACCATATTTGAGGATTTTAACTTCAAATCATAGCGCGAGGTTTCGTATTATTTAGATCCAAGAAAAGACATATGACAATGTTGTTTCCAATACAAATGATAAAAATCAATGTGTTTTCATTAGAATTAACTAAAATGTTCCTGATTTTCCGTTTATATTACCGAAGGGAAGATGTACACGTAAAACCGCTTCTAATCCGGCTGAAACGTCGATATATGCAATAAAAACCGTAACTTCTCCCCTTTTCAATATCTTAGTCAGTATTTTAACGAGAAACAAATAGATGATTGAAAATGAAGTATTTAAGGTTATTATCTAATCAATTATGTGTTTGCATCATTTTTATCGTATATATATGAATTAATACCCATAGACTGTAAATTCAAAAAAACGTGGAAACGGCAAAATATTGCCTAATTCGATGATATTTTGTTTAAGTCACATAAAGGAAAAGGGGATGATAAACGTCAAAATATTGCTAAATTCGATGATTTTTCGTACGAAACAAAATGCAAGAAAACTTGCTTAAAATGCAATATTATGCGAAATTCTGAGATTTGAAGGCCAAATCACATATCGTGATACTACATGAAATAGAATCGAAATATTGGTAAAAATGAATATATTTACGTAGTATCAAACTACATGAAAAACGTGAAAAAAGTCACTATTTAACCATATTTGATGATTTTAACTTCAAATCATAGGAAGAGGTTTCGTATTATTTAGATCCAAGAAAAGACATATGACAATCCTGTTTCCAATACAAATGATAAAAATCAATGTGTTTTCATTAGAATTAACTAAAATGTTCCTGATTTTCCGTTTATATTACCGAGGGAAGATGTACACGTAAAACCGCTCTAATCCGGCTGAAACGTCAATATATGCAATAAAAACAGAACTTCTCCCCTTTTCAATATCTTACTCAGTATTTTAAAGAGAAACAATTAGATGATTGAAAATGAAGTATTTAAGGTTATTATCTAATCAATTATGTGTTTGCATAATTTTTATCGTATATATATGAATTAATACCCACAGACTGAAAATTCACAAAAACGTGGAAAAACGGCAAAATATTGCCTAATTCGATGATATTTTGTTTAAGTCACATAAAGGAAAAAAGGATGATAAACGTCAAAATATTGCTAAATTCGATGATTTTTCGTACGAAATAAAATGCAAGAAAACTTGCTTAAAATGCAATATTATGCGAAATTCTGAGATTTGAAGGCCAAATCACATATCGTGATACTACATGAAATAGAATCGAAATATTGGTAAAAATGAATATATTTACGTAGTATCAAACTACATGAAAAACGTGAAAAAAGTCACTATTTAACCATATTTGAGGATTTTAACTTCAAATCATAGCGCGAGGTTTCGTATTATTTAGATCCAAGAAAAGACATATGACAATGTTGTTTCCAATACAAATGATAAAAATCAACGTGCTTTCATTAGAATTAACTAAAATGTTCCTGATTTTCCGTTTATATTACCAAGGGAAGATGTACACGTAAAACCGTTCTAATCCGGCTGAAACGTCGATATATGCAATAAAAACCGTACTTCTCCCCTTTTCAATATCTTACTCAGTATTTTAACGAGAAACAAATAGATGATTGAAAATGAAGTATTTAAGGTTATTATCTAATCAATTATGTGTTTGCATCATTTTTATCGTATATATATGAATTAATACCCATAGACTGTAAATTCACAAAAACGTGGAAAACGGCAAAATATTGCCTAATTCGATGATATTTTGTTTAAGTCACATAAAGGAAAAGGGGATGATAAACGTCAAAATATTGCTAAATTCGATGATTTTTCGTACGAAACAAAATGCAAGAAACTTGCTTAAAATGCAATATTTTGCGAAATTCTGATATTTGACGGCCAAATCACATATCGAGATTCTACATGAAATAGAATCGAAATATTGGTTAAAATTAATATATTTACGTAGTGTCAAACTACATGAAAAACGTGAAAAAAGTCACTATTTAACCATATTTGAGGATTTTAACTTCCAATCATAGAGCGAGGTTTTATTATTTAGATCCAACAAAAGACATATGACAATGTTGTTTCCAATACAAATGATAAAAATCAATGTGTTTTCATTACAATTAACTAAAATGTTCTTGATTTTCCGTTTATATTACCGAGGGAAGATTTACACGTAAAACCGCTCTAATCCGGCTGAAACGTCGATATATGCAATAAAAACAGAACTTCTCCCCTTTTCAATATCTTACTCAGTATTTTAAAGAGAAACAATTAGATGATTGAAAATGAAGTATTTAAGGTTATTATCTAATCAATTATGTGTTTGCATAATTTTTATCGTATATATATGAATTAATACCCATAGACTGTAAATTCAAAAAAACGTGGAAACGGCAAAATATTGCCTAATTCGATGATATTTTGTTTAAGTCACATAAAGGAAAAGGGGATGATAAACGTCAAAATATTGCTAAATTCGATGATTTTTCGTACGAAACAAAATGCAAGAAAACTTGCTTAAAATGCAATATTATGCGAAATTCTGAGATTTGAAGGCCAAATCACATATCGTGATACTACATGAAATAGAATCGAAATATTGGTAAAAATGAATATATTTACGTAGTATCAAACTACATGAAAAACGTGAAAAAAGTCACTATTTAACCATATTTGATGATTTTAACTTCAAATCATAGGGAGAGGTTTCGTATTATTTAGATCCAAGAAAAGACAAGACAATCCTGTTTCCAATACAAATGACAAAAATCAATGTGTTTTCATTAGAATTAACTAAAATGTTCCTGATTTTCCGTTTATATTACCGAGGGAAGATGTACACGTAAAACCGCTCTAATCCGGCTGAAACGTCGATATATGCAATAAAAACAGAACTTCTCCCCTTTTCTCAGTATTTTAAATTTTTACTATACTTTTACTAAAGTATAGTAAAATAAAATATATATAAAAAAAATATATATAAAAAAAATAAAAAAATATATATAAAAATATATATAGTAATATAAAATTTTTACTTTTACTAAATTTTTAATATATAAATTTTAGATACTTTTCTCAGTATCTTACTCATTATTTCAAAGAGAAACAATTAGATGATTGAAAATGAAGTATTTAAGGTTATTATCTAATCAATTATGTGTTTGCATAATTGTTATCGTATATATATGAATTAATACCCATAGACTGAAAATTCACAAAAACGTGGAAAAACGGCAAAATATTGCCTAATTCGATGATATTTTGTTTAAGTCACATAAAGGAAAAAAGGATGATAAACGTCAAAATATTGCTAAATTCGATGATTTTTCGTACGAAATAAAATGCAAGAAAACTTGCTTAAAATGCAATATTATGCGAAATTCTGAGATTTGAAGGCCAAATCACATATCGTGATACTACATGAAATAGAATCGAAATATTGGTAAAAATGAATATATTTACGTAGTATCAAACTACATGAAAAACGTGAAAAAAGTCACTATTTAACCATATTTGAGGATTTTAACTTCCAATCATAGAGCGAGGTTTTATTATTTAGATCCAACAAAAGACATGACAATGTTGTTTCCAATACAAATGATAAAAATCAATGTGTTTTCATTACAATTAACTAAAATGTTCTTGATTTTCCGTTTATATTACCGAGGGAAGATTTACACGTAAAACCGCTCTATTCCGGCTGAAACGTCGATATATGCAATAAAAACCGAACTTCTCCCGTTTTTAATATCTTACTCAGTATTTTAAAGAGAAACAATTAGATGATTGAAAATGAAGTATTTAAGGTTATTATCTAATCAATTATGGGTTTGCATCATTTTTATCGTATATATATGAATTAATACCCATAGACTGAAAATTCACAAAAACGTGGAAAACGGCAAAATATTGCCTAATTCGATGATATTTTGTTTAAGTCACATAAAGGAAAAGGGGATAATAAACGTCAAAATATTGCTAAATTCGATGATTTTTCGTACGAAACAAAATGCAAGAAAACTTGCTTAAAATGCAATATTATGCGAAATTCTGAGATTTGAAGGCCAAATCACATATCGTGATACTACATGAAATAGAATCGAAATATTGGTAAAAATGAATATATTTACGTAGTATCAAACTACATGAAAAACGTGAAAAAAGTCACTATTTAACCATATTTGAGGATTTTAACTTCCAATCATAGAGCGAGGTTTTATTATTTAGATCCAACAAAAGACATATGACAATGTTGTTTCCAATACAAATGATAAAAATCAATGTGTTTTCATTACAATTAACTAAAATGTTCTTGATTTTCCGTTTATATTACCGAGGGAAGATTTACACGTAAAACCGCTCTAATCCGGCTGAAACGTCGATATATGCAATAAAAACAGAACTTCTCCCCTTTTCAATATCTTACTCAGTATTTTAAAGAGAAACAATTAGATGATTGAAAATGAAGTATTTAAGGTTATTATCTAATCAATTATGTGTTTGCATAATTTTTATCGTATATATATGAATTAATACCCATAGACTGAAAATTCACAAAAACGTGGAAAAACGGCAAAATATTGCCTAATTCGATGATATTTTGTTTAAGTCACATAAAGGAAAAGGGGATGATAAACGTCAAAATATTGCTAAATTCGATGATTTTTCGTACGAAACAAAATGCAAGGAAACTTGCTTAAAATGCAATATTATGCGAAATTCTGAGATTTGAAGGCCAAATCACATATCGTGATACTACATGAAATAGAATCGAAATATTGGTAAAAATGAATATATTTACGTAGTATCAAACTACATGAAAAACGTGAAAAAAGTCACTATTTAACCATATTTGAGGATTTTAACTTCAAATCATAGCGCGAGGTTTCGTATTATTTAGATCCAAGAAAAGACATATGACAATGTTGTTTCCAATACAAATGATAAAAATCAATGTGTTTTCATTAGAATTAACTAAAATGTTCCTGATTTTCCGTTTATATTACCAAGGGAAGATGTACACGTAAAACCGTTCTAATCCGGCTGAAACGTCGATATATGCAATAAAAACCGTTCTTCTCCCCTTTTCAATATCTTACTCAGTATTTTAACGAGAAACAAATAGATGATTGAAAATGAAGTATTTAAGGTTATTATCTAATCAATTATGTGTTTGCATCATTTTTATCGTATATATATGAATTAATACCCATAGACTGTAAATTCACAAAAACGTGGAAACGGCAAAATATTGCCTAATTCGATGATATTTTGTTTAAGTCACATAAAGGAAAAGGGGATGATAAACGTCAAAATATTGCTAAATTCGATGATTTTTCGTACGAAACAAAATGCAAGGAAACTTGCTTAAAATGCAATATTTTGCGAAATTCTGATATTTGACGGCCAAATCACATATCGTGATTCTACATGAAATAGAATCGAAATATTGGTTAAAATTAATATATTTACGTAGTGTCAAACTACATGAAAAACGTGAAAAAAGTCACTATTTAACCATATTTGAGGATTTTAACTTCCAATCATAGAGCGAGGTTTTATTATTTAGATCCAACAAAAGACATATGACAATGTTGTTTCCAATACAAATGATAAAAATCAATGTGTTTTCATTACAATTAACTAAAATGTTCTTGATTTTCCGTTTATATTACCGAGGGAAGATTTACACGCAAAACCGCTCTAATCCGGCTGAAACGTCGATATATGCAATAAAAACAGAACTTCTCCCCTTTTCAATATCTTACTCAGTATTTTAAAGAGAAACAATTAGATGATTGAAAATGAAGTATTTAAGGTTATTATCTAATCAATTATGTGTTTGCATAATTTTTATCGTATATATATTAATTAATACCCATAGACTGAAAATTCACAAAAACGTGGAAAAACGGCAAAATATTGCCTAATTCGATGATATTTTGCTTAAGTCACATAAAGGAAAAAAGGATGATAAACGTCAAAATATTGCTAAATTCGATGATTTTTCGTACGAAATAAAATGCAAGAAAACTTGCTTAAAATGCAATATTATGCGAAATTCTGAGATTTGAAGGCCAAATCACATATCGTGATACTACATGAAATAGAATCGAAATATTGGTAAAAATGAATATATTTACGTAGTATCAAACTACATGAAAAACGTGAAAAAAGTCACTATTTAACCATATTTGAGGATTTTAACTTCAAATCATAGCGCGAGGTTTCGTATTATTTAGATCCAAGAAAAGACATATGACAATGTTGTTTCCAATACAAATGATAAAAATCAATGTGTTTTCATTTGAATTAACTAAAATGTTCCTGATTTTCCGTTTATATTACCAAGGGAAGATGTACACGTAAAACCGTTCTAATCCGGCTGAAACGTCGATATATGCAATAAAAACCGTACTTCTCCCCTTTTCAATATCTTAGTCAGTATTTTAACGAGAAACAAATAGATGATTGAAAATGAAGTATTTAAGGTTATTATCTAATCAATTATGTGTTTGCATCATTTTTATCGTATATATATGAATTAATACCCATAGACTGTAAATTCAAAAAAACGTGGAAACGGCAAAATATTGCCTAATTCGATGATATTTTGTTTAAGTCACATAAAGGAAAAGGGGATGATAAACGTCAAAATATTGCTAAATTCGATGATTTTTCGTACGAAACAAAATGCAAGAAAACTTGCTTAAAATGCAATATTATGCGAAATTCTGAGATTTGAAGGCCAAATCACATATCGTGATACTACATGAAATAGAATCGAAATATTGGTAAAAATGAATATATTTACGTAGTATCAAACTACATGAAAAACGTGAAAAAAGTCACTATTTAACCATATTTGATGATTTTAACTTCAAATCATAGGAAGAGGTTTCGTATTATTTAGATCCAAGAAAAGACATATGACAATCCTGTTTCCAATACAAATGATAAAAATCAATGTGTTTTCATTAGAATTAACTAAAATGTTCCTGATTTTCCGTTTATATTACCGAGGGAAGATGTACACGTAAAACCGCTCTAATCCGGCTGAAACGTCAATATATGCAATAAAAACAGAACTTCTCCCCTTTTCAATATCTTACTCAGTATTTTAAAGAGAAACAATTAGATGATTGAAAATGAAGTATTTAAGGTTATTATCTAATCAATTATGTGTTTGCATAATTTTTATCGTATATATATGAATTAATTCCCACAGACTGAAAATTCACAAAAACGTGGAAAAACGGCAAAATATTGCCTAATTCGATGATATTTTGTTTAAGTCACATAAAGGAAAAAAGGATGATAAACGTCAAAATATTGCTAAATTCGATGATTTTTCGTACGAAATAAAATGCAAGAAAACTTGCTTAAAATGCAATATTATGCGAAATTCTGAGATTTGAAGGCCAAATCACATATCGTGATACTACATGAAATAGAATCGAAATATTGGTAAAAATGAATATATTTACGTAGTATCAAACTACATGAAAAACGTGAAAAAAGTCACTATTTAACCATATTTGAGGATTTTAACTTCAAATCATAGCGCGAGGTTTCGTATTATTTAGATCCAAGAAAAGACATATGACAATGTTGTTTCCAATACAAATGATAAAAATCAACGTGCTTTCATTAGAATTAACTAAAATGTTCCTGATTTTCCGTTTATATTACCAAGGGAAGATGTACACGTAAAACCGTTCTAATCCGGCTGAAACGTCGATATATGCAATAAAAACCGTACTTCTCCCCTTTTCAATATCTTACTCAGTATTTTAACGAGAAACAAATAGATGATTGAAAATGAAGTATTTAAGGTTATTATCTAATCAATTATGTGTTTGCATCATTTTTATCGTATATATATGAATTAATACCCATAGACTGTAAATTCACAAAAACGTGGAAAACGGCAAAATATTGCCTAATTCGATGATATTTTGTTTAAGTCACATAAAGGAAAAGGGGATGATAAACGTCAAAATATTGCTAAATTCGATGATTTTTCGTACGAAACAAAATGCAAGGAAACTTGCTTAAAATGCAATATTTTGCGAAATTCTGATATTTGACGGCCAAATCACATATCGAGATTCTACATGAAATAGAATCGAAATATTGGTTAAAATTAATATATTTACGTAGTGTCAAACTACATGAAAAACGTGAAAAAAGTCACTATTTAACCATATTTGAGGATTTTAACTTCCAATCATAGAGCGAGGTTTTATTATTTAGATCCAACAAAAGACATATGACAATGTTGTTTCCAATACAAATGATAAAAATCAATGTGTTTTCATTACAATTAACTAAAATGTTCTTGATTTTCCGTTTATATTACCGAGGGAAGATTTACACGTAAAACCGCTCTAATCCGGCTGAAACGTCGATATATGCAATAAAAACAGAACTTCTCCCCTTTTCAATATCTTACTCAGTATTTTAAAGAGAAACAATTAGATGATTGAAAATGAAGTATTTAAGGTTATTATCTAATCAATTATGTGTTTGCATAATTTTTATCGTATATATATGAATTAATACCCATAGACTGTAAATTCAAAAAAACGTGGAAACGGCAAAATATTGCCTAATTCGATGATATTTTGTTTAAGTCACATAAAGGAAAAGGGGATGATAAACGTCAAAATATTGCTAAATTCGATGATTTTTCGTACGAAACAAAATGCAAGAAAACTTGCTTAAAATGCAATATTATGCGAAATTCTGAGATTTGAAGGCCAAATCACATATCGTGATACTACATGAAATAGAATCGAAATATTGGTAAAAATGAATATATTTACGTAGTATCAAACTACATGAAAAACGTGAAAAAAGTCACTATTTAACCATATTTGATGATTTTAACTTCAAATCATAGGGAGAGGTTTCGTATTATTTAGATCCAAGAAAAGACATATGACAATCCTGTTTCCAATACAAATGACAAAAATCAATGTGTTTTCATTAGAATTAACTAAAATGTTCCTGATTTTCCGTTTATATTACCGAGGGAAGATGTACACGTAAAACCGCTCTAATCCGGCTGAAACGTCGATATATGCAATAAAAACAGAACTTCTCCCCTTTTCTCAGTATTTTAAATTTTTACTATACTTTTACTAAAGTATAGTAAAATAAAATATATATAAAAAAAATATATATAAAAAAAATAAAAAAATATATATAAAAATATATATAGTAATATAAAATTTTTACTTTTACTAAATTTTTAATATATAAATTTTAGATACTTTTCTCAGTATCTTACTCATTATTTCAAAGAGAAACAATTAGATGATTGAAAATGAAGTATTTAAGGTTATTATCTAATCAATTATGTGTTTGCATAATTGTTATCGTATATATATGAATTAATACCCATAGACTGAAAATTCACAAAAACGTGGAAAAACGGCAAAATATTGCCTAATTCGATGATATTTTGTTTAAGTCACATAAAGGAAAAAAGGATGATAAACGTCAAAATATTGCTAAATTCGATGATTTTTCGTACGAAATAAAATGCAAGGAAACTTGCTTAAAATGCAATATTATGCGAAATTCTGAGATTTGAAGGCCAAATCACATATCGTGATACTACATGAAATAGAATCGAAATATTGGTAAAAATGAATATATTTACGTAGTATCAAACTACATGAAAAACGTGAAAAAAGTCACTATTTAACCATATTTGAGGATTTTAACTTCCAATCATAGAGCGAGGTTTTATTATTTAGATCCAACAAAAGACATATGACAATGTTGTTTCCAATACAAATGATAAAAATCAATGTGTTTTCATTACAATTAACTAAAATGTTCTTGATTTTCCGTTTATATTACCGAGGGAAGATTTACACGTAAAACCGCTCTATTCCGGCTGAAACGTCGATATATGCAATAAAAACCGAACTTCTCCCGTTTTTAATATCTTACTCAGTATTTTAAAGAGAAACAATTAGATGATTGAAAATGAAGCATTTAAGGTTATTATCTAATCAATTATGGGTTTGCATCATTTTTATCGTATATATATGAATTAATACCCATAGACTGAAAATTCACAAAAACGTGGAAAACGGCAAAATATTGCCTAATTCGATGATATTTTGTTTAAGTCACATAAAGGAAAAGGGGATAATAAACGTCAAAATATTGCTAAATTCGATGATTTTTCGTACGAAATAAAATGCAAGAAAACTTGCTTAAAATGCAATATTATGCGAAATTCTGAGATTTGAAGGCCAAATCACATATCGTGATACTACATGAAATAGAATCGAAATATTGGTAAAAATGAATATATTTACGTAGTATCAAACTACATGAAAAACGTGAAAAAAGTCACTATTTAACCATATTTGAGGATTTTAACTTCAAATCATAGCGCGAGGTTTCGTATTATTTAGATCCAAGAAAAGACATATGACAATGTTGTTTCCAATACAAATGATAAAAATCAACGTGCTTTCATTAGAATTAACTAAAATGTTCCTGATTTTCCGTTTATATTACCAAGGGAAGATGTACACGTAAAACCGTTCTAATCCGGCTGAAACGTCGATATATGCAATAAAAACCGTACTTCTCCCCTTTTCAATATCTTACTCAGTATTTTAACGAGAAACAAATAGATGATTGAAAATGAAGTATTTAAGGTTATTATCTAATCAATTATGTGTTTGCATCATTTTTATCGTATATATATGAATTAATACCCATAGACTGTAAATTCACAAAAACGTGGAAAACGGCAAAATATTGCCTAATTCGATGATATTTTGTTTAAGTCACATAAAGGAAAAGGGGATGATAAACGTCAAAATATTGCTAAATTCGATGATTTTTCGTACGAAACAAAATGCAAGGAAACTTGCTTAAAATGCAATATTTTGCGAAATTCTGATATTTGACGGCCAAATCACATATCGAGATTCTACATGAAATAGAATCAAAATATTGGTTAAAATTAATATATTTACGTAGTGTCAAACTACATGAAAAACGTGAAAAAAGTCACTATTTAACCATATTTGAGGATTTTAACTTCCAATCATAGAGCGAGGTTTTATTATTTAGATCCAACAAAAGACATATGACAATGTTGTTTCCAATACAAATGATAAAAATCAATGTGTTTTCATTACAATTAACTAAAATGTTCTTGATTTTCCGTTTATATTACCGAGGGAAGATTTAGACGTAAAACCGCTCTAATCCGGCTGAAACGTCGATATATGCAATAAAAACAGAACTTCTCCCCTTTTCAATATCTTACTCAGTATTTTAAAGAGAAACAATTAGATGATTGAAAATGAAGTATTTAAGGTTATTATCTAATCAATTATGTGTTTGCATAATTTTTTTCGTATATATATGAATTAATACCCATAGACTGAAAATTCACAAAAACGTGGAAAAACGGCAAAATATTGCCTAATTCGATGATATTTTGTTTAAGTCACATAAAGGAAAAAAGGCTGATAAACGTCAAAATATTGCTAAATTCGATGATTTTTCGTACGAAATAAAATGCAAGAAAACTTGCTTAAAATGCAATATTATGCGAAATTCTGAGATTTGAAGGCCAAATCACATATCGTGATACTACATGAAATAGAATCGAAATATTGGTAAAAATGAATATATTTACGTAGTATCAAACTACATGAAAAACGTGAAAAAAGTCACTATTTAACCATATTTGAGGATTTTAACTTCAAATCATAGCGCGAGGTTTCGTATTATTTAGATCCAAGAAAAGACATATGACAATGTTGTTTCCAATACAAATGATAAAAATCAATGTGTTTTCATTAGAATTAACTAAAATGTTCCTGATTTTCCGTTTATATTACCAAGGGAAGATGTACACGTAAAACCGTTCTAATCCGGCTGAAACGTCGATATATGCAATAAAAACCGTTCTTCTCCCCTTTTCAATATCTTACTCAGTATTTTAACGAGAAACAAATAGATGATTGAAAATGAAGTATTTAAGGTTATTATCTAATCAATTATGTGTTTGCATCATTTTTATCGTATATATATGAATTAATACCCATAGACTGTAAATTCACAAAAACGTGGAAACGGCAAAATATTGCCTAATTCGATGATATTTTGTTTAAGTCACATAAAGGAAAAGGGGATGATAAACGTCAAAATATTGCTAAATTCGATGATTTTTCGTACGAAACAAAATGCAAGGAAACTTGCTTAAAATGCAATATTTGGCGAAATTCTGATATTTGACGGCCAAATCACATATCGTGATTCTACATGAAATAGAATCGAAATATTGGTTAAAATTAATATATTTACGTAGTGTCAAACTACATGAAAAACGTGAAAAAAGTCACTATTTAACCATATTTGAGGAATTTAACTTCCAATCATAGAGCGAGGTTTTATTATTTAGATCCAACAAAAGACATATGACAATGTTGTTTCCAATACAAATGATAAAAATCAATGTGTTTTCATTACAATTAACTAAAATGTTCTTGATTTTCCGTTTATATTACCGAGGGAAGATTTACACGTAAAACCGCTCTAATCCGGCTGAAACGTCGATATATGCAATAAAAACAGAACTTCTCCCCTTTTCAATATCTTACTCAGTATTTTAAAGAGAAACAATTAGATGATTGAAAATGAAGTATTTAAGGTTATTATCTAATCAATTATGTGTTTGCATAATTTTTATCGTATATATATGAATTAATACCCATAGACTGAAAATTCACAAAAACGTGGAAAAACGGCAAAATATTGCCTAATTCGATGATATTTTGTTTAAGTCACATAAAGGAAAAAAGGATGATAAACGTCAAAATATTGCTAAATTCGATGATTTTTCGTACGAAATAAAATGCAAGAAAACTTGCTTAAAATGCAATATTATGCGAAATTCTGAGATTTGAAGGCCAAATCACATATCGTGATACTACATGAAATAGAATCGAAATATTGGTAAAAATGAATATATTTACGTAGTATCAAACTACATGAAAAACGTGAAAAAAGTCACTATTTAACCATATTTGAGGATTTTAACTTCAAATCATAGCGCGAGGTTTCGTATTATTTAGATCCAAGAAAAGACATATGACAATGTTGTTTCCAATACAAATGATAAAAATCAATGTGTTTTCATTAGAATTAACTAAAATGTTCCTGATTTTCCGTTTATATTACCAAGGGAAGATGTACACGTAAAACCGTTCTAATCCGGCTGAAACGTCGATATATGCAATAAAAACCGTACTTCTCCCCTTTTCAATATCTTAGTCAGTATTTTAACGAGAAACAAATAGATGATTGAAAATGAAGTATTTAAGGTTATTATCTAATCAATTATGTGTTTGCATCATTTTTATCGTATATATATGAATTAATACCCATAGACTGTAAATTCAAAAAAACGTGGAAACGGCAAAATATTGCCTAATTCGATGATATTTTGTTTAAGTCACATAAAGGAAAAGGGGATGATAAACGTCAAAATATTGCTAAATTCGATGATTTTTCGTACGAAACAAAATGGAACGAAACTTGCTTAAAATGCAATATTTGGCGAAATTCTGATATTTGACGGCCAAATCACATATCGTGATTCTACATGAAATAGAATCGAAATATTGATTAAAATTAATATATTTACGTAGTGTCAAACTACATGAAAAACGTGAAAAAAGTCACTATTTAACCATATTTGAGGATTTTAACTTCCAATCATAGAGCGAGGTTTTATTATTTAGATCAAACAAAAGACATATGACAATGTTGTTTCCAATACAAATGATAAAAATCAATGTGTTTTCATTACAATTAACTAAAATGTTCTTGATTTTCCGTTTATATTACCGAGGGAAGATTTACACGTAAAACCGCTCTAATCCGGCTGAAACGTCGATATATGCAATAAAAACCGAACTTCTCCCGTTTTTAATATCTTACTCAGTATTTTAAAGAGAAACAATTAGATGATTGAAAATGAAGTATTTAAGGTTATTATCTAATCAATTATGTGTTTGCATCATTTTTATCGTATATATATGAATTAATACCCATAGACTGAAAATTCACAAAAACGTGGAAAACGGCAAAATATTGCCTAATTCGATGATATTTTGTTTAAGTCACATAAAGGAAAAGGGGATGATAAACGTCAAAATATTGCTAAATTCGATGATTTTTCGTACGAAATAAAATGCAAGAAAACTTGCTTAAAATGCAATATTATGCGAAATTCTGAGATTTGAAGGCCAAATCACATATCGTGATACTACATGAAATAGAATCGAAATATTGGTAAAAATGAATATATTTACGTAGTATCAATCTACATGAAAAACGTGAAAAAAGTCACTATTTAACCATATTTGATGATTTTAACTTCAAATCATAGGGAGAGGTTTCGTATTATTTAGATCCAAGAAAAGACATATGACAATCCTGTTTCCAATACAAATGATAAAAATCAATGTGTTTTCATTAGAATTAACTAAAATGTTCCTGATTTTCCGTTTATATTACCGAGGGAAGATGTACACGTAAAACCGCTCTAATCCGGCTGAAACGTCGATATATGCAATAAAAACAGAACTTCTCCCCTTTTCTCAGTATTTTAAATTTTTACTATACTTTTACTAAAGTATAGTAAAATAAAATATATATAAAAAAAATATATATAAAAAAAATAAAAAAATATATATAAAAATATATATAGTAATATAAAATTTTTACTTTTACTAAATTTTTAATATATAAATTTTAGATACTTTTCTCAGTATCTTACTCAGTATTTTAAAGAGAAACAATTAGATGATTGAAAATGAAGTATTTAAGGTTATTATCTAATCAATTATGTGTTTGCATAATTTTTATCGTATATATATGAATTAATACCCATAGACTGAAAATTCACAAAAACGTGGAAAAACGGCAAAATATTGCCTAATTCGATGATATTTTGTTTAAGTCACATAAAGGAAAAAAGGATGATAAACGTCAAAATATTGCTAAATTCGATGATTTTTCGTACGAAATAAAATGCAAGAAAACTTGGTTAAAATGCAATATTATGCGAAATTCTGAGATTTGAAGGCCAAATCACATATCGTGATACAACATGAAATAGAATCGAAATATTGGTAAAAATGAATATATTTACGTAGTATCAAACTACATGAAAAACGTGAAAAAAGTCACTATTTAACCATATTTGAGGATTTTAACTTCAAATCACAGCGCGAGGTTTCGTATTATTTAGATCCAAGAAAAGACATATGACAATGTTGTTTCCAATACAAATGATAAAAATCAATGTGTTTTCATTAGAATTAACTAAAATGTTCCTGATTTTCCGTTTATATTACCAAGGGAAGATGTACACGTAAAACCGTTCTAATCCGGCTGAAACGTCGATATATGCAATAAAAACCGTACTTCTCCCCTTTTCAATATCTTAGTCAGTATTTTAACGAGAAACAAATAGATGATTGAAAATGAAGTATTTAAGGTTATTATCTAATCAATTATGTGTTTGCATCATTTTTATCGTATATATATGAATTAATACCCATAGACAGTAAATTCACAAAAACGTGGAAAACGGCAAAATATTGCCTAATTCGATGATATTTTGTTTAAGTCACATAAAGGAAAAGGGGATGATAAACGTCAAAATATTGCTAAATTCGATGATTTTTCGTACGAAACAAAATGCAAGGAAACTTGCTTAAAATGCAATATTTTGCGAAATTCTGATATTTGACGGCCAAATCACATATCGTGATTCTACATGAAATAGAATCGAAATATTGGTTAAAATTAATATATTTACGTAGTGTCAAACTACATGAAAAACGTGAAAAAAGTCACTATTTAACCATATTTGATGATTTTAACTTCAAATCATAGGAAGAGGTTTCCTATTATTTAGATCCAACAAAAGACATATGACAATGTTGTTTCCAATACAAATGATAAAAATCAATGTGTTTTCATTACAATTAACTAAAATGTTCTTGATTTTCCGTTTATATTACCGAGGGAAGATTTACACGTAAAACCGCTCTATTCCGGCTGAAACGTCGATATATGCAATAAAAACCGAACTTCTCCCGTTTTTAATATCTTACTCAGTATTTTAAAGAAAAACAATTAGATGATTGAAAATGAAGTATTTAAGGTTATTATCTAATCAATTATGTGTTTGCATAATTTTTATCGTATATATATGAATTAATACCCACAGACTGAAAATTCACAAAAACGTGGAAAAACGGCTAAATATTGCCTAATTCGATGATATTTTGTTTAAGTCACATAAAGGAAAAAAGGATGATAAACGTCAAAATATTGCTAAATTCGATGATTTTTCGTACGAAATAAAATGCAAGAAAACTTGCTTAAAATGCAATATTATGCGAAATTCTGAGATTTGAAGGCCAAATCACATATCGTGATACTACATGAAATAGAATCGAAATATTGGTAAAAATGAATATATTTACGTAGTATCAAACTACATGAAAAACGTGAAAAAAGTCACTATTTAACCATATTTGAGGATTTTAACTTCAAATCATAGCGCGAGGTTTCGTATTATTTAGATCCAAGAAAAGACATATGACAATGTTGTTTCCAATACAAATGATAAAAATCAACGTGCTTTCATTAGAATTAACTAAAATGTTCCTGATTTTCCGTTTATATTACCAAGGGAAGATGTACACGTAAAACCGTTCTAATCCGGCTGAAACGTCGATATATGCAATAAAAACCGTACTTCTCCCCTTTTCAATATCTTACTCAGTATTTTAACGAGAAACAAATAGATGATTGAAAATGAAGTATTTAAGGTTATTATCTAATCAATTATGTGTTTGCATCATTTTTATCGTATATATATGAATTAATACCCATAGACTGTAAATTCACAAAAACGTGGAAAACGGCAAAATATTGCCTAATTCGATGATATTTTGTTTAAGTCACATAAAGGAAAAGGGGATGATAAACGTCAAAATATTGCTAAATTCGATGATTTTTCGTACGAAACAAAATGCAAGGAAACTTGCTTAAAATGCAATATTTTGCGAAATTCTGATATTTGACGGCCAAATCACATATCGAGATTCTACATGAAATAGAATCAAAATATTGGTTAAAATTAATATATTTACGTAGTGTCAAACTACATGAAAAACGTGAAAAAGTCACTATTTAACCATATTTGAGGATTTTAACTTCCAATCATAGAGCGAGGTTTTATTATTTAGATCCAACAAAAGACATATGACAATGTTGTTTCCAATACAAATGATAAAAATCAATGTGTTTTCATTACAATTAACTAAAATGTTCTTGATTTTCCGTTTATATTACCGAGGGAAGATTTAGACGTAAAACCGCTCTAATCCGGCTGAAACGTCGATATATGCAATAAAAACAGAACTTCTCCCCTTTTCAATATCTTACTCAGTATTTTAAAGAGAAACAATTAGATGATTGAAAATGAAGTATTTAAGGTTATTATCTAATCAATTATGTGTTTGCATAATTTTTTTCGTATATATATGAATTAATACCCATAGACTGAAAATTCACAAAAACGTGGAAAAACGGCAAAATATTGCCTAATTCGATGATATTTTGTTTAAGTCACATAAAGGAAAAAAGGCTGATAAACGTCAAAATATTGCTAAATTCGATGATTTTTCGTACGAAATAAAATGCAAGAAAACTTGCTTAAAATGCAATATTATGCGAAATTCTGAGATTTGAAGGCCAAATCACATATCGTGATACTACATGAAATAGAATCGAAATATTGGTAAAAATGAATATATTTACGTAGTATCAAACTACATGAAAAACGTGAAAAAAGTCACTATTTAACCATATTTGAGGATTTTAACTTCAAATCATAGCGCGAGGTTTCGTATTATTTAGATCCAAGAAAAGACATATGACAATGTTGTTTCCAATACAAATGATAAAAATCAATGTGTTTTCATTAGAATTAACTAAAATGTTCCTGATTTTCCGTTTATATTACCAAGGGAAGATGTACACGTAAAACCGTTCTAATCCGGCTGAAACGTCGATATATGCAATAAAAACCGTTCTTCTCCCCTTTTCAATATCTTACTCAGTATTTTAACGAGAAACAAATAGATGATTGAAAATGAAGTATTTAAGGTTATTATCTAATCAATTATGTGTTTGCATCATTTTTATCGTATATATATGAATTAATACCCATAGACTGTAAATTCACAAAAACGTGGAAACGGCAAAATATTGCCTAATTCGATGATATTTTGTTTAAGTCACATAAAGGAAAAGGGGATGATAAACGTCAAAATATTGCTAAATTCGATGATTTTTCGTACGAAACAAAATGCAAGGAAACTTGCTTAAAATGCAATATTTTGCGAAATTCTGATATTTGACGGCCAAATCACATATCGTGATTCTACATGAAATAGAATCGAAATATTGGTTAAAATTAATATATTTACGTAGTGTCAAACTACATGAAAAACGTGAAAAAAGTCACTATTTAACCATATTTGAGGATTTTAACTTCCAATCATAGAGCGAGGTTTTATTATTTAGATCCAACAAAAGACATATGACAATGTTGTTTCCAATACAAATGATAAAAATCAATGTGTTTTCATTACAATTAACTAAAATGTTCTTGATTTTCCGTTTATATTACCGAGGGAAGATTTAGACGTAAAACCGCTCTAATCCGGCTGAAACGTCGATATATGCAATAAAAACAGAACTTCTCCTCTTTTCAATATCTTACTCAGTATTTTAAAGAGAAACAATTAGATGATTGAAAATGAAGTATTTAAGGTTATTATCTAATCAATTATGTGTTTGCATAATTTTTATCGTATATATATGAATTAATACCCATAGACTGAAAATTCACAAAAACGTGGAAAAACGGCAAAATATTGCCTAATTCGATGATATTTTGTTTAAGTCACATAAAGGAAAAGGGGATGATAAACGTCAAAATATTGCTAAATTCGATGATTTTTCGTACGAAATAAAATGCAAGAAAACTTGCTTTAAATGCAATATTATGCGAAATTCTGAGATTTGAAGGCCAAATCACATATCGTGATACTACATGAAATAGAATCGAAATATTGGTAAAAATGAATATATTTACGTAGTATCAAACTACATGAAAAACGTGAAAAAAGTCACTATTTAACCATATTTGAGGATTTTAACTTCAAATCATAGCGCGAGGTTTCGTATTATTTAGATCCAAGAAAAGACATATGACACTGTTGTTTCCAATACAAATGATAAAAATCAATGTGTTTTCATTAGAATTAACTAAAATGTTCCTGATTTTCCGTTTGTATTACCAAGGGAAGATGTACACGTAAAACCGTTCTAATCCGGCTGAAACGTCGATATATGCAATAAAAACCGTTCTTCTCCCCTTTTCAATATCTTACTCAGTATTTTAACGAGAAACAAATAGATGATTGAAAATGAAGTATTTAAGGTTATTATCTAATCAATTATGTGTTTGCATCATTTTTATCGTATATATATGAATTAATACCCATAGACTGTAAATTCACAAAAACGTGGAAACGGCAAAATATTGCCTAATTCGATGATATTTTGTTTAAGTCACATAAAGGAAAAGGGGATGATAAACGTCAAAATATTGCTAAATTCGATGATTTTTCGTACGAAACAAAATGCAAGGAAACTTGCTTAAAATGCAACATTTGGCGAAATTCTGATATTTGACGGCCAAATCACATATCGTGATTCTACATGAAATAGAATCGAAATATTGGTTAAAATTAATATATTTACGTAGTGTCAAACTACATGAAAAACGTGAAAAAAGTCACTATTTAACCATATTTGAGGATTTTAACTTCCAATCATAGAGCGAGGTTTTATTATTTAGATCCAACAAAAGACATATGACAATGTTGTTTCCAATACAAATGATAAAAATCAATGTGTTTTCATTACAATTAACTAAAATGTTCTTGATTTTCCGTTTATATTACCGAGGGAAGATTTAGACGTAAAACCGCTCTAATCCGGCTGAAACGTCGATATATGCAATAAAAACAGAACTTCTCCCCTTTTCAATATCTTACTCAGTATTTTAAAGAGAAACAATTAGATGATTGAAAATGAAGTATTTAAGGTTATTATCTAATCAATTATGTGTTTGCATAATTTTTATCGTATATATATGAATTAATACCCATAGACTGAAAATTCACAAAAACGTGGAAAAACGGCAAAATATTGCCTAATTCGATGATATTTTGTTTAAGTCACATAAAGGAAAAAAGGATGATAAACGTCAAAATATTGCTAAATTCGATGATTTTTCGTACGAAATAAAATGCAAGAAAACTTGCTTTAAATGCAATATTATGCGAAATTCTGAGATTTGAAGGCCAAATCACATATCGTGATACTACATGAAATAGAATCGAAATATTGGTAAAAATGAATATATTTACGTAGTATCAAACTACATGAAAAACGTGAAAAAAGTCACTATTTAACCATATTTGAGGATTTTAACTTCAAATCATAGCGCGAGGTTTCGTATTATTTAGATCCAAGAAAAGACATATGACACTGTTGTTTCTAATACAAATGATAAAAATCAATGTGTTTTCATTAGAATTAACTAAAATGTTCCTGATTTTCCGTTTGTATTACCAAGGGAAGATGTACACGTAAAACCGTTCTAATCCGGCTGAAACGTCGATATATGCAATAAAAACCGTTCTTCTCCCCTTTTCAATATCTTACTCAGTATTTTAACGAGAAACAAATAGATGATTGAAAATGAAGTATTTAAGGTTATTATCTAATCAATTATGTGTTTGCATCATTTTTATCGTATATATATGAATTAATACCCATAGACTGTAAATTCACAAAAACGTGGAAACGGCAAAATATTGCCTAATTCGATGATATTTTGTTTAAGTCACATAAAGGAAAAGGGGATGATAAACGTCAAAATATTGCTAAATTCGATGATTTTTCGTACGAAACAAAATGCAAGGAAACTTGCTTAAAATGCAATATTTGGCGAAATTCTGATATTTGACGGCCAAATCACATATCGTGATTCTACATGAAATAGAATCGAAATATTGGTTAAAATTAATATATTTACGTAGTGTCAAACTACATGAAAAACGTGAAAAAAGTCACTATTTAACCATATTTGAGGAATTTAACTTCCAATCATAGAGCGAGGTTTTATTATTTAGATCCAACAAAAGACTTATGACAATGTTGTTTCCAATACAAATGATAAAAATCAATGTGTTTTCATTACAATTAACTAAAATGTTCTTGATTTTCCGTTTATATTACCGAGGGAAGATTTACACGTAAAACCGCTCTAATCCGGCTGAAACGTCGATATATGCAATAAAAACAGAACTTCTCCCCTTTTCAATATCTTACTCAGTATTTTAAAGAGAAACAATTAGATGATTGAAAATGAAGTATTTAAGGTTATTATCTAATCAATTATGTGTTTGCATAATTTTTATCGTATATATATGAATTAATACCCATAGACTGAAAATTCACAAAAACGTGGAAAAACGGCAAAATATTGCCTAATTCGATGATATTTTGTTTAAGTCACATAAAGGAAAAAAGGATGATAAACGTCAAAATATTGCTAAATTCGATGATTTTTCGTACGAAATAAAATGCAAGAAAACTTGCTTAAAATGCAATATTATGCGAAATTCTGAGATTTGAAGGCCAAATCACATATCGTGATACTACATGAAATAGAATCGAAATATTGGTAAAAATGAATATATTTACGTAGTATCAAACTACATGAAAAACGTGAAAAAAGTCACTATTTAACCATATTTGAGGATTTTAACTTCAAATCATAGCGCGAGGTTTCGTATTATTTAGATCCAAGAAAAGACATATGACAATGTTGTTTCCAATACAAATGATAAAAATCAATGTGTTTTCATTAGAATTAACTAAAATGTTCCTGATTTTCCGTTTATATTACCAAGGGAAGATGTACACGTAAAACCGTTCTAATCCGGCTGAAACGTCGATATATGCAATAAAAACCGTACTTCTCCCCTTTTCAATATCTTAGTCAGTATTTTAACGAGAAACAAATAGATGATTGAAAATGAAGTATTTAAGGTTATTATCTAATCAATTATGTGTTTGCATCATTTTTATCGTATATATATGAATTAATACCCATAGACTGTAAATTCAAAAAAACGTGGAAACGGCAAAATATTGCCTAATTCGATGATATTTTGTTTAAGTCACATAAAGGAAAAGGGGATGATAAACGTCAAAATATTGCTAAATTCGATGATTTTTCGTACGAAACAAAATGGAAGGAAACTTGCTTAAAATGCAATATTTGGCGAAATTCTGATATTTGACGGCCAAATCACATATCGTGATTCTACATGAAATAGAATCGAAATATTGATTAAAATTAATATATTTACGTAGTGTCAAACTACATGAAAAACGTGAAAAAAGTCACTATTTAACCATATATGAGGATTTTAACTTCCAATCATAGAGCGAGGTTTTATTATTTAGATCAAACAAAAGACATATGACAATGTTGTTTCCAATACAAATGATAAAAATCAATGTGTTTTCATTACAATTAACTAAAATGTTCTTGATTTTCCGTTTATATTACCGAGGGAAGATTTACACGTAAAACCGCTCTAATCCGGCTGAAACGTCGATATATGCAATAAAAACCGAACTTCTCCCGTTTTTAATATCTTACTCAGTATTTTAAAGAGAAACAATTAGATGATTGAAAATGAAGTATTTAAGGTTATTATCTAATCAATTATGTGTTTGCATCATTTTTATCGTATATATATGAATTAATACCCATAGACTGAAAATTCACAAAAACGTGGAAAACGGCAAAATATTGCCTAATTCGATGATATTTTGTTTAAGTCACATAAAGGAAAAGGGGATGATAAACGTCAAAATATTGCTAAATTCGATGATTTTTCGTACGAAATAAAATGCAAGAAAACTTGCTTAAAATGCAATATTATGCGAAATTCTGAGATTTGAAGGCCAAATCACATATCGTGATACTACATGAAATAGAATCGAAATATTGGTAAAAATGAATATATTTACGTAGTATCAATCTACATGAAAAACGTGAAAAAAGTCACTATTTAACCATATTTGATGATTTTAACTTCAAATCATAGGGAGAGGTTTCGTATTATTTAGATCCAAGAAAAGACATATGACAATCCTGTTTCCAATACAAATGATAAAAATCAATGTGTTTTCATTAGAATTAACTAAAATGTTCCTGATTTTCCGTTTATATTACCGAGGGAAGATGTACACGTAAAACCGCTCTAATCCGGCTGAAACGTCGATATATGCAATAAAAACAGAACTTCTCCCCTTTTCTCAGTATTTTAAATTTTTACTATACTTTTACTAAAGTATAGTAAAATAAAATATATATAAAAAATATATATATAAAAAAAATAAAAAAATATATATAAAAATATATATAGTAATATAAAATTTTTACTTTTACTAAATTTTTAATATATAAATTTTAGATACTTTTCTCAGTATCTTACTCAGTATTTTAAAGAGAAACAATTAGATGATTGAAAATGAAGTATTTAAGGTTATTATCTAATCAATTATGTGTTTGCATAATTTTTATCGTATATATATGAATTAATACCCATAGACTGAAAATTCACAAAAACGTGGAAAAACGGCAAAATATTGCCTAATTCGATGATATTTTGTTTAAGTCACATAAAGGAAAAAAGGATGATAAACGTCAAAATATTGCTAAATTCGATGATTTTTCGTACGAAATAAAATGCAAGAAAACTTGGTTAAAATGCAATATTATGCGAAATTCTGAGATTTGAAGGCCAAATCACATATCGTGATACAACATGAAATAGAATCGAAATATTGGTAAAAATGAATATATTTACGTAGTATCAAACTACATGAAAAACGTGAAAAAAGTCACTATTTAACCATATTTGAGGATTTTAACTTCAAATCATAGCGCGAGGTTTCGTATTATTTAGATCCAAGAAAAGACATATGACAATGTTGTTTCCAATACAAATGATAAAAATCAATGTGTTTTCATTAGAATTAACTAAAATGTTCCTGATTTTCCGTTTATATTACCAAGGGAAGATGTACACGTAAAACCGTTCTAATCCGGCTGAAACGTCGATATATGCAATAAAAACCGTACTTCTCCCCTTTTCAATATCTTAGTCAGTATTTTAACGAGAAACAAATAGATGATTGAAAATGAAGTATTTAAGGTTATTATCTAATCAATTATGTGTTTGCATCATTTTTATCGTATATATATGAATTAATACCCATAGACAGTAAATTCACAAAAACGTGGAAAACGGCAAAATATTGCCTAATTCGATGATATTTTGTTTAAGTCACATAAAGGAAAAGGGGATGATAAACGTCAAAATATTGCTAAATTCGATGATTTTTCGTACGAAACAAAATGCAAGGAAACTTGCTTAAAATGCAATATTTTGCGAAATTCTGATATTTGACGGCCAAATCACATATCGTGATTCTACATGAAATAGAATCGAAATATTGGTTAAAATTAATATATTTACGTAGTGTCAAACTACATGAAAAACGTGAAAAAAGTCACTATTTAACCATATTTGATGATTTTAACTTCAAATCATAGGAAGAGGTTTCCTATTATTTAGATCCAACAAAAGACATATGACAATGTTGTTTCCAATACAAATGATAAAAATCAATGTGTTTTCATTACAATTAACTAAAATGTTCTTGATTTTCCGTTTATATTACCGAGGGAAGATTTACACGTAAAACCGCTCTATTCCGGCTGAAACGTCGATATATGCAATAAAAACCGAACTTCTCCCGTTTTTAATATCTTACTCAGTATTTTAAAGAGAAACAAATAGATGATTGAAAATGAAGTATTTAAGGTTATTATCTAATCAATTATGTGTTTGCATAATTTTCACCGTATATATATGAATTAATACCCATAGACTGAAAATTCACAAAAACGTGGAAAAACGGCAAAATATTGCCTAATTCGATGATATTTTGTTTAAATCACATAAAGGAAAAGGGGATGATAAACGTCAAAATATTGCTAAATTCGATGATTTTTCGTACGAAACAAAATGCAAGGAAACTTGCTTAAAATGCAATATTTTGCAAAATTCTGATATTTGACGGCCAAATCACATATCGTGATTCTACATGAAATAGAATCGAAATATTGGTTAAAATTAATATATTTACGTA